>NW_008340140.1:383253-434444 GCF_000622305.1 Nannospalax galili | reverse complement strand
TGCCACAAGGAATTGGGCTTGAGTCCCCTGGGGTTTACCCCTGGCTGTTTCAGAGGTGGTACCTGTAGAAAGGGTTGACAAGACTTACAGGTATGTACAATCTTCTTTAGGTCCTTGATGGGAACTTGAGGAAACCTCTTATGGAGTCCCTGCCAATTGACATGAGTGAGGTTATGTAACCCCTGAGCTTCATTCAGGCCTGCTGACAGGACCTGGGTGGAAGCCATCTTGTCCACTTCTGCATTGCCTTGGGATAAAAGCTCAGGCAATCCTTGGTGCCCCCTAAGATGCTGTAAGAAGACAGGGGCTTCTCTCTCCTTAAGGAGCACATGAGTCTGAATCATCAAGGGAGTAATGGGGTTCCCATCCAACCGGATATGAGAACCTAATAGCCCTGGAAGAAGATTGACTACATACAGACAGAAAACAAATTCGCAGTGAAAACATTGTAGGCTTTCTCTAAGGGCTTCCTGACAAAGAGCCAGGGAGCATCCCAACAGAGGGTGCAGAAGGAGGTCACCCATTTATAAGGGCCATAATGACAGTCCAAATTTCCCAGGAACCCTTCCAAAGCTATGGCCACTCGGTTATTATTTCTGCAGAGCCATTCAAAATCCCTAAGCCAATAGGGGATAACAATTTTAAGAGGGTCGATGCCATAATGTCTCATAGTTACATCATGTCCTTTCTCAATCAGGTCAGCCAGTTGAACCATGGGTGTATAAACCCGCCGTACGCCTCCCAGAGAGGCATGCACCCATTGAAGGGGCTTCCCATCCTGTGTACAGACGGATGTCATCAGGGTCTCACTGGAGAGTACCCATAACGCAAGATCTTTATTAGGCATGTACCTGGCAAGTTGGGCTCCGTCCAGGGCATCCTGGACCTCATGTAAGATGTCCAGGTGTTGAGGAGGCAGGTGAATTAGTTCTGAAAGCTGTTTTCCTACTAGCAACTGAAACAGTGGTCTTAAAGTCTCAGTGGGCATAGGCATCCAGGCTCATAGCCAATTAATTTCTCCTAATAATTGTTGTAGCTCTCTCAGGGTTATGGTGGGCTTGACAGCCAGTTGTGGTTTTAAAGGGCTTACTCCTTCCAAAGAAAGTGGTTCCCAGAATTTTATAAAGGGAGCAATAGTCTATATTTTATCAGTGATACATGGAGTCTGCCTGTCTGTAGACATTTCTGAGTAACCTTATATAACTCTTCTAATTGTTGGGGGCTTGAAGCTCCCAAGATTATATCATGCATATAAATGTACACAGTGGCATGTGGCAGCAAGTGTGCAGGCCCCAAAAGGGTCTTCACATAGCTTTGGCAGAATGCTGGGCTATTGGCCATACCTTGGGGTAAAACAGTCCATTCATACCTCTCATCAGGCATTTTAAAGTTGGTGGAAGGTACAGAGAAAGCAAATTTTTCACAGTCCTGGGGTTGTAGAGGGATAGAACAAAAACAATCTTTAATGTCTATAACTATAAGAAACAAATATGAGGGAATGGCAGGGATCCAAGGCAGCCCCCTTAAGGGTGTACCCACTAGGGTCATTCTAGCACTGACTTTATGCAAATCTTTCAACATTCTCCATTTGCCAGAGGCTTTCTTAATAACAAAGACAGATGTGTTCCATGGACTTACAGAAGGCCAGATGTGGCCCAACCGTAATTGTTCCTGCACAATTTCCTTTAAAGCCTGTAGCTTTGTCTCAGGTAATGGCCACTGCTCCAGGATATGGCCCAACCATAGCTGTTCCTGTACAATTTCCTTCAAGGCCTGCAACTTTGTCTCAAGCAATGGCCACTGCTCCACCCATACTGGTGACCCAGGGGACCACTGGATAGCCAGAACCTGAGGGGCAGTGGCCCCTAGAATTGGGGGTGAGCTGATGCTCTTTTTTGAGGTCTCCCCGGTAATTGGTAAGGAGAGACAGCCCCTGAGCTGTTGTCTCAGGAAGCCTATCAGACTCTTCAAGGTCCAAGAGGTCATCATAAAAGGCCTTATTATCAGTGCTTATAGAGGACTGTGTGTCCCCCAAAATGTCTTGTCCTATGAGGTTGGCAGATAGTCCCGTAGCCACTAGGGGTCGCACCTCCCCTTTTGCTCCATCAGCATCCCGCTATGTAAGTAAGCCATTCTCGAGTCTCTTCTGATGGGGTGTATCCTCCCACACCTAGGATTCGGGGCCCAGAAACTAGGTGCCATCGTGATGGGACCGCCTCCTTTCTAAGAATGGTCCTATCTGCCCCTGTGTCCACTAGGAAGCGAAATCTCTTGCCATCTATTTCAAGATCCATCTTGGGCCTTACACCAGGGATAATAGGGACTTTTCAATTCGTCATGGGTTTTTCTCCTCTCCGGATCCCTCCCTGAGGGCATTGTAAATGTAGCCAATCATGGGCAAGTCCTACTTTTGTTAATGGGGCTGGAGGCTGCCCCCCACTTAGTTTAAAGGCTTTCCTTCAATATCAAATCTGGATTTACAATCCTTCTGCCAATGGAACCCTTTGCGGCACCAGGGACAGGGTGGGGTATCAAAAAGCTTCACAAAACAGGCACACCCATTCCAAATATGGAATTAGAAGTTTTAGAGGGAACAGTAACTTTCCAGAACCACTGTTTAGAGAAATCAGCAACAGGGTCAGTGACCAGGGTTGGTGACCAACCTCAGGTATTCAGAATAGGCAAGACTGCCACAGCAGGCCATGGGATCTATAACCACAGCAGCCAACCACCCTGTTTTTGTCCCAGACAAGAACACGAGCTCAGGGGGCTTTCCTGATGGTATCGCCTACACCTCCTCTCCAACTAACCAAGATACTCTTTGAATGAGAAAATATATTTTAATATAGTTTCCTTTATCCTGGAATTTGTCAGAGCCAGCTTCTGCTGCCTGCAAATAAGCATGTAAATGGATAGTAACTCCACAGAAGGAACATAATGGGCACTACTGGAAGGAAATAACTGAAGAGATGGATGGGCCTAACGCATGTCTTACCTCCTGAAGGGCTCTGCTGTCAAAACTTGTATGTAGTGAACCTAGTAATGCCAGATTTTGGCTTTTAATTGGAAGACAGACTCTGATTTTTTTGCAAAGCTCCCACTTTCAGATGCTAGCAACTTAGTTCAAAAGTTCACATGAGCTACTCAAGAAGTAACTACAAATTCCATGCAGGTCCAGGACTGCCCTGTGCAACCTTGCTAAGAATTGGTGTGGGGTCTGGAGAGATGGCTCAGTGGCCGCTCTTGAAGAGGACCCAGGTATGGATCCCAGCAGCACCCACATCAGGTGGTTTACAGCCACCTGTAACTCCAGCTCCAGAGGATCTGATGACCTCTTCTGGATTCTGCACCCACCTGAATCCACATGTGCACACACACACACACACACACACACACACACACACACACACGATTTAAGAAATAAAGACTTGCTTTCACCTTTAAGGAACATTTGAAGATCTTTCTGATTGTAACTCTTCTTTATCTCACTTGAGTGCTGTATTTTACTATGAATCAGTCACCTCACAGATTCACGGGAAAACCGATAGAGATCCAGAGAGCCTGAATGGGAAATAACATATACTAATGGCAAACCACCTCACAGTCAAACGCACCCAGCCAATCAAACTGTTCAGAATCATGTAGGACCTCCAGCCTCCACAGACTTCTCTATGTTAGAGAAGTACCCAAGTCACCCCCTGACTTTGCTATGTGATCTATGATGCCTGGCTCTCCTTTCTATCTTGAGCCTTACTGTTCAGTGCTACAACCTTACAGGTCAGTCATAGGATGGTGAAAATCATGGATGGAACCTACATCTAAGCCCCAAATGTAAGGTAGAGTGGTAAAGGGTGAGCCTTAACATTTCTAGCTTATGAAGTGGGAGATCATTTCTTTCACCAAGATTCATGATTTATATTAATCCCAAAGAGGTGGGTTCTGATGCTGAAGGACAAAAATGTGTGTATCCTGTATATGTGTAGAGATCTTCTACATTGCAATCTCTTCCAGTCAGGGGTCTGATCTTCATCCTAAGCATCATTTCCTCTTGCCTCTCCATCAACATAAGAAACAGAGGATATCTTCTTAAAATGGACATTGATTCCTGAAAAATTAGAACTCAGCTAAATGTTGGATTATTACAGTATGGTTAGATCAATTTACTCTTCTTCCGAAGTCTCACACCTTGTCATCTCCCGAGAGTTATGCTCACTGATGGTTGCCAATGCAGATCCTTTATCAGGGTCACTTGGGAAGCATAAAACTTCATAACCAGATCCACTGCATCAAATACTCCAAAGACAGCATCCTGGGAATCTGTACTCTAAAGCTTTCTCCATAACTTTAGTGCTTAGCCTTGTGGAGGTGTCACCCAACTCTGGAGTGGGTCAGGGCTCCTTTGATAAAGCTGAGGTTGCTTCCAGGCATGCGTATGCTTCCCATTGGAAAGTTCCCTCCACTCCATTTGAATCTCATGTTTGATGAGCTCAACGCTTGTCATGATATCGTCTTCTTAGTCATGGGTATGCAGTTTGGGTCTAACCATTTATGTTTCTTATCCTCTTGGCCATGGTGGCTGATCCACAGAGGAATATGTCACTCAAACAAAACCAGTGAAACTTGTTCCAGGATTTTCTACTTGGAAGCAAAAACAAGTCAGGCTCTGACTTTAGAATCAAACACTTGGAAAGGTGGAATTTGAGGCCAGCGGATGATCATCTTGTCAGGAGTGTTACCAAGGTAAAGAAGGGGAGTGGAGAAACAGAGAGAGATGGAAATTTTCTTACAGTGTCTTTGCTCAAGCCCACACGAAGCCTCTTCTGAGTGTGGACTTGGCCCACATGGAGCCCATATGCCCTGATCATGTGGGAAGTGATTCAAGCTGAATTTCTGCCCCTTACAGCAAAAACCTCTGTAGCTACAGGGACATTGTTCCTCTAAATAGAAAACAAGGAAAGAATATAGGAGTGAATGTATTTTCTAATTTCTGGTAAGGTTAATCAATAGGAAACAGATATTTGCCTATGCGTGTTTTAATATCCTCTAAACAAGAGGATGAAGGTTACAGGAAACCACGAAGGGGGCTGGAGCAATGGCTCAGCGATTAAGAGCATCAGCTGCTCTTGCAGAAGACCCAGGTTCAATTCCCAACACCCACATGGCAGCTAACAACTGCCCCTAAGTCCAGTTCCAGGGAATCTAATACCCTCTTCTGACCTCTGTGGGCATTGCACAACATGGGTGCACTCACATACATGCAGGCAGTGCACGCATACACATAAAATAAAAAATAATAAAATATTAAAAAAGAAAGTATTATTATATGAAATCAACCTGACTCAATGTAGTAACATGAATTCACTATCATTCCTACTGAACCTTTTTTTCTGGCACTAAATGGAAAGTTTATAGACTAAATAAACTGGGAATGAAGGCCCTTAAACTCAAACAATTAAAATGGTACAATGTAACTAATAATTTCCCCAGAAAATAATTTCATTTCCAAAACTTTTGATCAAAGGAAACTACAATCTTATTGCCTATACTACTATACCACACAACTCTGAGCATGAGATTGAAATAAAGGCAGGATGTGTCTCATCACAGATGGACACAAGACCTAAAAATTTCCTCCCAAACCCCCACCAACCCAGTCTCCCTAGAGTTTCCTTTGTGACCAAGCCAGTGCCAATAGGTAGCCGTATTCAAAAACTCAAGTTCACATTGCTATGGAAACACTGTCATGTCAAACAGAAAAAAATAAAGAAAAATATCACAGGAGTTATTCTCAAGTTCTCTACAGGCTGGTGGATTGCACGTGTGGGAGCACGTGTGTTTCTGAACACACATATCCACACAGGCTTGTAGGTGCAACCTGGAATAAGTCCGCATACATGGGTCCTGTTGGCTCTAGATTTTCATAAAGAGGCTTTTTCCAAAGAAAACTGGTCAGAGAGGTCTTCATAAAGGGGATCTACAGAAGTCTCATTTTAATTTGGTCCCAGGGTACCAGGCTCCTGTTTGATAGATGAAACATGGAAGACAGAAGTACCCTACGGCTCTCTTTCTCATTCAGATTCCCCTCCTGGTCCCTTTCCTGGGTTTTAAACACTCACTTCACTTGAACCTCTCCTTCCTCTCAAATGCTTGAAGTCCTCCATCCTTTATTTCTCTTTGGTCAGAAAATTGTGAAATTTTAACTTTCTTGCGGATGAATATATTATTCCCACAACACAATACCTACACTATTGTGAAACATCCTTAGACACACAGAACTTGCCTCATCTAGAAGTGAAGTAGACACTTTTTCTGGGATTTCTCTAGAAGCCTGATGCCTCTGCCTCCATCCCTCCTTCACCATCATGTCTGTCATCTACGCCACAACCACTGCCCACAGGAAACTTAAACTCAAAATTGGGACCCACATTACAGCTAACAATTGTCCGTAACTCCAGTTCCAGGGCATCTGACAGCCTCATCTGTCCTCCACAGAGGATACACATACACATAAAATTAAATAAAAAATAATAAATAAAATATTTTAAAACTCAAAGTTAGCTGTATCATTTCTCTGATGAAAATGTCATAACATTACCCCGTTGTCTGTAAGATGCAATCCTACATCCTCCTCTCCCTTCAACGCCGGCCTCCACACACTCCACTGTTCTCTGTTCTCCAGTCTCCACACTGCAGCCACAAAAGCTGAATGTGATCCTTCAAATTCAACCAGCACCATCCCCACTCTGCCTGAAGTAATTCTTTCCTGCCCCACCTCCACTCTTCCCCTGGTGTTTTATAGCAATTAAGACAGAATATTCTAAAGGGAGGCCCCTGAACTTCAGGAAGTAAAGGAGTCAATAGCTTCAGGAAATCCCTGAAACCGACCAGATTCACTAGACCCCTCTGTCCCTAAGCATATATAAGCCCTAAGGGCTGCTGAAAGACTCAGACAAACACAGCTGCATAGATGCTCAAACCAGCTTAGTCACTCAGAAGAGACACTCTCCAACCTGTCCTGCAAGTTGTACAGTGAGCTCCAGGTTTCCAGCTTTCGAGAGCTGCCCATGCTGTGGTGGGCTTTCAGTAGTGTGGCTGTCTCTGAGTCATTTCTGCTCCTTTAAGTGGACACTTACCCGTATTCCTGTAAGTAACCCCAATAAATCCATTGGTTCGCCAAGTTGAACTTTGGCAGTGTCCTTACTTTAGTCTGTCGTCGGTTCTCTGACTAGGGTAAATAGATGTTTGCTCACGTCTCCTGGAGAATAGTGTCATGCTACACCTGGATCCTTCCTCGGGACTGTTTAAAGACCCTGTCCTGCTGCTTTGGAATGCCATCAGCTCCCAGGCTGTCTAGGTAGGCCCTTGTCATGATCACCAGTCATCAGGATACTGTCTTTCTTGGTCATTGATAAACTCCATGAGGTCTAAGATCCCATCTAGCCTCCTCATAACATAATTGTGATTTCTGTACCTGCCACCATGCCTAGTATATAGTAGAAATTCAATTATTTTTCATTGAATGGATGGATGAATAAACTAATAGATTTGAGGGAACTGGCAGCCCAGATGGCACTCCTTGAAAGAGATCTGGTTTCTTCAGTCTGCTGTTCTGTATGGCACACTGCACAAGTATAAATCTGCATGACAATAAATGTCCAGACCAGATTGCTTCTTATCCAGGATACAAAAGTCTGAGTCCTAACTTAAATATTGTGCAAGCTCTCCTTCCATGATGGGGGGTAGGGGGCAGAAAAAGACCTAGCTTAGGAGAATAACATTAGAAATAAGAATAAAATGTCTTAGAACCTTGTCATAAGAGATGCTCCTTACCCAAGACAGTCTTAAGACTCCTGCCAAGGGAGGCTGGAGAAATGGCTCAGTGGTTAAGAGCACTTGCTGCTCTTCCAGAGGATATGAGTTCAGTTCTCAGCACCCATGTACAGCTCCAGGGTATCCATCGCCCTCTTCTGGCCTCTGAGGGCACCTACACACACTTGGCATACATAGATAATACACAAAAAATAACTAAAAAATAAAAATAAATCTTACAAAAAGAGTCCTGCTAGGGTTAGAAGACAAGACTGACCTTCACAAGGAAAGTGAAGGTCATAGAAAAATGACCACAGACACAAGGCCAATATAAAACCAGGGGTCATGCAATAAAATACAGAGCAAATGAGCCAATCTGTTTTTTAAATATTTTAATTATTATTTTTATTTTATGTTGTATGAATGCATTGCCTGCATGTGTGTAAGTGCACCTGTGTTGTGCAATGCCAACAGAGGTCAGAAGAGGGTGTTGGATACCCTAGAACTGGAATTAGCAGTTGTTATCTGCTATGTGGGTGCTGGGAACCAAACCCAGGTCCTCTACAAGAGCAGCCAGTGCCCTTAACCTCTGAGCCATCTCTCCTGCCCCACAGCTGAGTCAACTTGTAAATGAAGGGGCGCTTGGTGGCAGGTGACTCAGAGCCAAACCCAGTAAGAACAGCATTCTAACTGTGAACTTACCCTCCCAGTATGCTTTTGGACACGGGTGTTGGCCTGGACAAGTCAAGTTAGGCTGGATCTCACCCACTGACTTCTTTGATTCCTTTAGTCAGGATCCATCACCTCTCCTCCAAAGGCGCAGAGCAATATGGGGGGTGGGGAGGGGGCTTCCATCGAACTCCACACATTCTGACTCTGACTCAGGTCATCTCTGGTGTAACCTCTATGACCCAGGAACATGCTGCCACCACCTTTTTCACATGTGAATTCCTCCACATCATGAAGAGAAGCTTGGTGTGTCAGTGTGTGACATGTGGAATTGGAATTCTAATTTCTCATGCTCATTTTATGGAGTTGTTATAAGGGTTGTATAAAATGAAGAATATACAAATAATTCCATCAGTTCCCATGAGCTCTTCAAATATCTGCACTTCCTGTGCACATACCCCCGAGGCTGTAAGTTAGTTAATATCAAACTCCTCTCTGGGAGGATGTCTGGTCCTTCTCACTCCCTTAGCAGATCCTATAGGGGATATTCAGGAATCCTAAGAGGTTTTATCCAGTTCCAGTGCCTGCTGAGCAACCAACTGCCAGAATTGCATAATTTAAACAGTCAAAAGCTCAGGCCTATGGCGACTGCTGCCCAGGGACCAAAATCCCGGGGCTGTGGCAGCTGCTTCTCGGGAACCACCAGTGCTGCCAGAGCAGAGCTCGGCCCCTTGCCGTTTCTGTCCTTGCGCTAGATCCTCATGGTGTTTGAGCAGAGTATGAAGGAAGAATTCCTTTCTTGTGCATATGTATGGATATAAATAACCCTTGCCCAAAATGGCTTCCATCCCTATCCTAACATTATCCACCTGCTCTTCCTGGTTAGAAACAGGGCTATTTCCTACAACATACAGGATGAGACAGACTTTTGGGACCATACACATTCTTCCTCCAAAATGAGCCTGCTCTCTAATGAGGCCTCTGCTTGAGTTAAGTCAAGGTCACGCTTCCTGCCTGTGATGGCAAATATTGTCATTTTGACCAGCATCATCCGGGAAACAAGCCTCTGGGCACGCTTGTGAAGGATATTCTAGATTAAATTAAGTGAGGCACGAAGACCCACCTTCACTTTGGGTGGTACCATGCCAGCTCGGGTCCTGGACTGCACTAGAGAAAGCTATCTGACAGGAGCATTCATCATCTCTGCTGCATGACTGCAGCTACGGTGTGACCAGCCGCCTCTTCCTCATGCTGCCCTGCCTCCACCACTCTGATGGACTGCATCCTGTGGTATGAGCAGCTTCCCCGCTGCTGTGATAAAACACCACGAGCAGAAGTGACATACGGAAGAAAGCGTTTATTTTGGCTTAGGGTTCCAGAGAGATAAGGGTCCATTGTGGCAGGGAGGCCTAGTAGCCAGCAGTAGTCATGGATACAGGGGCAGAAAGCTGAGAGCTCAGATCTCCAGCCACAAGAACTTCAACCACTCCAGAGGGAGTGAACTGGAAGAGTGTGAGGCTGTGGACTCTCAAAGCCTGTTTCCACAGACACACTTCCTCCAGCAAAGTTACACTTCCTGTTGGTGTAGAGTCATGACATCCCCAAACGGCACCACCAACTGGGGACACAGTGCTCAAATATTTGAGCCTGCATGGGGAACCAAATATATATTCCCTCCAAAAATGGGGAATGAGGGCACACGGGGTAATGATGGATCAAAGAAAACACCAAATAGCTCCATATCTGACATGTAGGACTTTATTCCAAAGGGCTTAGAAGGCCCCTCCCCTCCAACTTTGTGGCCTGTAACATACATCCCTCTTTTGACTGGTTCTACTCACTGTGTGCAGCTCTCCTTGGCAGAAGGCGAATGACATCTCCAATATCTTGGGGTCCCCACCACAACCCAGGCTTCACTGTCACAGTTTTATGCAATGACCTTTCATGGTCCCCTGCCCTGCCAGGGCCTTCTTTCCACATTGACTCTCCTGTTTCATGCTGCCTAGCCTCAGCAGCTCTCTAAAATGCAAAGGAAGACGCCAGGACCCCCTCAATCTTGCATCTCCCATGCCTTCAAAGCCAGTCCCACGTGAACAGCACTACCAAATAAGGGTGCCTGCTTAAGATGGACCAGGCTCCCTTCAGCCACATTAGCAGCAGCTTTTGTATGTCGAAGCAATTGCTTCCTAAGAGCAGAAAAACCCTCAGCTCTCTTTCACAAGTTGGAAACTTAGCTGGGTGGAATCTTGCTCTGAGGCAATGCTTCCCATTGTTCCAGTGTAGAGAAAGAGACCTCCGTTTACTTAATAATCTACCTGACAATTAGTGCCTCTTCCAGCATCTGCCTTGGCTGCAACATTAAACTTCCTATTGCTCTCTCTCTAAGCTCTACGATTTACATTTCTTTCTTCCCTACTTGTTCTTTTTCGTTGTAGACCTGCATAAGCAATATCAATAATAACCATGTCACAGATTCAATATTACACTGTCCTGAAATTGCCTCCATCAAAGAAATGAGTCTATCACTCTTTCATTTACCCTCAGGAAAGTTTTCAGTACCTGGTAGAGAAGACAGCAAGATTTTTTTTCCCGAAATATCAGCTGAGTGGTCCCTAACCCAGTTGCTAATAGTATTCCCTTTGGAAACCTTTTGAGCCTAGCCTCCAATGCATATTTTGCTCTCAGCACTACTATCTTGTAGGCTACTACTAGAACAGCCCACTGACTCTGTTTATAGCACTCAACTACTTTTCTAGACTGAAGTTCCAAAGCCTTCCATATGCCTCAAAAAACCAACACGGTCAGGCTTTTCACAGCAACAGCGCACACTCTGGGACTAACCTCTGCATTAGTTACTTTTCTGTTGCTGTGATTAAAGCACCAGGACCAAAAGTGATTTGTGCAAGAAAGAGCTTATTTTGAGTTATGATTCTGTAGGGATAAGAACCCATCATGGTCGGGGGACATAGCAGCAAATGGCAAGTATGGAATCAGGTGCAGGTAGCCAAGAGCTGACATCTTCAACAGCAAACAAGAAGCAATGAAAGTAAACTGGAAGTGGGCAAAGTTATGGACTCTCAGAACCCAAAAAGTGACACACTTCCTCCACCAGGGCTATACCTCCCGAAGACTCCATAACCTCCCTAACAGCACCACCAACTAGGGACAAAGTGTTCAAATATTCGAGCCTATGGGGAATGTATCTCATTTAAACTGCCACGCCTCTCAAACTATAAGTCAAAATAAACCTTTCCTCCCTTAAGTTTCTTTTGTCAGAGGTTTTATCACAGCAATGAGAATTGTAGCAAATATACTCTCGAATGTGAGTTTTATTTATGGGGACTTTTGTTCTCACTTGTCACTCAATCTTCTTTAAAGCCACAAATTACATGGAAGTGTTTCTATAATCTTGAGCTCATGGGGAACTTCATCAGTATCTACTTAGGATGCCCCTCTTTCTTACCACTGTGGCTCAAACACCCACAAACTTTCACGTTATAATGCACTGTAACACACTGGTTCAGTACTCATTTCTTATGTAGTGAAAGAACCCAGTCTACTATTGTTTTAACATATAAGCCAAGAGTACCTCAGAGCAGAGTCAAGATCACCTCTATTAGATTAAATAACAGACTTCACGTTTTAATAACTGGCTCTTCAACTTCATAAGGAAGCAAAGTCCTCCCTTGACCAAGTGCTTTATCATATATTTTTGTGAATTGTGAAGCACACATAAGAAATATTGAGTGTATACCAAAACAACAAATAAAAATTTGATTCAGACTGGGGTGCCACTGGCTTGTGACTCATGTGCTTCTTGTTCCAGCCATTCATTCAAGCCATGCATCCATCATCTGCCCCATGTTTATTTATTAGTTGGGAAGTACACAGCATATTCTGCCTTCTACAACACACTCTTCTTGTTGTGAACAAAGAAAGTCCAAACACTGACATGCTTTTCCCCTGTGTTAGAAAAAGCCAGTTCCCATTATCTTTAGAAGGAAGTCATGGCCCTCTCTTCAAGGATTTGCAGGTTCAGCTCCAGCCTGTCCATCCTGTACTGAACCCTGCTGCCACATATGACCTTCCCTGAGGTCCCCTGAGAGAACCAAACTCCTTATCACTGTAGAAACCGCACATGGAAGCACCTCTTCTCCTGGGTCAGCATCTCCCATCTCATGTCATCATTACATCATCGTTCTTTAGAGCATCTGTGATGATGGGATGTTCTAGATCAGCCTTATCTGATGTAGCAGTTGTTATCTACAGGCTGCTAAGCTAGCACAAGTCAAAATTCCAGCAAGGACAGGCAAATGGTCCCCGAGGTGCCATTATATCAGAGGAGCTACTGGCAATGATGGCTTGAGGAATGGAAAGTCACTTTTCTTTAGGGACATGGCCACATCCCAGTGTATATATGGGCAACAGTAATTAGACCAGGAGGTTATTAATAACAGGGAAAAGTGAAAAAAGAGAACATGAGGTTGGGAGGGAGATGGGGTGAGAGGCACAGGGGAGAGCTGGAGGTGGATACCTATGATCAACATACACGGTATAAATGTATAAAACTTTCAAAGGAGAAAAAGGTTCTTTTAAAAAATAAAATAAATTTATTTTTATTTTTATGTGTATGTGTATATTGCCTGCTTGTAGGTAAGTGCACCTGTGTCATGCAATGCCCTCAGAGGTCAGAAGAGGCTGTTGGATCCCCAGGACTGGAGTTACAGACAGTTGTTAGCTGCTATGTGGGTGCTGGGATTCGAACCCAGGTCTTCTGCAAGAACAACCAGTGTTCTTAACCACTGAGCCATCTCCAGCCCCAATAAAATAAATTTTGAAAAATAAATGTGGCCAAAGTGACTGAGGAACTGCATCTTAAATTCATTTCACTTTAGTAATTACACAGCCACATGTACCTAGTGGCTACCACGCAGGAGACTACAACTCAGTTCAAATGCCAGGCCTCATCCTCTAGTACTAGGTACATGGATGAAATAACCCTATAATGCTTTTTTTGAGAAAAGGTCTCCCTGTAGCCCCAGCTGGCCTGGAACTCCCTATGTAGACCAGTCTGGCCTTCATCTCATAGAGACCTATCTACCTCTATTTCCCAAGTTCTGGAACTAAAAGTATGCACCACCACGCCCTGCTTTGGTTTTTGTCTTTGTTTTTTGGGGTGGGGGGTGTTAGCCCTTTACTTTTCTAAAATAATTTATTTTTTATTATTTTTATTTTATGTGTATGAGTGCATTGCCTGAATGCATGTAAGTGCACCTGTGTTGTGCAATGCCTGCGGAGGTCAGAAGAGGGTGTTGAATCCCCTGGAACTGGAGCTATGGACAGTTGCTAGCTGCTATGTGGGTGCTGGGAATTGAACCTAGGTCTTCTGCAAGAGAAATCAGTGCTCTTAACCACTGAGCCATCTCTCCATCCCATGCCCTTTACTTTAAAATTTTAGGAGTTATCACATAAATTCATATGCTAATACTATGATTTCCTGTTTATCTTTAATTTTCTTTACTAGTTAGCAATTACTGTGAAATCGGGTGTCAAGACTGGTTCAATATCAATCCCTAAGTCACTAAACCAGTGCTTGGTGTATGGTAAATATTTTTTTTAATTTTTTACATTTTTTTATGTGTATGCGTGTATTGCCTGCATGTAGGTAAGTGCACCCGTGTCGTGCAATGCCCGCAGAGGACAAAAGAGGCTGTCGGATCCCCTGGAACTGGAGTTACAGACAATTGTTAGCTGTGGGTACTGGGATGCAAACCTGGGTCTTCTGCAAGAACAGTCAGTGTTCTTAACTGCTGAGCCATCTCTCCAACCCAAATAATAGCATTTATGAATGAATGAATGAATGAATGAAGAAATGAATGAGACTCCACGTGATTTCAGAAAATCCCTGAGTCTCTCTGAGCCTTTGTTTCCTCATCAATAACACTCGTGAGTCCCTCCAAACTTGAGTATTTTGCAGATTGCATCTCTAAATGGATTTCCAACAGGTCAAGCTAAGTGGAAAGTTCCGGACACTGCATGGGATGATTTTATCCCCACAATGACTTTCCCCAAAGAATGTAAGAAAATGGCAGTAATGTATGGTCATGATCAAATATGCCATGAAACTCTATCAGAGCACAGTTCTGCCACTCCATTAAGACTCACAAAGTCTACACAATCTGCATTCGAGTGGAACAATTGATTGAGATGACCATTTACAGCTTTCCAAGATGGAAAGGCTTTTCATACTCAGAGTTAAAAGCCGAGGTCTTAAAAATATGAGAGACACTTCTGGTAATCTCTCCACCTCTGATTTATGCAACCAAGCAACTAATAAAATATGGATCAGAGAGATTTAGCGTAAATTCATAATTATCTTTTACTTCTTATTGCTTTGGTAATAACTTTTGTGTGTGGTTTCTCAGCACACAACTTCTATCAGAAAAAAAGTAGACCACATGAAAAGTGCAATGGGTCTCATTTGGTCTGGGAACAGTATAAAAAGTGTAATGAGCAAAGGTGTACACTGACACTGCGTAGTTTGTAACCAATTTAAACTGGCAAGGGTCTTGCCTACAATCTAAGGTTAATTGCCTGTTGTTAAGAGTGTGCATTTATAGAAATCATCATTAGTTTAAGGATGATTCTTCTCACATTGCCTGAGCCAGGTTCAGATCCTTCCCTCCTCTTTCTCTGCGAAAAATGCTTAATAAATGATGTGTGTGTTAAGTTCACAAGGCTAATACTCGCTGCCCAGGACAATGGTTAGCTGTGCAGGCAATAGAGAAAGACTGTTTATATTTCAGACTTGACCTGAACTTACATGTAATGTGTGTGTCTATGTGTGCACACACGTGTGTACATGCATGTGTGTGCATGAAAATGAAGAACAGAGGTCAATGTAGGGTATCGTCCTAAATCCCTCTCCACCTTATTTTTAAGACAGGGTCTCTCATTGAACCTGGAACTCATTGATTGGTTAGGTTGTCTGGCCAATGAGCTTCAGAGATCCACCTGTGTCCATACCCACAGCCAGCACATCTGGAATTTTGTGTGGATGCTAGAAATCCAAATTCAAGTCGTAATGCTTGCACAGCAAGCTCTATCCCCCACTGAGCCCTCTCTCCAGCCCCTTGATCTTAATTTCTTTGTATTGTAGTTTCCTATAAAATGGAGATAATAATATGCCTGCCTCAAGGAAGGGCTGGCATGAGGAAGAGATGAGGTCTTCAACAGAAAGGGCTCAAATCCTTATGACTGTGACAGTCACAGAAAACAGAGAAGAAATCATACAAATCCATGTGTGACGCTCTTGTACACACCACCCCTGTGAAATAGAGTGTGTTGTGAGGACGTTTAAGGTGTCACTCTTTTAGTAACATCTCTGTCCAATTGATGACTACTGCTAACCACGTGCCCGTCAAATGCTGGGTGTACAGCATCTCATCAAATGCTCCCAGTAACCCTGGCATGCACTAGTGGCTGCACTGGGTTTTAGAAACTGTAGGACTGGCAGCTATAAGATAATAGTTAACCTTTCGGAGTACCTGGTGTATGTGGCTCTGTGACAAGCTCAGTGTGTGTGTGTGTGTGTGTGTGTGTGTGTGTGTGTGTGTGTGTTGTTTGGTGCCTTATCTCATTTAATTGCCCTAATAAATCCCACCTAGCTCCAGGTCCAAAGCTAAGTGGCACGGAAAAGAAGAGACTGGAACCAGATTTCTCCAGCTCCTCATAACTGCGCCTCACTATGTATGCTCTGCTTTATCATCTTGGGAATTTAGAATTGGAAAACTGTCCTCTAACAATATAAGTATAAGCAAGTGGGGCTTGAGAAGTGGCTCACCAGGTAAGAGTGCTTGGTGTTCTTCTAGAGGATCCAAGTTTGGTTCCAAGCACCTACATAGTAGCTCACAACCACCTGTAACTCTAGCTCCAGGGGATCTGACACTTTTTCTGGCTTCCATGGTGTAGTTTGAAAATTACCCATTCCTCCTAAAAGAGTGGGCAGCAGGGGCACCCTGGGAAAAAGGGCGGAGATGCTGCCACATTGGAGCATGGGCAAATGCCGAGAGAGACCAGGGCTGGCAAAACATATGGATGCCCTGCCGTTCTGCAGACTCCACAGGGCGAGATGAGGCATTCAGACCGTGGGGTGATACAGCCCATGAGCGCAACGCTCAAAAGCTGATGGAGACTACAGGTGGGCTTGAAAGCATGGGTTATGAGAAGCCATTTCTTTGTATAACAAATGTCATATCAACTATGCAAAATTCAAATAGAACTGAGTTAGGTCGGTTTTATTAACCAGCGTCAGAACAGGGAGACCTGGTGACTGAGGGCCGGTCTCCTAGAGGGTGGGAAGGGGAAAATTTAGTGAAACACGTGGGCATCAGCACTCATATACACATACACACAGAGAGACACACACACACATAGGCACACAAATACAAATAACAATATACCTTTTAAAAATATAAGCAGGTGATCGTGTAGACCAGGGCTGATGCTCGAATGCAGAAAGTGCAGTGCCTAGGAAAATGTGTCAGTGGATAGACCTCAGGAAGAATCAAAGCATACGGTTGGACTAGAAATTCCCTGCAGGGATCACAGAGGGACAGTAAGCAGGAGCTACTCATTCTCCTACATTTTGGCTCTGAACCAAAATGTTGGGGACCCAGCATCAAGGGACGTATGGATGTTGGAACCTGGAGGAGGGTCCCTCATCCTCTCGGGACGTTGTCTTCAAACTCCTGCCTCGGTAGCATGTTCAAAAGTCCTTTCCATTGCTCTGTGAGGCTGATAGCACCAGGGCCTGTGCACAGAGACAGACCAGCGTTCCCAGGGCTACAGCTCCCTTGCTTTAAAGTGGCCTAACACAATGTCATATCGAATTCTCTGCTGATGGACCAAATACCATAGAACCTTGAATGATGGTGCTGGCAGAGGCCCTGTGAGCAGGACAGGAAAACAAACCTGAACACTAATCCCCCTAAGTCATGAAATGATTTATCTTCCAAGTAGAAAAGAGATTGAGTTCAAGTGTGATGATTAGCTTTAATTATCAACTTGGCCCAACCTAGAATCACCTGGGAAGGGAGGAGTCTCAGTGACACACTGGCTGCATTTGGGTTGGCTTGTGGGCCTGTCTGTGCAGGATTTTATCAAGTTAATTAAGTTGGGAAAACCCACCCCACTGCAGGCGGCACTATGCCCTAGGCACGGGGTCCCGAACTGTGTAAGAGTAGGAAAACAGAGCTGAGCACAAGGAAAGTGGCAGATAAACATTTCTTTCTCTCTGCTCTTGACTGTGGATAGAATGTGACTCTCTCCCTCAGGTTCCTGCCTTGACCTCCCCTCAGTGATGGACTGTGACTTGGAATAAAGTCTAATAAACCCTTCCTCTTCTCAGTTGCTTTTTGTCATGGTGTTTCATCAAAGCAACAGAAATGAAACGAAAACATCAAGTGACCATTAAGAGACATCGCTCTTTGGGGTCTCAGGACACACTCTGTGGCTAGTGTGAATATTGAGAAGCAGCAGCAGCAAGATCAGCCCTGGTGACTGGAGAGCCCTGGCCATTGGGGTCATACATGTATTCTGCCCTTGATACCACAGCTATGAAGTTGGCAGGCCAGCCCTGGGCAGCTGATGACATGCCCTGGTCATTACTTCAACCAGCTGAAAAATCCTGTCTCCTTGACTGTTTAGCACCTTTTCTGTGATGGTTGCCCTCCAGCAGGCACTGGTGTGCAACGTGAAGCCTTTCACCTACTCATCTGTACACTACTCCCAAAACCATCATGATTCCATTCCTCCATGACATCTCCTTCCAGCTTCCTAACCAAACATTTGAGCCAATTCTAAAGCCCATACATCTGCATTCTATGGCAGGGCAGATCTCTTTCTACACAAACTGGATGTCCACTGTCCACAGTCCTGCCAAAGGGACTGTATGATTTCCCCCAAGTATACAGCATCTTGTTCCCACAAGCTGAGCTAACACATCCATTAAACAACTTTGAATGGAACTGAATGAATTCACCACTCGTTACTTGTCAGGTCGTCATAAGGAAACCCTCATGCTGTGAACTGATGGATAAGCAGTGGCTTAACCTTGATGAACAACACTGGAGACTGAACTGCTTGTTCACGAAGCTAACCTGTGCTCACTGAAACTTACTCCTTCTCAATCCAAATATATGGCATATACTTTGAGACACATTCGTACTGTGCCTGATAGGTCTCCGATCATTTTGAGCAGTGTGTGAACTTTTCCTAGAAAGAACAAACATCTGTCCATCTCAGATAGTACTGAAGACAGACAAAAAAAATGATTTCACTCAGTTCTAGCTCAGTGAAGCAGCTACTTTCATTAGGGTTATGCACTGGAGCGTGGGTAAAGGGTTATTTACAGGAGCATGGGTGACTTAGTAGCAACTACAGCACAAAAAAATTCTCCCCTTCCCACTAATAACCAGCTAACTACTTATATATCATCAGGGCAGGATGGGCTATCATAATCTCCTGCCCCCCAGCAAGTATGAACAGTCTATAAATCCTCAGAAAGGAGAGCCCCTCCCCCTCCATAATGAAATGTTAATGGCCCCGGTCTTACACAAGTATCACGTAGGTACTCACAGCTGCTGAGAGCCCAAGGGGGCAACGGCCATGTCACACCCAGAAGGAACTGCTCCACAATATCCCTGACCTCATGGTCACTTGATAGTCCATGGTGAGGGACTCCATCTCTGTCAGGGTCAGTAGACGTTCAAGTGCTAATTTGCATAGATGATACAGTTATCTGCTGCAGGTATCATGACCGCACTCCAGAAATGGACCCTGCATTGTTCTTTTCCTCCTAGCATTCACCACAGACTCTACTCAGCCTCTTTCCCTGCTTGACACACCTAGTGCCAGATGCATGCCAGGTCTTAGGGCCCAAGCAGCAGGACCTAGTGCCCTGTAGTCGAGACCTCTGTCAAGACTTTATTGATCCTACTAAACACCAGAAGCTCTGAAGTTATTGGGTCCATTTAGTGTCTTACCTTGATCAAAGGGAGTCAGGAACTTTTTAGCACTTTAACAATAGCCATTGGATGCAGAAAAATGCCCAAATAGCAACAACTGAAAGCAATCAACCACCAACACTGAGGAGCTAGAGAAAGAATGTCTGTGTCCTGAGAGAAGAGAGCTGGCTGATGCAGTACAGCCTCCCCCACAGACTCTGCTTAAAAGGCCTGAAAGAAGTTCACACAGAGAATTAAACTGTCACGTGGTAAAAGCAGGGTCTTCTCCATCTCAAGTGAGAGAACTAGAGTCTCAGACAGCAGACAGATGGACTGCCTACCATTTCCCAGTTTATCCCCAAATGGTATCTCTAAGCGTCCTCTTCGTCTTTAAAGTGACTCAGCTTTCTGTGAGCTAGCCTGCCTGGGTTTCTGTTCTTTGTGATGAAGCATTCTCTATGTATCTGTAGGATTTTCTGCCTAACAGCTGTCGATAATGTGAAAGAAATAGCAAGATTTCAAAACACCATGGTCTATGAACATAGCTCAAAGATTGGCACAGAACATTCATTGTTAATTTAAAGATACCTTTTAGCTTTATTTCAGCTTAAATGTAACATGAGGTAGAAATTTTAAAAGGCGTGTGAAACCTAAGGGTCTGATGAAATGCTGAAGTAATCCTCAAGCAACTTGAGGGCTTTATTTCATCCAAATCATGGCATTAATAGCATACACAGTTCATTTTTAAAGATAACATGATTCAGGATTCATGGTTTTAACAAAGACAAATCAGAAGTAAAGTCATTCTAGGGCTATCTATCAGTGATGACATGATATTTTCTTCATAAAGATAATCTGTTTCACCTTTATTTGCTTTTCATTAGTAACACTATTTTAAGAATTATATTGCATCAGTTAGCTATTGCTCTGTAACAAACTATCCCAAATCTCAGTGTCTTTGAATACAGCCATGTATAGTGTATGTATCTAGAAAGCAGTTGCTTGGTCTGTGCTGTGCTTGCTCATATTTCTGAGACGAGTAGAAGTTTTAGGTGGGTGGTGTTCCTTGCCTGGGCTCTTACTGCTATGGCTTACGCTGATGTGAATACAGTGTCTGCCCTCCATGTGTTTATTTACCTCACAGCAGAGACAGGGGCCCACAAAGCTGAGTTGGGAGCTGGTAATGCCTTTGCAGCTGTATTTGAACAGCATGCAGCTGGACTCAATGACCCAGATTAGCCAAAACAAATCATGTTGTGAGCCTTGAAGCACAATGAGAAAACAGACTCTTTCCATGATAGGGTGAGTTTCAAAGTCACAGTCTAAGCTGTTGATAGAGTGAGAAGGCTGGGGGGGATCATTTCTACCATCTACCACAATTGTAAACATTAATAATCTCCCTATTCAATCACCTTGTAGCTATGTGACTATAAATAAATCAAGCATATCACCTAATCCTCATCTTCACAATCCATAAAATAGACCATAACACACAACGCACCTGAACAGTATTGTATTAAATGAGGCAACACATAAAATACATATCACTAGGACATGGAAATGCTCAGTACCCAGTACTATTAATTTTTTTGATAGTACTTACAAACTTCGTGCATATTTTTAACCTTCCCCATAGATCCATAATTGGGAACAAGTATGTATGAAGGAGGGTGGTGGTGTACTCGAAAGTGGGGACTAAGTTCTTTATATTACATTTCACTGAGCCAGTTTCCCTCTGGACTAAGTTACTTCATGATGAGTACATAAGTTCATAAGTTACTTTATGCTGAAGTGATGGCTTCAACCAGAAAGTAGAAGACAGAGTTCACAGAGTGGCCACAGAGATGTCAAAAACACACTGAACAGAGCTGAAAATAAAGGCCCTGCTCTTGCATTGGGCTTAGTTACATGATACATTGGTATTCCGTATGAGCTAGGAAAAGCAGCTAATCTAAGCTAAACTTACAGCTTGTGAAACATAAGGTTATTAGCAAGACACGTCTTCCATGGCCTTGGCTTTCAAAAGTATTCTAAATAAAGAGAAATGTCTTTGTACTCTGTCATTGTCTCAGTTTTGAAAAAAATCTTATTCTTCATCATGACTATTTAAATAAAGAAATACAATAAAAATTTAAAAACAGATATAGATGCAAAACTACAGGAAACACAAAAGAATCTAGAAAATACATTAGAAGATGTATTTAAATATTAAGCCCAAGTTAGATTAAATAAAAACATGATTTCTAATTGTGAATAATCAACTGCCCACAAACTTGACAACTTGGATGAAATGGACTGATTCCTTGAAATATAATACCTACTAAAAACTTCCAAATGGAGAAATAAATTCATTGAATAGGCATGTGTGTACTGAGATAAAATGGAATACACCCATCCCAGATGGTTTCAGTAGTGAGTTCTCTCAAATACTTAAGGAAAAAATTATATCAAAAATCTGCAGTCTGCTAATGAAATAGAAGCAGTATGAACAGTCCCTAATTTACTCTGTGAGCAAGGCAGTGCCCTAGTCACAAATCTAAATAAGTTACAAGAAAAGAAAATACAGGCCAATATCTCTCGTGCACAGATACAGAAAATCCTTACCAAGCAAGAGCAAGCTAAATTCAACAATGTATAAGAAGAATCTCAAAACTGAGTAAACTATTCCAGATATAAAAGGTATGTTAGTTACTTTTCTGTGACTATGATAAAACACCATGATCTTATTGAAGAGTTTATTTTGGCTCATTGTTCCAGAAGGTTAGGAGTCTATAAGGGCAGGTATAAACAGTTTATAACTAACCTCATACTTTGTTACATGAACGTAAACACTTTTACCCACCCTAAAACTGAGTATAGACCAAGACTGTTTTCCCTAATTACATCCTCCAACATCACAGCATAATCCGTAGACAGGGAAATAAGACAAGAAAAGGAAACAAAAGATAAACAGATTGGAAAAGAAAAACTAAAATCTGTCTTTATTCATAAGCAATATGATTTCTTACATGAAATCTTAAAATCTAACAGAAAAATAAACCCACCTTGAACTAAAAAGAAAAATCTTGAAGGGCACAAGGTACAAATAGTTACAGGTCAAATTAATTTTTTAGAGATCAGTGCTGAGCAATTATAATTGAAATTTCAAAGATAAGTCTGCTTGTAATAATAGTCAAAATAAAATATTGAGGCATAAATACAATAAAATTATGAAAATATAGTTCACTAAAGAAATTCTCCATGTTTGTGGATCCTGTCTCAGTCAATAATGAATTTCCACAGACTGGGTGGCTTAACCACCAGTTATTTCTCCCAGTCTTGCGTTTTGGATGTCTAAAATCAAGGTGCCTCCACATCTGGTCTCTGCTAAAGGCTCACTTCCTTGTTGGTTGATGGTCATCCCCTTGTGTTCTCAAATGTCAGAGGGTGAAGAGATTGGAAGGCAAGCTCTCCTGGGTCGCTTCCTCTCATTCATGAAATATCCAACCAAAGTCCCTGTCCTCTACCACCATCACACTGGGGTGGAGTAAGACTTCATACAAAGTCCAGGGAGTGCAGGGGAGATAATCAGTGTGTAACATTGGAAGATTCAATATTGTTAAAATGTCAATTCTCTAAAAGTTCAGTGTAATTACCATCAAATTTCCACAGCTGTCGTTTACACACGCCAACAAAATAACTCTAAAGTTTATATGGAAAGACAAAAGCCTTTGGGAACGACTTTTACAATATGGAAAATTACTCTGGACAAATGACTTTTGCCTAACCTTGCAACCGAGAAGTTACTCACTTGTTTATAATGGACAGAGAATAGGCTGAAATATAAAGTACAAACCCTCTAGAAGAAAACAGAGGAGACAAGCTATCTGAAACAAACACCAAAAGCATGATCCATGAAATAAAAAATGGATAGCATGGGCATTATTAAAATTAAAATACCACTTTGCAAAAGGCACAATAAAAGAACGAAGAAGCAAGACGGAGTCTAGGTAGAAATATTTGCAAAGGGTGTCTGACATAGGAATTTTTTTTTTTTGCAAAGAGTTGTTTCATTTGAAAGTTAACTGAAAGTTGGTGGAATCTATGATATTCAGTGTAAGTGTCAGAGAAGATAAGTAGCCAGGATTGCCAAATAACCCCTGGGTCTATTCTAGCCAGGGATCACTAGACAGTATTGTCAAAAGGAAGGCAAAAGAACGAATTCACACGCTGGATAAGAGCACATACCACTGAAATCAGACAGACTTGGAATCTACTCCCTTACTACTTCCGGAATCCTGGCTCCTGCAGTCAGTCTGACTCACCGTATTCCCTGCTTTTAAGGTAGAATACAGAATAATTGTGTGTTCTTCACAAGACTGCCAAACTGAATCCAAGAATACATAGAAAATACAGAAGATGAGAGATGCAGAAAAAAATAAAGAGTATGAACAAAAACAAAAGGACGTGTAGAGAACCAGTGGCTTTACTACAGAAAGATGCCAAGAGTCAAGAAGTTCAATGAAACTACACAGAGTAACTAAAAATAAAGTAAAAGTAAGCACAAAAGCTCATCATATCATGGGAAAACAAACCAAACTAAATAAAAGAAGAAGAAAGCAACAACAAAATCACATACACAGAGAAATTCTTAACAGGTGCCAATGATGCACACTCAGATACACAAAGATACACTCAGATACACAAAGATACACAAAGATACACTCAGATACACAAAGATGCACTCAGATATACAAAGATACACACTCAGATACACATAGATGCACACTTCTCAGATACACAAAGATGCACACTCAGATACACAAAGATACACTCAGATACACAAAGATGCACTCAGATACACAAAGATGCACTCTCAGATACACATAGATGCACACTCAGATACACAAAGATACACACTCAGATACACAAAGATACACAATCAGATACACAAAGATACACAATCAGATACCACATACACAGAGAAATTCTTAACAGGTGCCAATGATGCACACTCAGATACACAAAGATACACAATCAGATACACAAAGATACACAAAGATACACTCAGATACACAAAGATGCACAATCAGATACACAAAGATACACACTCAGATACACAAAGATGCACACTCAGATACACAAAGATGCACAATCAGATACACAAAGATACACACTCAGATACACAAAGAGGCATTTTAAGGGATTTTAAATCTTGTGTTATTTGTAGTAGTAAAAAAAACACGCTAGAAACAATCAAAAAGTCCATTTACAGAGAAATGGTAAAATATATCCAGGATCTCCATTCTACAGAAAAAAAAATTTAAGAGAATGAGATGACCGACAGGCATTCATGTGGAAATAGCGCCAAGATACGTTGTTAAGGGAAAAAAAAGCTTAAGTATACATATAATGTCATTCAGTTTACATATTGTAAAAGACAAACATGACTGTGAACAAAGATGTTCATCACACATTTGGAGAAAGGACAAACGTAAGGGAGAATAACAGTAAACTGACCACAAAGGACATCTCGTGTGTTTCTGTCCTGATGAATCACCACAGCCCAGTGCACCAAAGCAACATACACTAACGGTCTCACAGTGCCAGAGATCAGAAGTCTAAAATATCCTATTCCTTCAACCTTTCCTCCCTCCTCCCTACAAAGGAAACATTCACATGGTTTGGAGAGAATCACCAGCATCCATTTCAGAAAAACAATATCCAGTCTGATATGGCCCTATAGGCCCCAGGCTGTCTCCTTCCTCTTCCAGATTCTATAAACCTCATACATTCCTTGACTGTGGTCCCTTTCTTACATCACCAGCCTCCACTTTCACATCTAGCTCTTCTCTGACTTTGGCCCTCTCTCAGGGCCCTTGAGCTGACAGCAGGCTACCTGGCCTACCAGAGATAATCTTCTCAGGATCCAAACGCAACAGCCTCTTCAAAAGATGGTCAGTAACATATTCAGAGATTCGGGGATTAAGATATGGACGTCTTTAAGGTGAGAAACCATTATTCCATCTACCATGTAAGGAATGGGAGAGAACTTTTCCAGGCACTTTAGGACCATATGACTCTTTCATAAGAATAATGTGATTGTAAGGAATGAATGGAAAATTGAACAGGCGAGTTCATGTTTAGATAACATGGCACTATATGGATATCTGGTATGACTCAGCTAAAACATAGCTAACACAGGTCATGGGAAACTATGACTCAGCTAAAGGTGATAGCAAGCATCCTAGGAACCAGGGACAAACAGTTATGCATTCTGCTATAGAAGTATTTCTGGCAGAATAGCACTTTTGTGTGGGTTTTGTATAATTTGGCGCTGAGATCAGAGGCCTGATCCTTCGCTGTCGTATCCTGTTCTCACCTTTTGCCTTTGCCAGCCTGAGTAGGCCTTTGTGTGCCCCTCTCTCTGTGTGCCTATGTCTGCCCGTGTGTGGCCTGTGTGTGTCAGCATGTGCCTGGGTGCCTAATGTCAGCTGCCTACCCAGAAAGAAGAAATAACTACTAGTAAAGTCCTTTAAAGTGGCTAAGAAGGTATCAATCAAAGGTCAGCAGGAGAGTTGGCTTTACCAGGGAAGCTACCAGGCACACTTTGGCCAGACCACTGTGGCCACAGCCTTGGACAATCTTTAAACTGTGACCATTACAACGAAAGCAAGAGACAGACTCCTGAGAGGGTCTTTCATGGTTTTCCCCTTGGGCTCCAGCTTTCCAGATGATGAAGCCGACTGCACTTGAACAAGACCAATATTTTTTTTCTGTCTCTTGATAAACTTGAGCAACGACTTCATAGAATAAAGAATCTTTCCTTTGCTTGCTAACTCTTTTTTTTTTTTCTTGTTCCTATCTGGTACTTTTAAAATTCAAATAACCAAATGAGAAAGCAAGCCCTTTACAAATCACAATGTCATCAATCCTATAAAAGAATTTCTCGGGGCCAGTGAAATGGCTCAGTGGGTAAAGAAGGTTTCTGCCAAGACTGCAAACTGAGTTCAATCCCCAGAAACCACATGGTGGAAGGAGACAACTGACGCCTGTAAGTTATCCTCAATTGACACATGTTCATTGTCACATGCACTGTCACACAAGTGCTTGCACACACACAGCATAAATGTTTAGAATAATCTCTGGGGACTGCTGAGATGGCCCGGTTGCTAATGTGCTCACTTTGTAAACACAAGGAGCTGAATTTGGAACTCCAGCTCACACACACAGAAAGCTGGGCATGGCGGTGTTGTAATCCCAGGACTGAGAAGGCAGAGACAAGAGGATCCCTAGAGTCTGCCAGTCAGCTAGTCCTGCCAAAGGTAGAGTGTGATTGGGCAAGACATCCAACACTGACCTCTGGCCTCCAAACACATGCACACATGAACACAGACACATTCTTACACACACAATTTCTTGAGCCAATGGCTCAGAGAGGTGGTCCCTTACCTGGTCACTGACAAAGGCTATGAGGCCACCTCATATAGGCTGACACAGGTGATTTGGTCTGAGCCTTCTCTGAAAGGCTCAGAAGTGATGATGACATAATCTGACACGTCATCACCATCAACATCAGTGATGTGCTGTTCCAAACCAAAAACGGAAAGGAAGTTTGAAAGAGAAAGAATAATCAAATGATGTTTATAATGAGAAAATTAGATGCTGAAGGCAAGGCAGCAATTCTTGTCAATATTATAAGGAAATTCTTAAAATAGTACCAATTTTTCTTGTTAACAGCATAGAAATGAGAGGACAGCAGCATTTTGTGGAGCGTGATCTTTTTGTATAAGTTGCCAGGAAGACAACTGGGAAATCGCAGACTTTGGGAACTAGTTCATCAGCCACGTGTACCTGCACTGCCTTGGGGAAAAAGACTTGTCTGAACTTTTCAAAAAACTGAAAGGAGTCAAGATAACCTATGCTCATTACCTGCTTACAATTTTAAACCAAAAGGAGGAAAGGTTCTTCAGAGGATGTCAAAGCGCTTACAGGAAATTTCAGGTCAAGTTCTTGAGTCTACGTCTTACCTTAGACCTATGACCTTAGACAAGGTCTTCAAGCTGTCTAAGCTCTAGCATCCTCTTCTACAAGAAAGAGAAACAGAGAAACTAGCATTCTTATTTCCTAAAATTGGGGTAAGATAGATAAAGCATCTAAAACACTATCTGGCACAATTTGAACAAAATAATACGTTATTCTTTTGAGTTTGGGTTTTCTATTTGTTGAGTTCTTGGTTTGTTTGTTTACTTTTTATTTGATTGGTTTCTTTTGCTTGGTGGGGTGTCTCATGTATGCCAGGCTGGCTTTAAACTCTCTGTAAAGCTGACGATGACCTTGAACATCTGACATTCTGATCTTCCTACCTCAACCTGCTGAGTGCTGGGATTGCAGGAATGCATCACCACGCCCAGTCTTGAGAAGCAGTGGATGTGGAACCCAGAGCTTACCCCTCCCCCAATCTGCCACATGTTAGTCTTATTGCAACAGTGATTTCACAAGTCCTGTCCTCTTCCCTGCACACATCCTACCCAGGGTCCTACAGTCCTTCTGAGAGCTTTCCAGTAACGGAGTGTTATTGCAGACATGAAACTGAATTTTTAACATGCACCAGCAACCAGCAAATGTGGGTTCTTTCTTTCTTTCCAGAGTAACCTATGAAGGCCTGCACACTTCAAATGATGAAACTGTTTGTCAAATCGTTCTAGAAGGTTCACTCTGGGAGATTGCTTTCTAGTCAGTTCAGCCATCCTCCTAGGAAAGTCTCTCACTATTTTGTAGGTATCTCTGGCTTAGACCTAAATGGGCACAAAAGTGTTTGCCAAATCCTCTTTTCATTCAATATTCAATATAATATTTATTATATATGAAAATTTGTGTTTAACTGGGTATACGCAAATAAAATAAGTATAGTCCTGACATTTTAGCACTTACAAACTAGCAGGAGACAGATAGATATATAAAACACATTAGACAAATGCTGTAAAGAAGATGACCACGGCACAGTAACAGAAAGTGACTGTTGGAGGTGCTAACGAGATGGTTCCATGGTTAAGAGTGCAGACTGCTCTGGTAGAGGACCTGGACTCCATTCTTAACACCCACATCAGGCAACACACAATTGCCTGTAACCTCAGCTCTAGGAGATTCAATGTCCTCTTCTGTCCTCCTGGGGTACCTGCACTCATACAGACACACATGCATACACATAATTAAAGCTAAAATAAACCTTAAACATGAAAGTGACTGTTGAGGTTCTCCCTCTCTGAATAGTGGGAGTACCTGATAGCTTCTTAAATCCACAAACAACTGAAGGGTTTTAGGCTGGGGAAAGACAATGGTGGATTCACAGTTTAAAACAGACATTGGGTCTGCTCTAAGGAAATAAATGGCAGGCGCAAGTGCCTGTGGGAAAAGCCAGAAGAGAGCCCATTGCAGACATGGCACAAGCAAAGGCTGATGGCTGGAAAAGAAAAATCCTGGAGGATAGTACGAAAGAGAGGGGCACAGTTGGGGGATAAGGTCAAAACAGGTCAGGCAAGATTGGATCCTGGGGACGGGGTGGTGAGTGGACTCATCACAGAGGCTGGTCCTCAGCTTCCAGTCTTTCCTTGAGAATCCTTACTCGAGGCTTAAATGAGGAGAGTCTTCACCGTAATTTCATGAGCCAGAGTGTTACTGAGATTTGCAAAGGGAGATGTCTGTGTGCGCATTCTAAAGACAAGCTCTTCAAACTACATAAGCCTCAGAGTCCTCCAAACCCACCCTCAGGGCTGAGATGGCCCAGTCAAGTAAAGAATTTTGCCTTACAAGCATGAGGACATGAGTTTGGATCCCACAGAACCCAGTTAAAAAGATGGGCTTGGCAGTACACACCTGTAATCTGAGCATGATTAAGATGTGAGGTTGAGACACTCAGATTCCTAGAAGCTCATGGACCAGCCAACCTGGCCTAGGTAAAGAATGTCCAGGCCAATGGGGGACCCTGTATTAAACAAAATGTTTCAAAAGGTGCCTGAGAAATAATACCTGAGGTTGTCCTCTGATTTTCACATGTGGGCCATGCATGTGCATACCCATACCCGCATGTATGTACACACACACATACACACACACACACTCTTCATCCTCAAAATCTACCCACTTGCAGCTCTGAACTTTAACCACCAAGCAGGTGAGGATTGTTTATGGAGATGAGGCACAGACATGGTAGAGAAAGCATTCCATCTAGATGAGAGGTATTTGGGGCAGCTACCAAGCATCTGGGTCCTCAGACAGGATCCCAAATGGCTTCTAGATCTTTCCAAATGTCAAATTCAATTTCAAAGAAGAAAAAAATGCACAATTGGTGACATTCATCTTCCAATAAGTATTTTTAATTATCCTTCTAGGAAGTTTGCAGACAGTGTTCTCAGAAAACGCTCTCACCCTGGCAGCTTGCTTCCCTCTAAGCCCAGAGCACCTCCCTCCTCCACACGCAGGCACTGCACCACGGGTGACAAACAGAGCTGCAGTTCCTTTTCCAAAATCAATCTGACAGTCGCAACACTTATTTATGTATGAATTTTGTAGTGTTTGTTAAAAAATCACATTTCTGCATCATCCCAATTTACTACTACGGTGGCGATACATTTGGGGACATTTGAGACAACACGGTTTCTATGCTTAAGCCTCTGAGAATGTTTATTTTCAAAGTACATTTCCCAGCCTTTGCACGTTTCCAGCCAATGGTGTCTTAAAGAACCAAATGTACGTGCCAGCCTCGGTAATGTGCTTTTTTAAAAATGCATCATCCAATCCTTGAAGAAACTCATGAATACGAAATATTGCTCCGCGGAATGTCTTTTACTGATGCCTACCCCTCAAACATTCTTTTGTTTATTCACCAAATCGTATTACAATGCCTTTGGCTTTTCTAACCAATTCCATGATAAACCAGGGGATCGGAAGTTTTGGAGGTCATCCTTCCACCCAACTTGTTAGTGGAAAACTAACAAAGGTTATTTGTCAAATTGCCGAGCTGTTAATACAAATTCCATTAGGACCTAGGCTCAGTTGCTTGGAACAGCAGCAGTAAAATTTGGCTGCCCAGGAATTATTGGGATGCCATGAAACAAAGAGAAGAATCGGGGAGCCCACAGTGAACCTGTGGAACTAGACAAGGCCCTGGCTGGTGCATCGCCCCCACCAGACATTGCTCCCTGGGGACAAAGGCATGCCTTGACGACCACACACCTTGGACAAAGCAATACGAGGGGAACACAAAGGAGTTGAATAAGCAGCTCGTCTGACTATCCAGCCCCGCAAACAGCTAAATCTGTGGACTTTCAAATTTTGTTTTGATTTTCAGCTACAATGTTTGGAGCCTCTGCTATCTTATAGGTATTTTGTCCATTTGTGTGTGTGTGTGTGTGTGTGTGTGTGTGTACATGCATTCATGTGTGGTATGCAAGTGTATGTGTACGTGTGTGTGTGTGTGTGTGTGTGTGTGTAATGTGCAGTGTGTGTAGACCAAAGGTCAGCCTCCAGAGTCAATCTTCAGGCACTGCCCACCTTGGTCTCTCATTGGCCTGGAGCTTACCAAGTAGGCTAGCCTACCAGGCCAGGCCCCAGGGATCCCTCTGTTTCTGCCTCCCTAGCACTGGGATATCAAGTGTGCACCACTATACCTGGCTTTTAACATGGATGCTGGGGATGGATGGAACTCAAGTCCATGTATAGTAAGCCCATCGCTGAGTCATCTCATAGCAGGCTGGTCTTAATGTCCTCATGTGTTTTTGAAGAAGCAGATGCTGGAAGGGATTTAGTAACCTGTCCACATGCCTCAACATTCAAGCAGGCTCAAGTGCCAAGTGAACACAACCTTTCTACCCCTCCTCATCGACTCCACCATTCACTTGGGCTCCTAGATGTTTATTGCACACTCCAGCCTCACCCTACCCCAGGGCCTTTGTACTTGTTTTTCCTGGGCCTCCAAGGCTACTTTTCCCAAACATCCACACAGGTCACTTCCTCACGTCATCCACTTATCGCAAAATGATTTACTCAGAATGACTGGCTCTAGAGTGCAATCCCAGAACTTGGGAGGCAGAGGACAAGGTCAGAAATTCAAAAACAGCCTGAGCTACATAAAAAGACCCTTTCCCACAGCTACTTCGTGCTGCTCTGTCTTGTTCATGACCCAGCATGGTCTAGCAAGTGTCTTACAGTATGTCTTAAACTTGAGCTCAACTATTCCTGAGGTTTTAGAGACCATGCTATCTGCAGGCTGGCTTCGGAGGCATTAATTTCATAGCTATCTGTTTTCCCCCTCATTTGTTTCCTGCTCGTAAGGCATCCCTCATTTAGCAGTTGATATGGTCTGAGTAGTCAGCAAAGACGCCAATTTGAAGTTTCTGGAAGCAAGCCTTGCCACCCTTGTGGAACATTTTATGGCGTTCTATTTGATTGGTAGGTTATCATGGTTTTCTGTTTCTTTTTTTATTGTGATAAGGACCATTTTCAGTCCCAAAGTTAGATAAAAATTAATTCACAGTAACATTAAAATGTGATGTTTCCTAAGCTCTGTTCTCATCTATCACCCTTAGATCCTCAGTGGTAATGTTTTTGGCATTTATCTTAACTTTGTGTTCAATGAGAAGTGATGCACTGTAGGGGTATAGGGGCAAATATGAAAAAAATTTCACAAAGGGATGTAACTAATAAACAAAGATAGTGATGATAGCATTTAATGAGCACCCACCACCTTCAAGGGAGTGTCACACATGCCTTCTTATGAGGAAGGAAGTAACTTCGTCTATAAGCACTACTAATGATATGAACAGAGGATGAGCTTAGAGCCCAGGAATCAGAAAGCTTCTTGGTAAACAAGTAGAGGAGGCAGGATTTGAACGCAGGCAGTCTGACCTAATGGGTACCCTCAGAAATATTCTATAGTTGAATATTGCTGGTACATCTAGAAGGAGCTCCTGGATTTCTGTACCCTGAACTCAGTGTGGTCATCCTTCAGGGATTAGCAAATGTAAATAGAGCTGAGCAGACAGACTCCGAAGCCTGATACAGTGGGAATCAGTCAGAGTGAGGCAGAGTTGTCATATTGAACCTGATGTGTATTCAGGACTAAGTGTGAATAAACAACTTTCATGAAAGTCTTTTGATCTTTCCCAAGGGGCAGGTAGTTATTTGTATGTATGTGCATATAGAAGTACGGGTGTGAGCTTGTTTCATGTGTGCAGGTATGTGTACACATGTATGTGCAACTGTGTGGAAATCAGAGATCTGTCTGCCTTGTCCTTTGAGACAGGTTTATTGCTTCACTGCCACGACAAAATGCCTAGTAGAGCAACTTAAGGGAGGAGAGGTTTTCTTTGGCTCATGGTTTGAAGAGGTACAGTCCATCATGGCGGGGAAGAGTTCATAGAGGTAGCAGCAGCATCTAGGACTCTGCACCTATATCTCAGGAGGCAGAGAAGGAAGGGGTCCTGGAGACTGCAGGCTCCTCTGCCTTGTTCTTTTTTTTATTTTTTTTTTGAGTCCTAATATTTTTTAATTATTTATTTAATAACCATATAATTAGAAGAAGCATTTCATTACAACAGCATTGACATATTCAATAACAATTTCCAGAGCTAAGATATATCTCTTTCAAAATTGACTGTAAATTTTTAGGTTCACAGTTGAATTAATACAGTTATACAATATTGAACTCTGTATAAAGCCCATAAGACATAAAATTGAATGAGGTTTTAACCTTTAAGAAACATCTGCATTTCATTTTAAAATATATTGTTTCATACAGAAAACAATATCATTTTTAATGCTACCAACACTTAGATGTTTGCATATGCATCTCTAATCTCTATGTACCTGAGTATTACTAGTCAGAGTCGGTTACTTTCTGAGATCCTTGGCACCTGAGCATGGATATAAGGTCATCAGGTAGATTTTAATGGTAGTATTTTTCACCTCTACTAATTAACATGAAGCAAATTTTTATGCTTCTTCCTCAAATATAACAAATTTTTTATTTGTTGATTTTTTGTGTTTTTCCCCAGCCATTCCCCACTACTTGCCCTTCTGGTGAATCTAGTCAGCCTATCTAGAGGTCTTTGTTTTAGGAGAGTCAGCTGTTTCTCATCTAGCAGTAATCAGTTGTCTATATTCCTTTGGATAAGATTGGGGTCTGCTATTCATTTTCCCAGTTCTATGCTAGGTTACTATCTGGGAATCCCTTTGGCCACCCTGGCCAACAACTCAAAAGAAGGTATTGTTTGTCTGGCATTGTTGCTTATTATGTAGCTTTTAGCTATACCTAGGGACTCTTACGAAATTATGTTGGCCCATTTAATCTTTGGTTATACTTTCCTTTTGGGTGTTTAAGGCCATACAGTTGGTCCAGATAAACAAATTTATTTTTACTCTTAAGGTAGTTTGAGGCTCTCTTCCTCAGGGGTGACATGGGCTTGGGAGGAGCCCCTGGCTCCTTTCTTTTACCAGTTCTGCCTATGTGAAGATAAGTCAAAGGTCCTGCTTTGGCTTTTATTTTATTTTTATGTGCATGGGTATATTGCCTGCATGTACATAAGCATACCTATGTCATGCAATGCCCACGGAGGTCAGAAGAGGGGGTGTTAGATCCCCTGGAACTGGAGTTACAGATGATTGCTAGCCTCAAGAATCAAACCCAGGTCCCCTGCAAGAACAGCCAGTGCTCTTAACCCCTGAACCATCCGTCCAGCCCCTGGCTTGCTCTTTTTATTTTGATCCCTTTTCTCTTTTGATTCAGCCCAGGCCTCCAGGCCATATGAAGGTGCCAGTCATATTTGGGATAGGTCTTTCCTCCATATGTAATCCTTTCTGGAAACTTTCTCCTAGACAAACACAAAGGTAGGTTTCACTAATACCCTGGCATTTCTTAATCCAATCAAGTTGACAAGGGGAGTGGCCACTCTGTGGTGACTTATTTACGCTCTCTCTTTTACTCATCTAAGAAGCTCAGAGGACATGCTGTCCAAGGAGCCATTAAGCCATGAGTACTCTTTAAAACTTACACTAGTGGAAAAAATAGGGTGGTAGCAAAGAGAAACGGCTCCCACAAATCAAGGTGATGTTTTGCTTCCCACTCTTCACGCAAGCATTTCCAATTGGTACAGAGTTTTCCAAACAAGTTTTTATATTTGTGGGGGACTTGAATTCAATCAATAGCCTCCAATTTCACATGATTGAAGTAATTCTCAACCTGTCGAAAGTTATGACCCATAAACCACATCTATATGTTGGAGCTGGATCAGCCACAGTTTGGTCAAAAAATCTCATTTTTCAAGATGCATTATCATCAACTGGACAGCCATTGACTGACAGGTGCTTTCAAAGCCATGCAACTCATTTGCAAAACAATTAGAAAAGAAGTTGTTGAGGGACAAGAAATGCTGGGTGCAGGGGGCGAGGATTCAGACCCACGTCTTTAAGCATGTTTTAAATACAGACCCAAGGAATAATTGGAAATTATCATCAAACTGCCAAGTCATAGTTAAAAGCAACATTAAGGGAGTCTGCACATTATAGGAAATTCAGGTGGCAAACAATTTTGCAAACATATATAAGAATCACATAGAGAGGGCTGGGAAGATTATCCCACTGTTAAAGTGCTTCCTACAAGAGCACAAACACCTGCATTCCATTCCCAGAACAATAATAATAATAATAATACAATAAGCCAGGCATGGCGGCACACATATAATCCCAGTGCTGGGAAGGAGGAGGCAGGTGGGTGGATTTCTGAGGCCCAGTGGCCAGACACCTTTATCTTCATGAGCTCCAGGCCTGTGAGAGGCTCTGGCTCAAAACAGAAGGTAGAAAACTAAGGAAGGAATGACCCCACAAGGTTGTCCTCCGTGCTCCACATGCACCTATAAATAAATGACGAGAGAGAGAGAGAGAGAGAGAGAGAGAGAGAGAGAGAGAGAGAGAGAGAAACCCTGGAGATGGACAGAATAACTGATGTTATAGCGAATACTCTACCTACTCAGTCAGTAGGTCTGGGTTGGACACTGAGATCTGACCTACTATTAAGACTCCAGGTGATGTTAAAGTGCTGTCATTTCATGGCTATCCTCTGACCTTGAGCAAACTTTTACCCTCTCAACACCTCTGTTTTTCATCTGTCCAGTGGTACTTGATGAGTTAGAGCCCAGAAGATTGCTGTAAGAGGACCTAGGGAGGTAGCTCAGGGGTCAGTGGTTAAGAGCCCTGGCTACTCTTACAGAGGATCCGTGTTCAGTTCCCATCACCCACATGGCAGCTAACAACTGTCCTTAACTCCAGTTCCAGGGGATTCAACATCCTTTTCTGGACTCTCGGGTATCAGGCACACACATGGTGCACAGACATACAGGTAAGCAATACTCAAACACATAAAATAAAAGTAAATGAAATCTTTTAAAATATTGCTAGAAAAACAAAATGTGACCATTGTGTACAGCCTGCAAAAGAGTGGGAATTTGGTAAATAGAAGCTATAATTATAATTCATATTAGTCATGTTATCAGGAAATGACCGAAAGGGAAAGACTATAGAGGTAAAATCAAAGCTGGAATGGGATCCCAAAAACTACCAAGTGAGTTCCTCCCACAAATCTGAGCATCCTGTGTCACCCGTGGCTGACGCTACCATCCTTATGACTAAAAGAACAACTATATCGTTTGAATGTCACTATGACCCAGGAAGTAGGTGGCGATGTCAACTGCATTTGACAGGGAAGAGGACTGAAGCTTATTCATTAAACAATTCACTCAAAGTTTTATGGCCCACAAGAAATAAAACAAGGATTGAACTTGTTCTTACTGGATCCCAGGCTGCTGCTCTTAAACAATGACCTCAAGTAGACAGCAATGTTGAGTAAGGTGTGAGTCCTTAGGAGACCTCCCAACCTGCTGTGGGAGGCTAGTTGAAGACATTGGAGTTATGACTCCAACAAACAAATCTATTTCAATTACTCTAAAAAAATTGGAGAACTCTATCAATGAACCATCTTTGTACATTGATTTTCAATAAAAACCTGAGCACTGGGGTGTCTCAGGAAGAATTTGCATATGTGCCCAGCACAGTAGTTTTCCCTTAGAATCCTCAGTGCTCTAGAAGTAAGCAACGTGATCGCTTTCCTCTCAGTTGTCCTTTTCAGGAGGTAGTCACCTCCGTGGAGCTCGTCCGTTCCTTCAGTATTAAATTGCTTTTCACATTTCCTCTGGTTCCTGCCTATGTAATCCTGAGTATTTCATTTGCTGACTTATTGATGCTGGGCACAGGTGAGAGACCTTGGCAAATAAAGCTCAGCTCTGTGATTGCTTGTATAACTCAGAGCTCTTTTTGCTACAAGTGACAGAAATCCAATTCAGACTAGCTTAAGAGGGAAAAAGAACAATTCTTTATTGACTCACCTAAGAAGTCATTGGCGACAGGTGGGGCCTCAGGAACAACTAGGCCAGGGGCCCAAACAGTGCCATCAGGACCTCCTCTCTCCACCTCGGGCTTCTGTTTTCCTTTTTACTGACTTAATTCTCAGGAGTTTCTGGTGGCATCAAGACAGCCTATGGCAACCTACCACATCTGCCTTCCTACCAGAAGTTCCCTTCTCAGTAGTCTCAGGAGATTCCTTGAACCAATCACCATGGCTAAAGCAATAAGATGTACCTATTGGCCAAGACTCAACCGTGTGAACTCCTCTAAACCATAACAGGACATTGCTATCCAGTGGTCAAACAGATGAGATGTGAGAAGACAAATGTTGTTACCACATAAAAAGAAACAAATGTTGGGGAATGGAAACATCAGAGGGCCATCAGAGGGCCATCAGAAATCTCCATGGCATTATAGGGTAGGCTCATCTGTGATCAAGAAACACAGAAAAAATTGAAGAGAGAAGTAGCACGCTGGAGTTAGAGTCACATTGGTAATAAGATTCTTCTCACCCTTCCTGACAACTGTTTTCAGTCCTACCATACAGATGTGACTGTGGTCTGCAGAAAAGAGCCTTAAAATGGTGCAGAGATGCGGAGAAAGGGCTTCTCATGATTGCTGTAACTCTTGGTCCAATATGGTAAAAACTTAAAAGGAGTGTTAAGCTATGACTCTACACACCTTTTCCCTGACTCTTTAAATGCTGAAAGATAACAAAATGTCCCAAGTGGTATAAAAACTGTTCATCTTACCATCTATCTTCTGGATTTCTCTAGGATCACACACAATAACTTCTGTGAAAGAGGATTGTTCCTTAGAAACCTAGGGCCCTGTCTGACCCTGACAACTGTAGCAAAATAGCGTTCTGATTACCATGGGTTATATTAAAGAAAGCCAGGCAGGAAAGGAAAGGAAATATTTGCTTCTTTGCATGCATGTACACAGTTTCACAGAAATCATTTTGTTAAATGCAGCAGACCGCTCAGTGTTAGAGAGTTGAGCCAAAGGTAGAAACAGAAAAATTATCATGACCGGCACAAATACTGTTCAGGGGCTTAGGGATCTAGACCACGGAAATAGTGATTGTATTCGAGCCTATTTTACATGATCCACATATCAATGAAGAAGTTTCATATTCGAGGAATTTAATGATCCACTGAAAATTGCCAGCAAGTTAAAAAACTATATAGTGTTGATTAGTGTATTGAATTTTCACATCTTTTTCAGTTTGATCTCTTCACAAGGGACACCAAAGGACTGATGGACTTAATAAAAAATACCCTAGAAACTCAGCAGAGAGTGTGAACCCGAGATGAATGATATTGAAAATGTTTTCCAAGATCCTATTCTCCTTCTATGACTTTAACAAAGTTGGTCCTCCTTGCCTAGAGAATTTAGAATTTCTATCAGTTGCAAGAAGACAGAAATCCCAGTTCAAACCGACCTGAGCACAAAAGGAAGGACTCAATGTAGGCTGCAGGCATAGCCACATCAAGGGCTCAAGTGATATCAACAGGGCTTAGTTTCCCTCCACTTCCCAGATCTGCCTCCTGCTGCACTAGTCATGCTTGGGTCTCATGTGGTGGTACCCAGGCTGCACAGTGACACTAACCCAGGGTTAACATGACAGGACTCCCGTGTTTGGATGCCTGTCATAGGTGCATGGTGTGAGCAGTTGGTCCCTAGCTTGTAGTGCTATTTAATTACAGATAGGAGGTAAGGTCTGGCTGATGAAACTAGGCCATGAAGGTGACACCCACCCCTGGTTCTGGCCTGATCATTCTGCTTCCTGTTTGCCATTATGTGAACAAGCAGCCACATCATGTGACTGACACCTTGCTCTCCGCCATAAACCCTTTCTCTCTTAAGCTATCTCTGTCAGGTATTTCTGCTACTGTGATGCAAAATAACTCATATAACTTTCTAATTGCTCCCTCCCTTGCAGGTCCTGAAATTCCCTCCAAACAGATCAACATAGACCAGCCAGCATTGCCAGAGGGGATTGAGTTTCTGATTGGCCCATCACCATGGCCACCAGAAGTTTGAGTTCCAAATTGGCCACCTTCAGAGTAAACAGAGTTCCATGCAGTAGGGGAGAGATTACTTCTCAAAGACACTGGGGACTTGTGAACTGGCTGCCTAAGGAAGAAGGTGGAGTCTGGGTGTTTTTTGAGATTAAATAATTGCCGGGGCTGGAGAGATGGCTCAGTGGTTAAGAATACTGATTGTTCTTGCAGAGGACCCGGGTTCAAGTCCCAGCACCCACATGGCAGCTAACAACTGTCCGTAACTCCAATCCCAGGGATCCGACAGCCTCTTCTGACCTCCACAGGCATTGCATGACACAGGTGCACTTACCTACATGCAGGCAATACACGCATACACATTAAAAAAAAAGTAATAAATTAAAAAAATTTTAAATAATTGCCCTGGGTAATGACCAAACTAAAATTCCTGGCCCCAACTGAAATAGCTCAACAGATCAGGATTTGGGAAGAGAAGGAAACACTGAGATCCTCATTCTTTTGAAAGGGCAACTCACACTGGGAAGATGATCACCAGAACAAGCAGTTATCGTCTGTCCCAGTTGAACCTCTTGTCATCAGGTCTCCTCAGCTCTCTCACTTCAGCAGTTGCAGATCAACAGGATTTATATTAAGTACCCTGCACCTCAGATAGTCACAAGCTGTTGCTTTCTCCTTTACAAGTCAGATAATAAACCATTTGGTAAGAAAACTGGATATAATTTCCAAATACACAAAATAGAAAGAAAAGGTGGTATAAGAATTGATAGCAGAGGGAGGAGGATGCTGAGGGGAGGATTCAGTGGGTAAGAGCACTTGCTCTGCAAGCATGAGGACCTGAGTTCAAATCCACAGAACCCCCACAAAAAGCAAGCATGCTGTGCATTTTGTAACCCTTTCATTGGGGGAAACAGGTGGATCCCAAGAGCTCATCACCAGCCAGCCTAGCTGAAAAGATGAGTTTCCAGTTCGGTGAGAGAACCTTGTCTCAAGGATACAGGACAAAGAGTGACAGAGGAGGACATCCACCAGTACACTGACATGCATGCATTACACCACACACACAACACACCACATACACACACACAAGAACGCATAGCATACTGTTTTTGTCCCTCCACCTGTCATCAATGAGTGTTTAAAAAATGTTGTTTTGTTCTTTGACGGTTTTCTTAAAATGAAGGGCGAAGGTAACACATGCCCAAGGTTTTGATGACTTGTTGATTTGGAGGTCCATGCACAGATTACAGAGTTCAGGAAGCACTAGTTTAAGGGATGAGGGAAACTGAGAGTGTAGGTGAGGAGGTCGTGTGAGTGTGTGGCAGTGTGCTCACCCCAGACCCACACGTAGGTGGAAAACCCCACACTTGGCCCATTGTTCAGTTATCGCCATCATAAAATTCCCCATCATTTTTGAACAAGAGGCTCCACGTTTTCATTTTTCACTCAACCCCACAAGTACATAGCCAACACTGAGTGTATGAATCACTGGATATAGCCCAGGATAGCCTCCTCACTGTGCTTTGGTGAAAGATGTTGAACTGTTCTGATTCATCTATCATTTACCCATAATAACTATTATCATGTGGCATTTCTTAATTCATTCACTCAACAAGAAGGTTCTGGGGCTGGAGAGCCAGCTCACTGGTTAGGAGCACCTTCAGAGGACCTGGGTTCAGTTCCCAGCACCCACATGGTGACTAAAAAAATCACTTGTAACTCCAGTTCCATGGGATCCAGTGCCGTTCCATGGGATCCAGTGCCCTCTTCTGGCCCCCACAGGAACTGCATGCCCATGGTGCACAAACATGCGGGGAAAACACTCATAAAATAAAAATATGCTTTTATAAAAGGTCTTTTTCATCTTCCTTTGTGCTGTGCCCCCTCCCCCATTTTACATTCTTTCCATTTAAATCAGATCATTACACTGACCTTATGTAGAGAACAAACAAAAGACCCAGAGAGGCTGAATGACCATACGAGGTCACATGGCTACACGTACCAAACGCAGGGCGCAGTGTGCTGTATGATCTTTTAAACCACAGCTTAAATTCCACCCTAGAAAAGTCTCCGATATTTTCCTCTGGGCATGAAAAGAGACCCACAATGTCTGTGGGGCTGGATCTGTAATTTGAAGAACAGGAGAAAAATGTCACTGGTTGGTCATTTCAAAAGTTCTCTTATAATAGGAGGTTCCACAACTGTACAATGAAGGCCAAGCTGCAGCCTAATCACAGGCACAGAGAACCAGAGGTGATGGGAAACTGTTTCCAAGATCACGGTCATGCCTGAGCTTTTCTTAGCTCACAGATAAAAGTTGAAATCCAGCAAAACAACCCTTGGGAGTTTTGATCAGGCTGTTGTCCAAACTGTTCCAGAGAACAGAAAAAGAAAATCATTTTGTTATTTTATTATGGCATTTTTTATTTCTAGCTTCTGGATTTGGGGGACACAGGGCATTTTCTGCTCAGAGATGCTGAAGTCTTTGGATTTTCAGCATAACACAGAGAATAACATATACTCCCGGGAATCTCCTCAGAGACAGCAGAAGTACAGGGTTGAATCTGTCCAACACCAGCATAGGTGATAGACTCGGTTCTTCTGGCTGGGGTCATGTGCTCAAGAGCACTGTCTCCAGCAAGGGGGGGAGGGAGGGAGGGAGGGAGGGAGAGAGAGAGAGAGAGAGAGAGAGTGTTCTACACCACCACCAGGCTGCCAGCTTTCAGCAGTGCCAGTGCAGAAAAAAACTTTGTGCTTTGATTATATCACACTCATGCTTATTTGCCAAGAGCGATATTTAATTAATCTGATCAAAAGAAAACGAATGTACCAATTCCAAAGTATTCTGAACATTCAGTATCAAGGGACACAAAGTATCTGCCTAACCCCAATTGGTCACCAGAGTTAATCACCTAGGGCTACCTGAAGAAAATGAACCTTAGACCAGGAGTTCAATCAATATTCACTTATGCAAATGGTCCAGAGGGAAGGCTGTGTATAACACCTGTACAAAACCATACCTGAGGGGCTGGAGAGATGGCTCAGCAGTGAAGGACACTTGGTATTCTTCTCCAGGACGGTTTAGTTCTCAGCACTCATGTCAGGTGACTCACAACCACATGTAACTTCATCTCCAGGGGATCTGATGCCTTTTTGTGGCCTTTGTGGGCACCTGCACTCACGTACCACGTACACACACACACACACACGCACACGCACGCACACGCATGCACACACAATTTTGAAACAAAAACAAATCCATACCTAAGTGTCTGCTCTAGTTTGCATCTCTTGCTATGATGAAACACTGACAGAAAGCACCTTGGAGAGGAAAGGATTTATCTGGCTTACAGGTTACAGTCCACCCTTCATGGAAGCCAAGGCAGGAATTCAAGGCAGAAATCTGGAGGCAGGAACTGAAGCAGAGACCGTGGAGGAGCACTGCTTACTGACTCTCCTTCCCTGGCTTGCTCAGATACCTTTCTTATACAGCCCAGGCCCACCTGCCCAGGGACGGCACTGCTCACAATGGGCTGAGCCCTCCTACATCCATCGGCAATCAAGAAAACTCCCCCATAGATACGCCCAGAGGCCAATCTGGTGGAGGGATTTTTTCAACCGAGGACTGTGTGTGAAGTGGACAACTAAAGCTAACTGACACTGTCTGTGTATGAGTGCACCTTACGGTTTCTGCTGTTTCATCCCCAGGACACAGCAACAGAATCTAAGATATGAACACATGGTTGAGTGGAGGAAAGGGGGAAATGAAGGAATGAATGAACAAATGAAGGAACAAAGACAGGCAGGCATTAGCTAAGGATCGTTCTGTTGTGGTTGAATGTGAAATGTCCCCCACAGGCTCCTGTATCTGAACACTTGTTCCCCGGCTGGTGGTGCTCTTTCAGAAGGCCAAGGAATTTTTGTGACTTGGGACCTGGCTGGCTACCATAGATCACTAGGGGCAAGTCTTTGAAGGATAGCCTGCCTCCCATTCCAGTCTAGCTCTCTACTTCCTGGTCCTCTAGGGTGTGGGAAAACCCAGCACACACTCCTGCCCCTGAGCCTTTCCCACCGTGATAGACTAAAACTGAAACCAAGAGCCAAAATAAACCTTCATGGTATTTGGTTATAGCAACACAAATAATTAACTCTCATTTCTTTATTAATCCATTCATTGATTTTATTTCATTTTATTTCAGGCAGAAGGAGTAACAAAGCCACCAGGGAATCTTTTTGGCAACTCATCCCAGACTTGACTACATAGGAGGTGGCTATCTTAGAACTTTTGAGCAACTGACAGCAAAGACCATGTCTGAGGGCTCTGCATCCTACTAAACGTTTTCCATGCGCTGTCTCAGGCCTTGTTCACAGCAACCTGGAAGATAGTTCTGTTTTAATTCTCATTTTAAAGATGAGACCATTAAGACCCAGAAGGGTTTCACTGACATTTTCAAAGTCACAAAATTAGGAAATCTGAAGATAGGCTTCAAACCTAGTAAATGTCCACAGGCTCAGTCCCTTGTGCTTTGTGTTAATATAATTTTCTAAATGATAAGTTATTCCCTCCTTTTCTTGTGTTCCCTCTAGGCCCACAGAGCCTAGAGTAGAAATTTCAGGCCAACCCAGATTATGCAGTAAGACTTTTTCTAAAAATTCATACATACAGAGCCTGGAGAGATGGCTCAGTGGTTAAGAGCACTGGGTATTCTTACAGATGGCCTGGGTTTGAATCCTAGCACCCACATGGTGGCTTAAAACCATCTGTAACTCCAATTCCAGGGGATCTGACACTTTCTTCTGTCCTCCACAGGCACTGCATGGCATGGGTACGCTTATATACATTCAGACAATACACTCATACACATAAAATAAAAATAAATTGAAAAATTAAAAATGCATACATACATACTTACATATTATAGACACATAAATGTGGGCATTTTCCAATGCCTGTGGGTAACTCTGCAGTTTAGTGAGCAGGGTCCAGGAATACTGGACATTTTATAAAACACAGAATGGTCCTGCACAGTAAGGAATTATTCTACCTAAAGCACTTTCTCTGAGAAATAGTATTTCCAACCTGCTGTGGAAGATGTGGTAGCAATTTGTCATAGCCGGGATCCAGGAACGCATACAAATTTTGCGGGGGCCTGAAACTCATAGTTTGAGGACCCCGTATATATTTTAAAAGAATACAAATTACAAACTCAAAATTGGACACAAATGTGAATATTTCTCTTGAATGAAGAAAGAAATCACAATGATTTACTGGAGACTCGGCAGTTCACAGCTCTTTCTTCTAAGATCTCTCAAAAGGTACAAATTCATATACCAAACTACCTGGCAGTACCCTGACAATCCTTTCTCTAGAATGTTCTACAAACTCATAGCAAATTCCTATTTCACAGTGAAAGAGAGTGGACTCCAAGCTTAAGATTCATTAGCTTGAAGGCAAATTTGTTTCTGCCTAGATCTAAACTCTTTGTGCTTTGAGTTTATTATGTATAAAATAAGAATTACAATGCTGCCCACCCTGTAAGGTTTTAATGCATGTAAATTGTGCATAGAATAGTGTTTGGTCATAGACAGGTCTCAATGAGAAACGGAGGGAATAGAAAGAGTAGGAAGGGAGGAAGGAAGGGAGACAGGGAGGAAGGGAGGGAGGGAGGGAGGGAGGGAGGGATCAGGGGAGAGGAAGGCTTGGCAAATGCATTCCCAATAAATATATGACATCTGTTCCCCTGGAGTACCTGGTTCACAGTGCTCCATGGGAAGTCCTGCAGAAGGAGAGAGAGCCTGAGGAGAATTAATTGTGGAACATGTCCATGATAACAATGCTAACAATACATGACTATAGTTTCCCAGATGCTAGGATTCATCCCAGCCTTAATATTTATGATCTTTGCTCCAGTTCAACCACAGAAAACATGTACTATTCATTATATAAACAGAAAGGCCTACGAATCAGACCTTCTGCTTTGCTCCTCAAAGTTAGAGTCATAAAGACATCTACCACTGGTCCATGAGGAAAAATGAGTGACCCGTAGGAGCAGACATTAGCTGCAGACTGTGTGACGACGTGGACTTCAGCCCTTGGAAGCTGTGGTCCGGGCTCTTTCTTGTCACAGAGCATGTGGATCTAGGACGACACTGCCCCTCCCTACGGCATGTTTACTTCATCTGTCAGGTGGGGGTCTCTTCCCCGTCATTCCGATTTGCTGTGAGGATTATGAAAGGCTATGGAGGACAGTTGTCATAGACACTTCGAGAGGGTCAAGGAGTACACGCTCCCTCTGCTCCAGTGATTGTCGTCCCCTAGGGACTCTTTCCTAAGGAAAAAACAATTAACAAGGGAACAAAACTACAAAGACAGGCCTTGGAGGATCATTTATGCTTATTTACTTTTAGAAAAAGATTAAAGATTCTTCTTGTCTATAAACAGCAGATAACTCGAGACAACGTAATTACTCGACAACAGTGTAATAGTGAGTGTAATTATGATGCAACATGATAGAATATTATGAGGACATTAAAAATGACAAGTATGAGAACAATGATGTGACATGTAAATGGGTTGAGGTGTAACGTTATGCAGGGGAAATAGAATGCAAAATGCCAATCGCTGTGTGATAATAGGACTCTGTCAATCTCATGCATCACTACTTAGCACCAAGTGGAGAATACACATTGGGTAAATGCTTACTGAATGGAATATATAAAATCATAACTGTATGTAGGCTAGACTTGGAATGTCTGATACACAAACAAATTGAACTTGTGATGATGTCACGTGTTAAGATTTGAGTGTGAAATGCACCTGCTGGCACACGTGGTGGACACTTAGTCCCCAGCTGGCAGCACTGTTTTGCAAGAGTGTAGAAGCACTGGGAATTAGGCCCTATTTGGAAGACATGGGTCATTAGGAGTGTATCCTCATTACCCGTTCTGACCTGTTTGCCCTCTGCTTCCTGTCTGTCACTATAATGTGACCAGAAGCCTCATGTTCCCACCAACATGAACTGTGTCCTTCCTGATACTATGCCTTGCCCACTATGTATACTAGAATCTCCTGAAATCATGAAACTAAAGAAAGCCTTCCTCCCTTAAATTGCTTCTGTTGGGTATTTTGTTACAGCAACAAGAAAAGTGAATGATATAGCACTAGACTGTTTTTATTGGCTTGTTTGTTTCTGCTATTAAAAAGAAGTTAGGGAGCTGGGCGTGGTGGCTCAGGCCTTTAATCCCAGCACTTGGGAGGCAGAGGCAAGGTGGATCTCTGTGAGTTCAAGGCCAGCCTGGACTACATAGCGAGTTCCAGGTCAGCTGGGGCTACAGGGAGACAAAAATAAATAAATAAATGAAAGAAGGTAGGGACTGGAGAGTTGACTCAGCAGTTAAGAGCAAGGCATGCTCTTCCAGAGGACCTGGGTTCCATTCCCAGCAACCACATGGTGACTAACAATTGTCCATAACTCCAGTTCCAGGGGATTCAATGCCTTCTTCTGACCTCATTGGACATTGCACAACACACGTACATTTACACACATGCAGACAATACATTCATATGCATAAAATTTAAGTAATAAATAATTTTTTAACAGAAAGGTAGCAAAGAAAGTGGGGAGGGAGCAAATTGTGGGGAGAGGGAAAGAAGGAGGGAGGGAGACAGGAAGGAGAAAGGGGGAGGGCTGTTTATGACTCTGAAAGCTACTTTAACATAATAAAGAGCTAGACAGGGAGAGAACCAGAAGGAGGATGAGTGGGAGCCTCCAGCAAGACCTTCTTCACACCAAGTCAACAGCTCTCTACACTCCAAGATATGGTCACAAGAGTAAAGGAAGCCAGGTGAGATACCATGCTGCTTGGCCTTGGTATAATAAATAAGACAAATACCTCATACACACACTAACAGTAAGTAAATAAATGCTCTAAAATAAAAGAAAAGCTAAAAGAAGTTCTTCAAGATGAAAAAAAGAGGAAGTAATGAGTAAAGAGAAAACATCGTGAGACAAAAACTTCTGGTAGGAATAATGGAGACAAATTCAAAATGCTCGGACACTGTAAACAGAGTGCCAGTCATTCATATCTTAGGACATACATTAAGACAAATTCAAAATGCTCGGACACTGTAAACAGAGTGCCAGTCATTCGTATCTTAGGACAAACATTAAGATAATAATATAAACCACATCAGTATGTCAAAAGATAAGCAATATAAGAAGATTAGCCCTAATTAAACTCAGTGGGTCACCAAAGAGGTCATCAAAGTAGGAAGGAAGCTTGCTGGGAAGAAGGGCTTCACCAGGACAGGGAAGGACATGAGTACTGGGAAAGGGATGGAATAACCAAGATTTATTATATACAAGTGTGAAATTGTCAAAGAATAAAATATAAAATTACATTTTTAAAAATCCAAGCTGTGGGAAAAAATAGAATACAAAAAAAAATATTTTTTTTTGTCTTTTTGAGACGGGGTCTCCCTGTAGCCCCAGCTGTCCCGGAACTCACTATGTAGAACAGCCTGGCCTTGAACTCACAGAGATCCGCCTGCCTCTGCCTCCCAAGTGCTGGGATTAAAGGCATGCATCACCACACCCAGCCCAAGAATATTTAGACATTTTTTTTTAATTTTATGTGTATGCGTGTACTGCCTGCATGTAGGTAAGTGCACCTGTGTCCTGCGTCATGCAATGCCCATGGAGATCAGAAGAGGCTGTCAAATCCCCTGGAACTGAAGTTATGGACAGTTGTTAGCTGCCATGTGGGTGCTGGGATTCGAACCCAGGTCTTCTGCAATAACAGTGTTCTTAACCACTGAGCCATCTCTCCGGCCCCAAGAATTTTTTATTAGTACATTTTCTCTTTTGTCTTGTGTCTTATCTTTATAATTGTGTTGATATCATTTTGAAATAACTTTTTGTGGTCAAAGATGGGTTTGTAAGTCTTATAGCAACTACAAAGCAAAAGTAGACCTCAGACAAACCTAACAAACAAAGTACGTAAAGATACTACTAGAATAAATCCTATATCCACAAAGGAAGACTATAAGACAGGGATAAAGGAAAGAAGGAAGGAAAGAGAGAGAAAAAAACTAGAAAACAAGTAATGAAATGGCTGGAGCAAATTTTTTTTTCTTTTTGTCTCCCTGTAGCCCCAGCTGGCCTAGAACTTGCTATGTATACCAGGCTTGCCTCAAACTCACAGAGATCAACCTGCCTCTGCCTCCTGAGTGCTGGGATTAAAACTGTGAACCACCATGCCCAGCCTCAAGTAAAATTTTACTTATGACCTTACTATGAAATTATCACCTTACAAAATGACTATAACAATACCTTGTCTTGATATGAATGAGTTAAGTTCTTTGACTGAAAGACAGTGATTGAGTAGACTTCTTTAGCAAGAAAGGTGCTAAAGGGGTGTTTTGATAAGCCAGGGAAGGTGGAAATCTCAAGAAAGAAAGAAAGAAAGAAAGAAAGAAAGAAAGAAAGAAAGAGAAAAGGCAAGCGAGCTCTAGGGACTGGAGAGATGGCTCCGCAGTTAAGAACACTGAGTATTCTTGCAGAAGACCCAGGTTCGAATCCCAGCACCCACATGGCAGCTAACAACTGTCTGTAACTGAGGTCCCAGGGGGCCTGACAGCCTCTTATGACCTCCGTGGGCATTGCACGACACAGGTGCACTTACCTACATGCAGGTAATCCATGCATACACATAAAACAAAAATAATAAAGAAAATTTTTAAAAAAGAGTTCCAAGTGTGTTTTGCTTATAAGAAACTCATTTCACTGCTAATGACACAAATAGACCCCAAATGAAAGTATGGTATAATATTCCATGCAGTTCGAAGCTGGGGAGATGCCTCAGTGAGTAAGAGCACTTTCCGTTCTTATAGACGATCCTAGTTTGGTTCCCAACACCCATATTAGGTGGTTCACAAACACCTGTAACTCCGTCTCCTTCAGATGCCTTCTCTGGCCTCTGTGGGTACTGCACTCACACACACATATACACAGAAATTCAGACCCATACACACATAATTAAACATAAAATACAATTCTTTAGAAGATCCCATGCAATTGGAATCTAAAATAAAACAGCAATAGCTATATTTATCTCAGATTAAAGAGACTTTTCATCAAAAGCAACAATAAGACACAAAGTCATTATGTAATAACTATTACCCCCAAAGATACAGCAATTTTAAGTATATATGCATAAAAAAATCAAAAGACCTCAAAGTTTATAGGGAAAATATTAATAGAACTCAAAGAAGAGATAGATTCTAATATAGTAATAATAATTTACACTCCATGTTCAGTAATGGAAGGTAACTGAAAAGTGAATCAACAGTCAAACTGTGCCCTACACCGCCTATAGGACATCATCACACCTGAGAAGCAGAGTATACTCCCCTCTCAACAGCCTATGAAATGGTTCCAGAAGAGACTGTGATAGGCTGCAAAAAGTTCCCAGCCAATTTTAAAGATCAAAATCATAGGAAGTATTTTTCCTGGCTACAAGGCAATAAAACTAAAAATAGATAACAAGAAAGAATTTGGAAACTGTGGAAATACATGAAAATTAATCAACTGACTCTTGAACAACCAATGGATCAAGGAAGAAATCAAGAAACAGATTGTAAATTTTTCTTGAAAGAAATGAAGATGGGGACACAACAAACCAAAACGAATGACATATAAAAGGAAAACCAACAAGGAAGTTTGTAGCAATCAATGCCTACAGCAAAAAAGCAGAAAGATCTCCCCCAAACAATCTATCACTGCACCAAAGTCAGTTAAAAGAAAAAAATGCAGATCAAAGCACAAATAAAATAGAGGCCCAAAATGTACCCCAAAAGTCAGCAAAACAAAGAGCTAGGTCATTTCAAAGTCCGATTGGTAAACCCTTGGCTATAGCAAGGAAAAAACAAGACACAAATCAATAAATAAATCAGGAATAAAGGAGACATTACAACAGACACAACAGAAATACGAAAGCTCTCTAGAGATCATTATGAATAAACACCGACATGTTTGATAACTGTAAGAAATGCACAAAGTATTGGACATAAACATTTGATCAAGATTTAATCATGGAAAAATAGAAAACCTGAACAGAGTAATAACACGTAATGAAAAGCAATCAATTAAGGAAGAAGCCTTCCATCAAAGAAACTCCCAGGATCTGATGACTTCACCACTGAACTCTACAAAACATTCAAAAAGGTAATATCGATTCTACTTAAATTCTTCCTCCAAACAATTTAAGTGAACAGAATTCTTTCAGTTTCATCCTGTGAGGCAAGCTTCACCCTGATACCAAAAGCAGACGTGGACATGGACAACAAAACTGCACGCCAATATCCTTAATAAACGTGAGTGCAAATCCTCAAGAAAATGCCAGTAAATAGAAAGCAACAGCACACTTCAAAAGATTTTTCAGAATGATCAAGTGGGATTCGTTGCAGTAATGCAAGGCTGATTCAGATGCATAGCAATAAATGTGATATCACATCAACATAATGAAGCACAAAAACTCCATTATCTCAATAGGTGCAGAACAGGCATTTGATCCAGTGCAACATCTCTTTATGATTAAAAACTCTTAATTGAGGCTAGTCACATGGCTCAGTAGTTAAGAGCACTTGTTGATATTGCAGAGGACTGGAGTTTGGTTCCCAGCATCCGTATCAGGTGACTCACAACGGCCTGTAACTCCAGCTGCAGGAAGTCTGACACCTCTGGCCTCAGGCACTGCACTCACATGCACATACATAGTCACACACAAACATAGTGCATGCGCCTTTAATCCTAGCACTCGGGAGGCAGAGGCAGGTGGAACTGTGAGTTCAAGGTCAGCCTGGTCTACATAGTGAGTGCCAGGCCACCTGGAGCTACAGGGAGACCCTGTCTCCAAAACACCAAAAAAATTCTTTAAAAAAAAATTATGTATAGAAGAAACATCCAAATATAGCAGTCATTTAAAATAAGTCAATAGCTAACATCATATTGAACAGAGGGAATTTTGAAATTTTCTTCTCTAAAAGCATAGAAAAGATAAAGATGACTGCTTTTGCCAATTTGTTGCTATAGTTCAACATAGTATAAGACCAAGCCAGAATAACTAATTAGCAGAAAAAAAAGGAAAAGGAGTGAAGGGAGGGAGGAAGGAGGTGTTCTGGCCCAGGGTTTCAGAGAATTCACCCCATCGTTGCTTGGGAAGAACATGGCAGAGCAGGCCACTCACCTCA
>NW_008340140.1:319409-383111 GCF_000622305.1 Nannospalax galili | reverse complement strand
AGGGAGGGAGGGAAATGAGGAAATTGGGGCTGGCTCAATAGTTAATACCTGCTGTTCTTGCAGAAGACCTAGGTTTGGTTCCCAGCACCCACACGGCAGCTCATAAACATCTATAACTCCAGCTCCAGGGGCTCTGATGCCCTCTTCTGGCCTCTGTGGGCACTGCATACATGTAGTGTGCATACATACATGCAGGCAAAATACTCGTATACATAAAATAAAACAAAAGAATAAATTTAAGGGGCTGGAGAGATGACTTAGGTACTTACTGCTCTTACAGAGGATCCAATTCAGTTCCCAGCACCCACATCAAGTGGCTCAGAACCACTTGTAACTCCAGTTCCAGGAGATTTGATGCCCTCTTGTGGTTTCTACAGGCACTACATGACACAGATACACTTATATACATGCATACACTTACATACATACATGTATACACTCACACATGACTGGGGAGATGGCTTAGCAGTTAAGAGCACTGACTGCTTTTGCAGAGGACCCAGGTTTGATTCCCTGCACCTACATGGTGGCTAACAACCATCCCTAACTCCAGTTCCAGGGGATCAGATGCCCTCTTCTGACTTCCAAGGGCATTGCATGACATGGGTGCACGTACACACATGCAGGCAATACACTCACTCATACACATAAAATAAAAATAATAAAATATAAAATAATAATAAATATTTTTAATGAAAGCCTAGAGGCACAATATATTATAAACAGTTGAATCCCAGCCCTACCCCTGCCATTTGCAAGCCTGGAAAATTTGGAGACGTTTGATAATTTGTCTTAAATCTCACACACACACACACACACACACACACATATATAATAGGATCAATCATGTACCAACTTTTGTGAGACATCATGAAGATTAAATAGGATAATTTATATAAAATACCCTGTGTGATGCATACTAAACACCAAGTAATAGTGTCTGCTTCAATATTCATTTTCCCATTAGCACAGTTTTATAACCATTAGGACAAGTCTTCTGAGCTGCTTGCATAGAAAACACACCATCCATGGAGGTCTCTAACCCCCAGGAGGGCTCCATGCAGCATCGCCAGGGAGCCGAGGTGCTGACAGTCCTGAGTCCCTCACTGGGCTCTGAGAGAGGTGCTGACAACTTCAGAGTAAGGGAATATACATCTCACAGAGTTAGCTAGCCTGCACATTTTTCTCATCAAGAATGTCTTGCGCAGAGGACATGGCTCATCCATAGAAGTCTTTAGCGTGCTCCTGAGCCTTTATTGATGTTCGGTTTGCAAAGCAGTGATCTGGAGAGAGGACATCTCTGGTAGACTAATGGCTCACAAGGATCATTACTGGTGCACAGGCACTTCCGGGGATGTGGGAGTCACTGTTTTCTTCCAACTGGTTGTGAGCCCACAGTTTGAGCTACTAAACACTGTTCACAAGGGTCTCCATTAGCAGAAGGGAAGCTCCCCCAATAACAAGACCAGCCTGCACACACTCCACTTTGCATCTTTCCAAGCAACGAGAGGGGATTAGAATTGGAATCGGATATTTTTTTATGTTGGAAATCTTTACATGAAACATCCAGTTTCTACCCAACACGGTGTATCACAAAGCCTTGGTAGAGAAGTTGCTTCTCTCCTCTCAGCCGTTCTCCTTTCTTCTGAACAGCGGATCACCAATTATGTTCTGAGTGAAGCCATGTTTAACCAAATGATCACACTTCCTGGCTCTCCCTGAACTGGGGCAGCTAAAATACAAACAGAAGTCACCGTACAGGACTTCTGGGTTAACCTTCTGAGCACCTTTTTGCACCTTCCTGCCTGCAACAGGGGCTTGGTGGCTGGAGCTCTCGCAGGAACGTAAGAAATATGTAAATGGATGGAGTTAAAACCGAAGGAGCCCAGTGCTTGCTGACTCTGAAACTGCCACAAGGGCCCAAATCTGATTGCTTACAACGCTCTTTTGCAGGAGAGAGAAAGAAAACTGCCAAAACGGTGAGGGCTCCAATATTTCACCCTTTTTGCAAGGTGGCAATGGGACTTGTCACAATTTGAAGGATTCAACAAAAGCCATGAGATTCCCAAGTCAAAGACAAAGGCACATGTCACTCCCAGTGCCGCAGACAGCTGGAGCTTCCTGCTCACGTGCATCCCTTGCCTCCCAGGACCTGTAGAGGCCAGGAAAACCCTCCGGGTCCACACAGGAGCATTGCTTCTCTGCTAAGGAATCTGCTTTTTATAGAGGACAGTAAGGGAAACTGCCCAGTCTTTACCTTAAAGAGAGAAGCTGTCTTCATGATCCATGCTATACAGTAAACACATCTTCCAGAGGGATCTGAGGCAGACACGTTACCTTCAGTGCTGTTTGCAGCAAATATCCCTCCCTAGACACTCCAACAGGAAAGCCCCCCACGTTTCTGCTCACAGAAGGGGCAGAAATGGGAGGCCAAGGAGAGCTGTCACCAGACAATAGCCACCTGGGCTGCAGGTCTGCAAGACTGCTCATGCAATAAGACACCTGCTGCTCAGCTTGATGACCTGAGGTTGATCGCTGACCCCATGTGGTGGAAGGTAACAACCAAATCCTACAAGCCGTCTCTGACCTACACACATGGTCTGTGGTGTACACACACACACACACACACACACACCTGCCAAGAGAGATAATAATAAATAAATAAATAGTAAGGAAATAAAAAGAAACTTAGGAATCTTCTAGGCTGTGTACATCACTCACTGTCACTACCCAGCCCTGACACTAGCTGCTGAGTGGAGCCCTCAGCAACTCTTCCAATGACTGTGCCACTTGTCATTTTTCTTTATGTACTAGGGCCTTGTCCACTTGAAACTTTTCACTTCAGAGCCTATGAAGGTGGGAAAAAACAGGAGGGTTGTCTGGAATATCAAAACCTGGGTTCGGATCCCTCTCGTACTGTTCATTAGCTGTGTCACTTCACCAAGCAACTTAGTGTCCCTGCTTGGATTCCTTATCTAGAAAACAGAAGGAAAAAATAGCAAGCACAAAGACCAGAGTTTGATGCCCAGCGGCTATATAAAAGTCAGGCATGGTGGCCCATGCCTGTAATCCCAGCACTCCGAGACAGAGACAGGAGGATCCCTAGGCTATATCAGTACGATCCAAGTTCAGGGATACTGTGTCAAAAACAAACAAAAGGTGGACAGTGATTGAGGAAGACACCTCATGTAGACCTCTGGCCTTCATATGTCGGTGCACTTGAACACACACAAATATACATACGCTCACACATGTGTATACAGACATAACCACATACACACAGAGAAAAGAAACAGCAGCAACTTCACAGCAGTGGTGAATATTCTACATGTCAAACAAGTCACCTAAACTTTCGGCTTTGGGACAATGAAGGTGGCCCTGGGAAAGAGCCTGGTGCTCCCACACAGGCCTGTGGAGTCTGATTTCCAGTTCCACCACTTGTAAGCAGGCAGATGCTGGGTGGACACCTTCACCACCTCAGATGCCTCTCTCTGCAAAGAAACACATTTGCCTCAGAGAACTGCAGGGATAAAAAGACTGTGCATAGGAATGTTTAGCACCAGAGTTGACCATGCTGGAAACAACATAACAGCCATTGTGGTTGCTTTTATTCTTGCTTGTTCCCAGGCTGGATTAAAACCCTGTTCTTTTATTAATCATCCAGAGGCATCAGAAGACCTCTGTACCTCCTGCTCTGCCACATGAATATTTTTAGTCAAACATTATTAAGTTTCTCTGATTGCAGACCCCTTTAATCTTCTGGTTTCACTCTGACAGAGGTCACCTGGGGTCAGTCCAACCTCATCAAATTCTCAGTCAATTCAATTGCAACATAGAAAGATAGAGGTTCTCAGAGCTAACCATTTTTATGTCTCTGAAACAGTGAAAAAGATTTGGGCTTTCTTCTTTCAAAAGGTCTCTGAACTCCATTTGTTCTAAATAATACTTTATGAGACACATCCAAGTGCTAATTGAAAGCATTTCATTCCCCACATATTGAACAAAAAAAAAAAAAAAAAAAAAAAAACCTGGAATGTCTCATCGACACTCAAATCCGCCAGTGCTATTCACATTTTTAATATTAGCCTAACGTACTAAAGCAATCTCAAAAATTTGGAAGTTTAAAGACTTTATAGATTTGCTTAAAGTAAGATTGATTTGAATTATTTTTTAAAATACAACACTTACTAGAATGTCACCATCAACTTCTCCATTTCATCACATCTTTCTGACAGCTGAGAAAGGTCTCCTTCATATTTCTAAATTAGATCTTGTAATAAATGCACAATCCTGACTCGAGACAGGTTTATTGCCCCACCAAAGATGCCAGCAGTAAGCTTATAATTAAGCAGTAATATTAGCAGGCAGCGAGCTTGAGCATGTGTTCTGATGATGTGCTATGAATTGAAAAAAAACAAATATTGAGTGACTGAAGGACTTGCCATTTATCAGGGTGTTTGCATTGATATCTCGCCCCCAGATGCCCTACAGGTGCATCATGATTCTTTATAAATCCTTAATAACATCAGACTGAATTCTCAAACTCACCGAAATAAACCTTGGGTTCTTTCTATTAACATATCTTTCCACTTTAAACTGGGAGATGTGGGGGGGGGGGGGCTACTAAAGCATGGTCCAGAGAACTTGGAAGGTTGTTATTAATGCACTAGGAAGAACAAGTGTGAAAAATTACACCAGGGTAAGACACAACTCAGCAGTGCTTAGTAAAGAATCATAAGGGAGACTGTGCTTCCTCATCTGGCAAACTCCTATCTGTCTTCCAAGGATGCTGAGGTTTCTTCTCCTTCGGGAAGCCCTCCTTGATTGCCTTAAACTCACAGTGGAGTGAGTGAGCCCTCCCATGTTGGCTCAAAGTGCCTGGAACACCACCCAGGCATTGTATCTATCCTATTTGGGTGTAGATTTTTAAGGTTTGGTATCATTAAACTGAATGTGGTGGCACATGACTGCAATCCCAGTACCTTGGCTAAATCAATAATGAAAATGTCCAGAAAGTAAAATTCATTATTTCTAAACAAGACCCATCTTCAAACATGGCAGAATTTTGTCACTGAGTTGAAACCCCTGAGAAATTTGAGTCCCCAGACCTGTGTAGCTCTCTCCTTTGATGTTGGGAGACACAAAGGACTTGACAGCACAGAAGCCAATAGGGCAGATGAGAGCACGTCTCATTAATGAGGAAAAATTCTAAGACAGAATGAGGCATACCACACTTTACCCACCAACATTGAAATCTAGAAAACCAGACAAAATACAAGAAATAATGATTTATAGGCACTGAACAACAGGTATCAATAGGCTAAGGAGGGGGAGGAGCTGATGCCTACCTGTCATCACCAGCTTACTGTGTCAAAGTGTGTCCAAAAAGACTACAGAAAAGAGAGGACCCAAAAGGAGCCTGCTGAGTTCATACAAGTAAAAAATAGAAGTTGCTTGTGTGGCTCAAGGGGGTAGTGTATGACTATCAGACTATCACAGTGGAAAGAACTGCATAAAAATCTCCAGAAATCTGCAGTAGAATGCCCTCCAGTCCAACTCAGTACTGAGGGGCACATACATATCACTACTTAAGCCAAGGGTGAACCATGAAGACGAAGAAGGATCAAATTCCACAGGGAACATGGGGAAAAGAAGAATTCGTGTTCCCAGAAACCAGAAATTCCACCACACAGAGAATGCTGCCCAGAAGCCTCACAAGGTTTTGCATTGGTAATGAAACAAAACTACTCCCACACTAGAGGATTCTCTGACCCTGACTTACCAACGCCTAAAAGCAAGTCTCAGAAGGGTTCAGCTGATTCCAAGAATCATCGCAGAATAAAACCCAACACTATTTAAAGGAATATAGTTAAATCAACTCCAGCAGGACATGAAATTCACAGTGTCCAGCATCCAACCAATAATTACAAGGCAAACAGAAAACAAAGGCCCAAAAGATTTAAATACCAGTCAATAGAAAAAGAATCAGAAATGACTGTGATGACAGAACTTGTTGAAATATAACTAAATCAGCTATTGTTAAATATACCTCACATGTTCAACAGAGTGAGGAAAACGTGGGCTGTGGTGATGAAGAGAACAGAAAGTATGCACAGGACACAGTGAAGCACACAGAGACAGACACGACAGCACCATCTACGAAAGGAGGCCAAGAGAACTCGAGTTTGGGCAATGCCTATTCAAGCCCATGATGATGGAAACAATTCAGAGAGGGGCTCAAACAGTAAACAAGTATTTCTCAAGCTCTGGGAACAGGGGAAGGAGCATCACAGAAAGCTTCAGAAATCTGCAGAAGTCGCCGCCAGTCCAGTTCAATACTGACATGTAAAACAGAAGACCCAGTCACTAGGAATGGAATCAAGGTGCTAGCAGGGTAGGGTTCTTTGTGAGAGCCTTCAGCATGAATGTGGGAGAAAAGCAAACATTAGATTTACTGCAAAAGAGAATTCCTCTCACTGGGTCAGAAAAAAAAAAAAAAACAGTTGTGAAAACCAATCACCAGGATCTCACTGAAAGTGAAAAGACGAGATTGTCATCATGAATGAGACCATGATGTGGGCTCTCACTACGCTGCCCAGCATCGTACTGAAGGGTCTTACCAGGCAAATCAGCAATACAGACAAAATCTATGTGGGTTACAAAGGAAAAAGCAAAGCTCTGCTGACAGTGTGGAAGATGTCCTAAGGAACCTAGCAATGATAGCTACAAGGCCTAGTCACGAGTTTAGAAAATGAAAAGGTTTCAGGCCAAACAAAATGTTTTTAAAGAGCAATATCACAGAATTTATGACAATCACTATAAAGCTGCAATCATCGATACGGCATTGTGTAGCCATATAGGTTGATGAAGAATAAATATCCGAGGATGAGACCCACACATATATTCAATTGATTATTAACAGATGTGAAATTCAATGAATGAGGATGGACTTCTCAACAAATGGCAATACATTGGATATTCATAGTCTGCAAAAGAATGCCACAAATTAGGTCACAGAACACCCAAATTTTAACTCAAAAGTTATCAAAGTCCTAAATATGAGTACAAAAATGACAAAATTTCAAATAGAAAATACAAGAACCAATTCTTCTGATGTTGAGTTAGGCCCAGATTTTTTTTTTTTTTTTGAGACAATGCCTCACGCTGTAGCTAAGGCTTGCCTCAAATTCACTCTGTAGACCAGTCTGGCCTCACTCACAATAATAATCCCTTTGCTTTGGCCTCACGCACAGATTTAGGCAAAGATTTCTTAGGTGGGACTCAAAATTATGAACTGGAAAAATGATAAAATGGATTTTGAGGCCATTCTGAGATAGAATAGGAAATCCTGGCTCAAAAAAACCAAATAAACGGCTGGAGCGATGGCTCAACAATTGAGAGCACTGGCTGCTCTTGCAGAGGACCCAGGATTCCCAGCACCCACATGGCAACTAACAACCATCCATGACTCCAGTTCCAGGGTAATCCAATGCCCTCTTCTGACCTCCACAGGCATTGTATGACACAGGTGCCCTCACACACATACAGGCAATTCACTCATACCCATGAAATAAAAATGTTAAATAAAATATTTTTTTAAAAATTAAAAACCACAAAACAATGCTTTAAAAGTATTCAACAGCCGGCGTGGTGGTGCACACCTTTAATCCCAGCACTGGGGAGGCAGAGGCAGGCAGATCTCTGTGAGTTCAAGGCCAGCCTGGTCTACATAGTGAGTTCCAGGCCAGCTGGGGCTACTGGGAGACCCTGTCTCAAAAAAGACCAAAAAAAAAAGTGTTCAACATATGAAAAGAAGTGGGCATGGATTTGATCAAAACACCTTATATGCATATATGAAATTCCCAATAAATTATTTAATTAAAAAAATTTAAAAGGCAAGGACTGGGGAGATTGCTCAGTGGTTAAAGCACTTTCTGAGCAAGCAAGAGGACAAGTTCAGATCCCTGGAGCCCACATAGATACCAGCGGAGCACAGCAGCCACCTGTAATTCCAGCCTTAGAAGGCAGAGGCAGGGGATCCCTGAGCAAGCTGGCTAGTAAGACCAGCCACATCAGTGAACTCTGGGTTTGATTGAGAGACCCTGCCTCAAAGAATAAGGTGGAAGAGATTGAGGAAGACTCTCAAAATCAACCTCAGGCTTCCATGTGCGCACGCACACACACACACACACACACACACACACACACACACAAAGAACATGCATGCATACATGCACATGAAGAAAGAAAAATAAAATAACTAAAATTTAAAAGCAATCCCAAAGTTAAGACAAAATATTTGCAAAACACGCATATATAAGAACTTACATCCGGGCGTGGTGGCACATGCCTTTAATCCCAGCACTCAGGAGGCAGAGGCAGGTGGATCTCTGTGAGTTCAAGGCCATCCTGGTCTACATAGTGAGTTCCAGGCCAGCTGGGGCTACAGGGAGACCCTGTCTCAGAAAGACCAAAAGAAAAAAAAAGAAAAAATAAAAAGAACTTACAATTCAACAATAAGACAAGAAAAAGTAAAGATGAGCACAAGAGTTGAATAGTTCCCACATCAAAGACCATGTATGTTTGAAAAATGTGAACATGAAAAAAAGTTTCCTATCATTATTTGAACAGTAAATGTGTTAAAATGTTATTAAATTGTTTGTAGGAAGAACCACTACTATAAAAAGTTAACATTACTGTGTATAAATAAAAGACAAAAAGTATAATGAGACATTACTGCACACCAAGAAAATTCTAGGTTAAAATTTAGAAGACTAACAGAAAATGTTGGGAAGAAGATTTTTTAGAAATCGGGACTTGAGATCAGCTTAGTGGTAAAGTGTTTACCTACCAAGCATGAAGCTCTGGGTTTAATTAGGACAAAAAATGGAACAACTAAAATTCTCATTTGCAAAGTAATAGTTAGCTTGGAAAATAGTCTGTCAATTTCCTTTTTTAATATTTTTTACTTATTTTTCTTTTATGTGTATGAGTATATTGCCTGCAGGTTTGTAAGTACATCCATGTTGTATAATGCCTGTGGAGGTCAGAAGATGGCATTGGCATCCCCTAGAACTGGAGTTATGAATGGTTGCTAGCGTCCATGTGGTCGCTGTGAATCCTCGGCCCTCTTCAAGAGCAGCTAGTACTCTTAACCATTGAACCATCTCTCCTGCCCCGCAATTTTCTTTTTTTATTATTTTTTATTGAGCTTCTGTATTCTCATACAACAGTTCCCAATCAAACCCAGACCACCTCCCCCATCCATGTGTCCCTCATCCCCACCACCAGACCCCATGCACTCCGCCACACATGGTAAGTCCTATCCAATCAAGCATTTTCACCCAGATGCCCTTCAGTGCAAATTCAAAGCCAGTCTATCCAGAGATGGTGTGTAAGGCATACTCTCCCCCACCCAGCAGCAATCGCCCTCCAACAGCTCTCAGTCTAGGGCCAGCCTGCCACCCATCTCTCTCCCCACCTCTGGGCTCTTGTTCAATTGAGTCAGCATGTGTTCTGTGCTCGATGCCACCATTACCACAAGTTCACATGTGCAAGCTTTGCAGTGGCCTGAAAGCCTCTGCTTCCCTGTGTTCATGAACCAGCCCTGGCTCTTACAATCTTTCTGTACCGTCTTCCCCAATGGTCCCTGAGCCGTGGATGGGTGAGTTTCAATACAGGAGTCCTATCCAGGGATACGCACTCTGTAATCTCTTGTTCTTTAAAACTTGGGCAGTTGTGGCCTTCCGTGTGCATCTCATTCTGCTGTACAAGGAAGCTTTACTGGTGAGCGTTGAGGAACACATTAGTTCTTTTTTAAGGGAACAAGAGTCACCATGTCCTAGGAACACTGATTCAAGTCTTCCCAAAAAACTTTCTATAGTTACACAACAAAAGGAAGTCACAACTCAAGATTCTCACCGGCTGCAGGCAAGTGGGCTACAGAAAAATGGAGAAAACCATGTGGTTGTTGTCTGATGACATTCTTGGCTTTTGGGTTGTTGGAAGCTAGTGGTCTCTAAAAGTACATTCCCAAGGTTTTGCCTGATAGTTGAAAGGATGTTAGGTCAGACACAGAGATGGGCAATGAATGGAAATTAAGGGAACCAAACATAACCCAAGGTACTTTGGCTCTATATCTGAAACATTCCCACTCTCTACAATCAGGAAGTACTGATCATGTAATCAGCCTTACAGAATCTTCAAAACATGTGTGGCTTTTTTCGGGGAATGTCAGTTCCTAGCATCCTCTGTTGGCCAAGCATCACAGTTTGTGAGCAAAGGCAGCTTGGCAATTTCTTTGAAAGATATTGCATACACAACCCAGTAATCTCTAAGCATTTACCTATGATAAATAAAAAATACAATCACATAAAGAAATATACTCAAAAGTTCACAGTGGGTTCATTCAGTAACTTCAGAGGAAAACCATTGAAATGTCCATCAGTGTATGCAAGGAAAAGACAGTGAGTCACTAATGGCAGGCTACTCAGATATACGAAGAATTACTGACTCACATAGAGCATCCATGAGTCTCAAAGCACCACACCAGATGCAGAAGACTACATGCTATATGATTTCACTTATTAAAAACTTCTAGAAAAGATAAAAATGGCAGAAATCAGAGCATATATTCCCTTCAGCAAGCAGTAAAGGAGGTTATTTTCAAAGGGTCAAAAGAAAACTTGTGGTATTGGGAAGACGACTTAGCCAGTAAAGTGCTTGCTGCACAAGCATGAACATTTGAATTCAACACCCAGATCCTACTTGAAAAATCCAGGCACAATGATGCACACAGTAATCCCAATACTGGGGAGGTGGAGATATATGGATCTCTTGGGCTCCCTAGTCAATCACCATAGCCTACTTGACAAGCTCCCAGTTAATGAGAAATCCTGTCTCAGAATACATAATGGACAGCTCCTGAAGAACAGCACCCAAAGTTGATTTCTGGCCTCCACAGGCACAGGCATGCACACACACACACACACACACACACACACACACACACACACACACAAACCAGGAAAACATATGAGTAGTACAAACACAGTATGTAGTAAGGGCCTCCCAGTGCAGTTCATGTTTACTCTCACTACCCGCTATCACCATTTCATTATGTTCCCTTTTGATTCCTTTTTTCTTCTTAAATCTCCTGGAATTTAACCTAAAGAAATAGTCAAAGTTTCATCAAGTACTAGAGTTTTTAAAAGTCTAAATTTCACCAGATGCTACCAGATGTTAAAGAATTTAATTTAAAAACTGAAAAACAATCAACCCATCTAACAATACAAACAAAAACAAATGATGGCGCCTCTCTTTAAGGAGACATTATGAATGTAGCCAATAAAAGTCACATTTACATATGTGGAAATATTCATGGCCAAATATAAAACACACAAGCAGCAGAGAATGCTTTATATTCATATACTCTCCCTTTGTATGCACAATGTATGTATGAATATATACATAGAGTTATGGGATTCTTTTTTTTTTGTTCCAAAGCAGGGCAATGTCACCCAACCAAAGTAAAAACATCAAAGAACTTTCTAGAACTGGCATTTGAAGGGACTCTATCACCTGAAACAGGGTCATATGAGGGAGGTTAACTTGATTATCTAGCTCTGTGGTGAATCCCACTTGCTTGCTCAGTCGTCTGGATGACAGCTCCAGGATGAGCCACACCCATGGTATTCAGTTTACACCAGACCTTTGTACAGCACAAGAAAGCATGTGGTGCAACAAACTTGACAATATATTGCGATTAGACAAAATACAAATATTCCAGAATGAACGTAAAGGTATGTTGTAAGGACTTGGAGCTTAAGGACATTCACAATCTTGATGCTAAAAGGCAGTGTTTTCACAGAGGACCACATACCTTCAGCACCTAGGCAGCACCTTTGGTGATGGCTCACCTGCATTCAACCTCCCGAATGAAGCATGTGGCCCCTCTCCTGGTTCCCTTTCCTGTTGCTGTGAAGAAATACCCTGGCAAAAGCAACTTAGGGGAGAAAGGATTTAGTTTAGCTCATCGTTTCAGGTCACAGTTCAACACAGCAGGAAATAGAAGGTAGGGGGAACTTGAAGCAGCTGGTCATGACACATCTACACTCAACAGCAGAGAGAACTGAATTAATTCGGGCATGCCTGTGCTCAGCTCTCACTTTTCTATCCAGGGAGTGGGGCTGCCCACAGTGGGCAGGGTTTCCCACATCAATGAACTTAATCAAGAAAGTCCCCCACAGACATGCCCACAGGCCAACCTGATCTAGACAATCCTTCATGGAGACTGTCTCTCCAGATGATTCTAAGATGTATCAAGTTGACAATTAAAACTAACCATTATACTACCTCTCCTCTGCCTGGCAGAGTTATGGCAAAAGTCAGATGACATAACATATGTAAAGTTAATTTTCTATTCTCAAATCACAAGGCCAAAGTGAGGCAGTTCTATTAAGTGCCATGTAGGCCATTAACTGTCAGCAACAGCTTGATAATATTCCTGATCTGCTGTGATAAATTTTTCCATGGTAAGAAATTAGGAAAATGTTTGATATTCAAAGGGCAAATGACCTTCTGTTACAACCACCAAATATTCCCTGGCAGTGACCAAGAGAATTGTAACCACAGACACGAAGGCAGATGGACTGATTTCAGGACCCTTATCCCAAAGCGTACCTTCTCCAGGCTGGCACGCTGAAAAGAACACTGAGTCTGAAGTCAGACAGATTCAAGTTTAATTATCAGCTATGTGACAAATGATGCATTATTTAATTTCACAGAGCTCAAGTTTCATCCACTGTGGAATGAGGATGATAAGACCTCCTCCCCAGGTTGTCATGACATACAAATGAAATAGAATATGTCACCTCCTTAACAGTCTGAGGCACTCCCAGGTACCTAATGCACTCGTTCTTCCTCTTGACTTAGGCTCTCATAAATTCCCCTAATTCATGAAAATCAATGACAGCCTTGACACATACAGAAATCAGCGTCTGATTAAGGATGGATAGAAAGGGAAGTGCACACCCCACAATCCCCCCATAAAAGAATCTTTATCTGTTAGAACAGAGAAACACCTCCAAAAAGTAAGACACATACAACAGTAAAACATTCCATGGATCTGTTTATTACAAAGCACTAGTTAATAAGTGGAAAAGAAGGAATAAAAGTAGGGAGTCTTTTATGCAGGGATAAGTGTTTTGGATCTTAGTGGTATGTGTTTCTGGGAAACAGTGTCTAAGGGCAGGTGCTATTCAGCACCAAGGACAGCACAACCTCTGCCTCATATAAACTAAGTACCAGCAGGATGCTGGAGAATAGAAAGTCATCCTTCACCTGTCTTCCTCGGGGAAGCGATGCAGTATCTCATTTTACAGATGAGAATACTGAGTTTTAAAGACTAGCAAAAATGTTGCACATTAAGCTAAACCCAAAACCAGACCTTCATACTTTCCAGGATTACAATGACAACCGTTGTAAACTTAAATATGCTGCACTGTCAATGTTTATACAATTTCCTATTCACTTCAGAGATACTACTTTCCAAGATGAACAATGTTGGTGGCATCATTTTCATGCTTCCTGTTTAAAATTTCCTCCTCTGAATGTGGCAGAGTAAAACTTACAAAGGAAACTCCTTAACGTCAATAGTTTTAAGTTGTTGGCCTTATACACTAAAAGACAAAATTCATTTCAAATGATGGCCAACCTCTGGGTCCTTTTGCCATGCCTTTTAGAACCAGCATCTGTATACCACCAACTTCCATCCTCTGATGGCAGGTAGCAAAGAGGACAGAGCTCATAGGGTTTTTATACAACAGTACAGAGGGTCTTACAAATAGAAGGAATTTGTGGTCACCTAACACTATAGAGAGGCATCAATTAGTTCCTAAGAAAACTTGGGCTAATCTGGGTAGGGCAAAGATTTTATTCAGCAAGAGCACAAACCAAAGTGAAGTTCTTTGCCTTTCCTCAAAGCAAAGATATCTACAAATAGAACAAAGTGATGACAGACAGGTGGGACCATTACATCCTTTTAAAAACTGGGAACAGCAGGAAGCTGATGGCTTCTTGGTAAATGTGACAAGAATTATAAACACAATAGAATTTAGATCCACCCAACTGACAAACCCATAATGTCCTGGTGGAATTAGTTATTTTTTAACAAAAGAATACATGTTTCCACCATGTCCTCTACCCTCCTAGATCCCGTCTCCAGAGATTCTCCACCAACATCTTAATTGATTACCACCAATTGGGACTTTAGTCACTGCAAAGGCCAAGGATGGCCCCGCCCACAAGGACCATTTAAAGCAGTGTATTTCAGCGAGATGTGGTGTTCATGCAGATAGCAAGCTCTTAATAGAATCTGGGAAGATGTTCTTTGGCAGAAAATGATTTTGTAGACATTTTTCATTATGATAGATGTGGTATTACAGCCTTTATAAAAAATTTCAAGCTGTGTTGCGGCTTTGTCACAAGTATTATAAATCACTCACTTGTATATTAAAGTCTGTGGAAAGCAAGTGGAGGGAGAAAAAGCCTCATCTCCTATTTACAGACTAGGTACAAGTTGGCATTATTCTTAAGGTTCAAGGCAGCTTAGAGAATCTGTATTCAGTGCTTATGTGAGGATCAGGAGATCACATTCCGTTGCCACTGAGATGGGGGAGGAAACATCCATGCAGTGAGTTAACATATCTTGCCATAAATTCTGAAATGAAGGCAAAAAAGGCTGAGCTTCAGCTCAGTGAAGGAGTCATTGCCTCTTGCAAAATAAGCCAGGAGGGGAATTAACTAAGAATTAACAAGCTATGAACACCAGAAGAAATCATGTGCCACTACAAAAATTGATTATACTTCATAAGCACGTATGTGTGCTGATGCCACTCTCTTTCTGACTTTGTAGGCAGCCTGACTGTGTGGCTGTACCTTCTATAACTTCAACTGGGCCAAGAACATCCTCGCCTGCTGGTGTTCCAAATTTAGGGATGACCTCTGTGTCTCTAGACTATATTGAAGTTTGAATAATTTAAATACAATAGACTAAGGAAAGACAGGTCACAGCTACATTTTCTTAACGATCAACACCTGATAGAGCCTACAATTTAGGCTCGCACGAAGTTTAGGAACAAGAATCTCTGGCATCTAAGCTCTTGTTACCAAGGGCATGGGAATGAGAACTGAGGGCTTCCTCTATAATCTGAAGTAGCATTTTGAAGTCTGTGGCTTTCAGTTTAGGGGAGCTTTGCCTCCCAGGGGACAGTGGAGATCTCTGAAGATTTTTTTTGGTTGTCAGGATAGACCAGGTGCTAGTGGTACATGATGTGTAGGCCATGGATGCTGATAGAAACCCAACAGAGCACAAGATCAGACACACACACACACACACACACACACACACACACACAAATATACACCACAAAGCACATAATCAGACACAATACACATAGAAACACATACATATATACACACAAGCACATGCAATGAAACACAGAATCACATATACTCATAAATACACATATACACACAAACCCACACAACAGGACTCGTCCAGCCTCTCATAGCCACAATATGGACATGGAGAACCCAGCCCACGATTGACCAGGCAAACCGTCCATCCAAGACAGATGAGCTAATCTTTTTGCAGTGGTTTTCCTAAACAGAACAGTGGTGATCCAGAGTGAATTCTGACTCCCGCCTCCTATTCATTGCTTGCGATATATTTATGCTATTGGCAGAGATGTTTAAACTTCATATTTCTGAACAAGACTCTTAGTGGAAGAATGTGAGTATCCTTTTCCCCATTGAAGACCTTTGGATATTTTACAGGGTTGGGATATCCTAGAAGGATGATTATCTCAGAGTTTTGGGATAACCCATAGGGTTGGGTTATCCCACAGGGTTGGGATTTCCCACAGAGATGGACTATCCCATGGGGTTGGGATATCCCATAGGGATGGGATATCCTGTAGGTAACTGCAGTGACCCTGCTCAAAACAGTGGTTACAGTCTACTGAAAGAATACATCTTTCAGAAGAGAAATCCTCTCACAAGAGAAATCATCACAGGAGGATGCAGGCCTCGGGCCAGCTTGTCAATCAGTATCCTGGGGAATCCTCCACATCTCTGTTACTCACATGAAATACGAAAGGAAAGAAATGGGAAGAGAGTACAGAGAGGAGGGCCTGGAGACCACAGAAACTTCTAGCACTTCTTCATACAATCCTGGTTTAGTAATATCTTGTATAATTTACACCAAGAAAAAAATGAGGCTGATGTTCTTTTGATAAGTTGGCCCAAGTCCCACTCCTGGTAAATAAAAGAGCTCAATTTTTGGATTCAGCCTGTCTGCACACAAACTGATTTTGTTTTAGCTCTGTCACACCTGGGATACCATCACTCCTGTACTTCAGTCCTTTTTGAGTATAGGAGCTGGCGTGTGAAAGTGGTGGCAGACGGGGCTTCCACTTTGAAATACAAATATGGTAAGATTCAAGCATGGTTATGAAATCCAAAGGGGTACGATTCGTGAGAAAATTTTCATTAACTCCAGATTGTACCTGCATCAAAGCACCCAAACATGCATGTGCCAACACCAACTATGAGTACGCAGACCCAACAGGAAAACATGCATGTGCCAACACCAACTATGAGTACACAGACCCAACAGGAAAAACTGTGTCAGGTACCACGGAAGTTCCATTTGAGCTTTTAGTGAAATGTGGGGTGTGTGTAATTTCACCCCCATACCCTCTAGTTATTTAAGGGTTACTGTTCTGTTGTCTAGCCAAACTTAGGACAGTCACAGTGTGACTTCCCTACATTTAAATCAAAATCCCATCAATAATTCCCCATCCTCTATTTTGATCCATTAGTTAATCCATGGATCTCAAGCCTAACTACCCAACACATCTGAGAAAGATGTAATGTGTCTCTTTTATTAAATTAGCACATGAAGTAACAAGTTTCCATGCGACTGTGACCCAGCTATACCACTCTTACTCAAAGGCTCATCCTACCATGTTTGTTGCTGCTCTTTTCACAGTAGCAAGGAAATGGGATCAACCCAGATGCCCATCAAACAGATGAATGGATAATGAAATGTGGCACCTATGTACAATACAGTTTTTATTTGACCATTAAGAAAAAGGAATTTGCAGGAAAATGTATATGTTGTCCTTCCTAAAATACATATAGTGATCTTCAAAGGCACCTCACAAAATTCCAAAGACTGTGACCTATTTCCCAAGTCCACCTCTGCCAAATCTCACACCACAGGCCCCATCAACACTATTACTTGCTGCTCCTAAGCTCTGAGTCCCAGAGAAGGGCTCAGAGGCTGTCTGCTCTTTGCTTGTCACAGGACGTTATTTTCTTGCTTCTGAAAGCACCTTTCCCTCTGGCAGCTGTTACATCAGAGGCAGAGACAAAAAAAAAAAAAAAAAAAAAAAAAACAAAAAAAAAAAAAAAAAAAAAAAAAAAAAAAAAAAAAGCTGCTCTGACACAAGCAGAGTAATGCATTATGGGAGGCCCCACAAGTCCTTAGTGCAGAGGCTGGAAATTTCACCTCCCTCTGCTCAGAGAAGATAATCTAAGCCCTGTGGCTTCCCTTCCCCGGTTTCTCATTTAGACAGTCACTGATGGCTACCAGATAGTCTAATACCGCGTGGCTGCCTGCCTGGGTTTTCGCTGTTTGCACACTTGAATTTTCTGCATTAATAACTGAAACAGAGAAATCTTAGTTAAGTTTGGACCTAAGCCCTGCATAAAGTGAATCATCAATCGTGTTGAGAATTCCCCAGATAAAGTAAACAAGCAGGTTTTAAAGTTCTAAGTACCTAGGGCTCGGCGATATTCTCCAAGGAGCGGTGTATAGAAATTACAAAAATCTAAAATAATCCTATGTCTTTACAGCTTAGAAAGCCTCAACTCTGAGTGAATGAACGTGAAATACAAAAATAAATGAGGCTTAACGGCATTAGAACACCTGCATAATTGATCATTTTAGTGCCACTGTGGTTGAAAACTAGGATGTCTAGAGCTATTGAGCTGCGTTGTGGAAATTAATGGTAAGGCCTGTTGAGCACCAATCCAGCCCCTTGGATATTTCTTCTGGTTTTGCGCTTGTTTGGGTTTTGGCTGCTCAGATGCCCTGTTGCTATGTTGAATTTCTCCCTCTTCCTTGTGTCTGACACTATTTATTATGGATCTGCACTGAATGGAGCTTCATTGTGGGTGGATGGTAGCTGAGGGTTTCTGCCTGGTGGTAATAGGAGGGGCAGTATAACAACTCATTCTCCTCCTCTGGTGTAAGGAGAAAAATCAGTCCTATCCCAAGGCACATTTGAATCCAGGGGCAGAGAGAGGAATGTGCTTCAAACCCCTGCCATCTCTAACTTGGTTTCACGCAGATACTCTCTAGGCTTTAAACACTGGAAGCCAGAGATCAAAACTCTTTGGAAGCTGCCTCTGAAAACTGCAGCATCCGCACACTGGAGTTAAGCCCAGATAGTTAGGGTAAGAAGCTGCATTACGAAAGTCAGAAGCTTTTATTTTCCCATGGAAAGGCTCATTTCCTAGAGAATTTTTGCAATTTGCATCTGCTAATTGATGGATTTCAATTATCAAGGAACAAAAAAAAAAAAAAAAAAAAAGCTGTTACTTACAGACCGAGGATCCTTTCTATAACTGGGAAATCTTCTTATCATTAAATAAAGGGTCAACCTTTGGCCCCGCTGAGGAATCTCATTCATCTAACCCAGAAAAGGATCAAAAGGAAACTTGGAACATAATGAGAGAATTTCTGCCAGAGCCAGCTTGCATGGAGTGTGTTTTAAATAAAGTATGAATTATTCTCAGCTATAGAGACCCTATTCAGAGGACAGAGAGTCAAGTGGGGAGCAAAAGATGAATTAAATACTTCTGCCCAAGGTTGTTCGTTCTCACTGAGCCTCGGCCCCTCTCCTGTAATCATTCATCCGCCCTGCATTTCCTTCTTTCTCTTATCTTTTCGTTCCCACAGACGGTGTTCTGCTCAGTTGAATGGTACTGCGTATCTAGACACATACAAAACCTGGTAGGCTCCCACTGATAGTGATCCAGTTTAGCTTTGTAAGCATTCACTGAGCATATTCTGTGTGCCTGTTGTGAGATGTGGAAGACACAGCTCAGTGCACTTACTAAGGGTTCAAGTCCAGAGCCAGACAGTCTAAAGACTCATTTGTAAAATATGCACAAAACAATACTACAATCGCAGGGCTGAGCAAATGGTGTGAGTTAACCCACGTAAACTGTGTAGAACAGTAGCTGGTGGTACATCCTGGTGCAAACGGTTTGTAGACACACCCTGGTGTAACGGTTTGTAGACACACCCTGGTGTAAACAGTTAGCCTTGCTGCTATTTCTTTAACAAGTTTCACATCAGGGAAGAAAGCAAGAATGGTCATTGAACCCTTGTGTACAGAGGGTGGCCTGCTGGAAGGAGGGACACTGGGCTGGAATTAGAATAAAAATGCTCAATTCATGGGGCTGGAGAGATGGCTCAATGGTTAAGAGTACTGGCTGCTCTTACAGAGGACCTGGGTTCGATTCCCAGCACCCACATGGCAACTGCCCATTACTCCAGTTCCAGGGGATCTGACGCCCTTGGGCATTGCACAACACAGGTGCTCCTACCTACATGCAGACAATACACTAATACACATAAAATAAAAATAATAAATAAAGTATTTTTTTAAAGAATGCTCAATTCATGACATATGAATATATGGAAACACCACAGTAGATCCCATTACTCGAAATGGATAATGCAAATATGGCACATTTACACAATGGAATTCAGCTGTTGAAAAGATTAGTAAAAAATGACAAGTCTTTAGTCAAATTAACCAAAAGAAGGAGAGGACCAAAATTAACAGACCCAAAGATGAAAAGGAAAACATTAAAACAGACCCTGAGAAATTCAGAAAACTATAAGGACATAGTTTAAAAATCCGTATTCCATTAAACTAGGAATTCTAAAATAAATGGATAGATTTCTACATATGTAAAGCCTACCAAAGTTAAATGAAAATGACATAAATAATTTAAACAGACCCATAACAACCAATGACATAGATACAGTAATTTAAAATCTCTCAATTAGTGGCCAGGCGTGGTGGCACATGCCTTTAATCCCAGCACTCGGGAGGCAGAGGCAGGCGGATCTCTGTGAGTTCAAGGCCAGCCTGGTCTACATAGTGAGTTCCAGGTCAGCTGGGGCTACAGGGAGACCCTGTCTCAAAAAGACCAAAAAAAAAGTCTCTCAATTAAAAGAGCCTAGGAACAGATGGATACAGTGCAGGATATAATAAAACTCAAATAGTGATGGTCATCTTGGTCATCTTTGTCTTAAAATAATAATGTCTTCGGTGTAGGAAGTGGCAGTCCTGGTCTCTAGAAACCTGCTACCATGCTGGTGGCAGTGCAAAGTGGTGCAGCCACTATGGAAATCAGTGCAGAGATGTCTCAAAAAGCTAGAAATCGGTCTACCATCTGATCCAGCCATACCACTCTTGGGCATGCACCCAAAACTCTAAACCTAACTACAGAAATACCTGTTCATCCATGTTCAAATCTGCCCTTTTCATAATATCCAGAAATTGGAAACAATTTATATGTCCATCAGCTGATGAATGGATGATGAAGGTGTGGTACGTAAGACAATGGAATATTATCAGCTCTTTAAAAACAGAAATTACAAAATTCAAAGGTAAATGGATGGACCTGGAAACAAGCATCTTGAGTGAGGTAACCCAGACCCAGAAAGACAAAGGTCACATCTCTCTCTCTCTCTCTCTCTCTCTCTCTCTCTCTCTCTCTCTCATAGCTGAAGGCTAGCTTTGAAATCCTAGATATGCACATTCTAATTAGAAAATACAGAGAAGTCAGGAACCTAATAAATGGTTATGGGGGGTGTTTCCTGTTTCCTGGGAGGGGTAGTAGAATTCAGTTACATAAAAGGGTAAAGGGGGCTACTAGCATAGAAATGGTTATGGGGTGGGAATGGGAAGGCAGGGCAGAGGAGAGCGTATGAGGAGGGAAAAGTAACACTACAGACCTTTAGAAAAAGCCATATGGAAACCCACCACTGTAGAAGCTTCTTAAAGTATATACATATACATCATAAAAAGAAATTAAAAGGAGTTACCTTATAAACAGGGGGACAGTGTCACTGCTAGACACCATAGGTTAGCAAAGTAAAAGCCTAATGCCTCCCCTTTTGAAGTAGATGACCAGGGGTCCCATAGACCTTCTAACAATATTGGCCATTGCCCCTGCTTTTGGCTACCCAGCAGAGCATCACAGGAAGCCTCTATTACTGAAGACACTACATACATGAGCTGTAGAACAAAAAAGGAGAGATCATGTTGGTGTTGGCTTCAAAGACTCATCGCTACTGGCTAGCATCCATAGTGCTGGAAGGTGCTGTGCCCGCTCCCAGAAGGAAAAAATAACCTTACCCTGATGTGAATCCTGTAAACTACAACAGCAACAGGTCCAGCAAGATATGCCCACTGGTGCAATAGTGTCACAAGCTTTCTAATTGGATTTAAGGTCCACTTCATAGGATGGAACCCATACCTGACATTGATATCAGATCTAGGAACCTGAGGCTAGACAGGTCAGAGACATAAGGGAGAACATAATACTAGTTTTCTGCTAAATAGATACAGTATTAAACTGACTCCTAATGATTTACTGCTTTATCCATAGATTAACACCTCTCAGGTCTCACCAGAAAAGCTTCCTCATGGTGATTCACACAAAGACCCACAACTGGCCAATATACAGAGAATAAGAGACTGCATAGTGCTTATTCCTGTATTAATAGAACACCTTAGGGGCTAGAGAGATGGCTCAGTGGTTAAGAGCACTGGCTGGTCCTGTAGAGGACCCAGGTTCGATTCCTAACACCCATATGGCAGCTAACAACCATCTGTAACTCCAGTTCCAGGAAACTGGATGCCCCCTGTTGACCTTTGCAGGCATTGCACTACATAGGTACACTTACATACATTCAGACAATACACTCACATAAAATACAAATAATAAATAAAAAAGAGAGATGGCTCAGCAGTTAAGAACACCGGGTGTTCTTGCAGAAGACCCAGGTTCAAATCCCAGCACCCACATGGAAGCTAAAAACTGTCTGTAACTCCAGTTCCAGGGAATCTAACGGCCTCTTCTGTCCTCTGCGGGCATTGCATGACACAGCTGCACTTACCTACATATAGGCAATACACTCATACACATAAAATTTTAAATTTTTTTAATTTTTAAAAAAGGACACCTTTTACAAAACTTCTACCACCCAAGGCTCAGTGATCATTGCAGAAAAGGAGACAAAAGGTTAGAAGAGCCAGAGTTTGTGGCCACAAGGAAACAGAGTTTTCCAGACAAATGGGAAGTTACTCGGAGTAACTCACAGCAATGACGACACCACGCACCAGTCCCATGTAAGCTCAAGCCTGACAAAAATCCCAGCACAGAAGTGAGGAAGTGGGTGAGAAACCCCAGTCCTTCCTGAAGAAGTATTGGCAACTGAGGGCTGCTGGGAGAGGGATCAATCTCCTTTAAGGGTGTGACTCTGGGTAAGGTAACCAGGCTCCAGTGGGTGGACCCACACCAAAGGGCATTTGGGGACACAAATTTGACTCAGTAGGGGAGTCTATATATGATCAAAATATATTACATGAAATTTGCAAAAATTCAGTAAAAAACGTAACACACACACACACACAAAGCAGGCTTTTTATTGTAACAGAGTGAAAAACATGAATGAAATGTCACTAATTTTTTCAATATAAAGAAAAATCCGGTTTCCTGTGCCTGTTGGAAGATGTAGAGCTTAGCTTCAGCTCCTCCTCCAGCCACCTCTGCTGCCATGCTTCCCCACCAAGACAGACTGTAATTCCCCTGGAACCATAAGCTCAAATAAACTCTTCCTTCTATAAGTTATTTTGGTCAGTGTTTGTATCACAGCAACAGAAAAGTGACCAATACAGTAACTGGTACCAGAGAGTGGGCTGTTGGCTGTGAAGAACTGTGGGGTTTTGGAGGAATGTGGAAGGCTTTGGAAGGTTGGGTTAGAAAAGCAGTTGCTTGCTGTAGCAATGCATAACAAGCTGTTCTACTAGGGGCCTGGAAGAAAGTACCACTGAGGACAATGTGGTTCCAGAGGGAAATAAGGACTTAAGCAGAAATTGGGATATTTTGGCAGAGTCTGGCTGGAGTCTGCCCACAGCCCAAAAGCTTGCCTGAGGCTAAATTGAAAAGCCATGGATTAATTTCTCTGGTGGAAGACATTTCAAGACAGCCTAACGTAGAAATGGTGGCGTGGATATTAATGGTGAATATTATGCAGCTCTACAGTGATAAAGAGCAAATGGGACAGAAAGAAATACAGAATGTACAGGATGGATTGAAAAAGAGCACTGGGAAGATTAATGTTGGAGTCCTGGGGTGTGATGGAGAGGATCCCATTGATGATTAAGGAGATTAAAGTGATTAAGGAGGGGCCTAGAGATTCAAACTTAAATAATGGAGAGAGTGCCTCCAGGGCAAGACCATAGCGAGTTAAGCCTCCAACTTGTGAAAGGAAAATGCTGCAGGGGCCACAGAAGAGAAAAGCTTCTAAAATGGATAAAGCAGGCTGGAGTCCACCCCAAACTTGGAGTCAAACATGGCAGTGTCACTCACCTGGTGCTGGCTTTAGAGGCATGAAAGATGCAAGAGTGAAGGGGTCCTCAGTTCTGCCTCCACGGTTTCAGAGAGCTGCTGAGGCCAAGCGGTGTGAAGCAGGGATTCCCCTGCTTAGAGAAGGCCCTGATGGGCCATTGCTTGTAGCTGGGAAGGTGAAGCCTGGTTGGCAATGGAGACCCTAAGAAGCTCATGATGCCAGAACTGTGAGGCATCTGCCAAGAAGACCTGCATACAGGGAGTGGTACCAGCACAAGAGAGAGATGTGTGTTGCATGTAGCAAAGCCAGAGCGGCTGAGCCATCTAAGTCCTTTGGAAGTAAAGTCCCAGAAGTTGGACGTGGAGCTACTGGATTTGGTGTTTTCCCTGCTGGTTTTCGGTCTTGTTTTGGTCTGGTATTTCCTTACTATGCCTCCATTCCTCCCTTTTGGAATGGTAATGTGTATTCGGTTCCAATGTATGTTGGGAGTATGTAATTTGTCTTTTGATTTCATAGAGGCTTACAGTTAAGATATTTACCTGAGTCCACTTTGGACTGTGGATTTTTGAATAGTATTGAGACTGATAATGACTATGGGGACTTTTAAAGTTGGACTAACTGCATTTTGCATTTTATATGGTCATGAGCCTATGGGGGGGTCAGAGGGTGGAATGTTTGAATGCAAATGTCCCCCATAGGCTCCAAGCATTTGGACATTTTGTCCCCAGATGGCAGCACTGTTCTGGGAGGTTTTAGAAGGTGTGCCTATCCTGGAGGAAGCACATCACTGGGGGTGGGCTTAGAGAGTTCTTAAGCCTTGCCGGATCTCCAGTTGCTCTCTTGTTTCCTGTGCCTGCTGGAAGTTGTAGAGTTTAGCTTTCACCACTCCTCCTCCAGCCACCTCTGCCGCCGTGCCTCCCCACCAAGATGAACTGTAATTCCCCTGGAACCATAAGCTCAAATAAACTCTTCCTTTTTAAAAAAAAAAAAAAGAAAGAAAGAAATCCAACCAGCAGCCAGTACTGATTCTACAAATCTCCCTCTCTGTGTTAAAAATAGGGCTTTTCTCTACAGCTCAGAACTTTTCCCAGGATTAACACAAGACCATGTTGACATGAGCTGGGAGGCCCTTTCTGCTCCAGCTTCCCTCTGGCACACAACGTGTCTTTGGGCCCTGCCTGAGTCCTACTGCTGTAGGTCAGTGTGTGGACATAGGTGATTGGCTGCCAAAAGTTGGTTTGGCCACTACTGGCTCTGAAACTTAGACAAGCTGTTCAACATTGTGAGGAGCCAGTTTCCTGGGTAAAATGAGAACCACACCAGCACTTGGCTCTGGGCTAGTTCAGGGTTAAATATTAATACATGCAAACAGGATAGTGTCTGACAGCATACATCCAGCATATAAACAGGGATGGTGAGCCAGCAAGATGGCTGAGCAGGTAAAGGCGCTTACCACCAGTGCCTGATGACCTGAGTTCAATCCCAGGACCCAGGTGGTGGAAGGGGAGAGCTGACTCTGAAACTTGTTTCCTGACCTACACACACACACACACACACACACACACACACACACACACGCCATGGCATGTATACACCCCACACTCATACATGCACATAAATGAGATGTAATAAAAATCAGAGTTATGCTGATCTTGGCCATTTTTCTTTTAAAATAATAATGTCTCCAGTGTAGGAAGTAGCACTCCTAGTCTCTAGAATCCTGTTACCATGTCAACTCTTTTTGAACTTCAGGAATTAGAATTGCCATGCAACATATTAAAAATATTTTTAAATATTTTATTTATTTTTATTTTATGTGTATGAATGTTTTGCCTGCATGCATGTAATGTAAGTATACTGTCCTAGTTTGTTTCTCCATTGCTGTGACAAAATTCTCTGACCAATACCAACTTGGGGAGGAAAGGGTTTATTTTATCTTACATCTCCCAGGTCACAGTTCAACAGGGAGCTCAAGGTAGGAACTCAGGGCAGGAATCTGGAGGCAGGAGCTGGGGCACAGGCCATGGAGGAACTCTGCTTACTGACTAGTTCCCCTGGCCCCCTCTCAGCCTGCTTTCTTATGCAATACAGGCCCACCTGCCCAGGGGATGGCACCACCACCACCCACAGTGGGTTGGGCCATCCCACATCATTCAACAATCAAAAAGATGCCCCACAGACATGGCCACAGGCCAGTCCTGTGGAGGCAATTCCCCAATTGAGGCTCCCTCAACCCAGATGTGTCAAGTTGACACTAAAGCTATCCAGCACATGTACCCATGTTGTGCAATGTCCACAAAGTGCAGAAGAGGGCATTGGATCCCCTAGAACTGAAGTTACAAACAGTTGTTAGCCACCACGTGGGTGCTGGGAACTGAACCTGGGTCCTCTGCAGGAACAGCCAGTGCTCTTAACCACTGAACCATCTCTCCAGTACCTAAATTGGAAATATTGAAGTACAAAATTTGATAACTTTTGCATACATGAGTGTGGATGTGGATATATGTATTTTTGTGAGTGCATGGGTATGTGTGTGCACAGATGCACTTGAACCTGTGTGCATGTGTGTGTGGAGGTCAGAAATGATCCTTGAATGTGATTCTGCTGGTGGCATCCACCTTCTTTTTTTGAGACAGGGTCTCTCATTAATCTAAAGTTTGCCAAGTAGACTAGACTTGGCCAGTGAGACCCAGGAATTCTCCTGTTTCTACCTCCCCAGTGCTGGGAGTCTAAGCACATGCTGCCACACCAACCTCTTAAATTTTTTAGTATGGACTCGGATCTTCATGCTTGCAAGGCAAACACTTCTGAAGCATGCCTATGCATGAAAGCACCACCACATGAGTTCCATTTGTAATTCCTACAAGTCAGTGCCTCCCCTCCCTGACACCATGCAACCACCCAACTGCTTTGTCATTATAGATGGTTTACATTTTATAGAATTTTATATGAATAGATTATCCAGTATGTACCTTTTTAGATTTTGTTCATTCAGCATAACGACCTTGAAAAGAATCTGCATTGTAGCATCCAGTAAGATTTCATTTCCTGTCACTAATGAGTCATGTTTCATTTTCTGAATAGACCATAGATGGTCTTTAACCATTTACCACTTGATAGACATTAGGTTGTTTCCAATTGGGTGCTCTTAAAATAAAGATGCTATAAACATTCATGCACGAATCTTTGCATGAAGACAAGCCATCATTTTTCTCTTGGGCAAATGAAAAGTGATGGAATCACATCACTCATCTACATTGAACTTTTAAGAAACTCCCAATTTGTTTTCTGTAATTTATTTATTATTTCAATTTTATGTGTATGGGTGTTTTTTCTGTATGCATGTAATGCACCACATGCATGCAATGCTCCTCAGAGGCCAGAAGAGAGTGCTAGATCCCCTGGAACTGGAGATCTAGGTTGTTAGCGACCATATGGGTGCTGGGAATTGAATTCAGCGCCTCTGGAAGAGCAGCAAGTTTCTTAACCACTGAGCCCTCTCTTCAGCCCCTGAAACTGTTTTCTTAAACTTCGTACTGTCTCGTTATACTCCTTTAGCAAGCGGCTGACAGTTTCAGTTTCTATGCATTTTTCTTTCAAATTTTATCCATGCTAACAGGTATGCAGCAATATCTTGTATGGTTTTAAATAGCATTTCCTTTCTGACTAATGAGCGCCTTTCCATGTGGTTATTTACCACAAATATCTCTTCTCTGGTGAAATCTCCCACTTATTTTACCCATTGCTATTGGGTTGTTCGATTTATTTGCAATGACTTTTGTGCATGTTTTCTTTCATCTGGATGCAAGTTCTGTCATTCCATTTCTGTTACTGTGATAAAATGTCCTGATAAAAGAAGCCTAAGGAGGTTTATTTTGGCTCAGGTTCCAGGTGGCAACCAACTTAGCAGGGAAGTCAAGGCAGAAGCTTGAAGTGGTCAATCGCATCAGACAGTTAAGAACAGGAAAAGAACGAATACATGCTTCCCTGTCCAAATTTCTTTTTTTACTTTCATACAGTCCAGGACTCAGCCCACACCCATATTCAACATGGGTCGTCCCATCTCAATTGATCCAATCTAAAAGTCCCTCACAGATATGTCCACAGGCCAACCTGATCTAGACAAGTCCCTCAATGAGACTCCCTTCCCAGACAATTCTCAAATGTGGAAAGCTGACCATAAAAACTAACCACTACTGATCCTTTAACAGAGGTATCATTTGCAATCTCTCCTTAATGTGGGCTGCCTTTTATTCCCTTAATAATATCATTTAGAGACATTATTCCTTTTGATGATGCATAGTATGAATTTATTTGTCATAGATCACAGTTCTGCTTGTTCTAACATCTAGGAAATCTGTGCTCAAATCAGGTCTTAAGGGCTTCTCCTATTACTTTTTCCCAGAAAATCTATAGTTTTAGGTATTTGTATTTTGATCTATTATCCTGTTTAAGTTCATTTTTGTATATGGTGTTATGGATCAAAATTCATACATTTATATTTAGATAATCAATTGGTTCAATACCACTTGTTGAAAAGACTGCCCTTTCTCCACTAAATTTTGTGCCTGTGTAAACTATTAGCTGTTCATAGATCTGGGACAATTTCTAGTTTCTCTGTTATGTTCCATTGGTACACTTTTATATATTCTTATTAATTTTAAAAGTGGATGGACTTGCACTGGGGAAAGTCTGGGGACACTGACTTGACACAATGGGCCTTAACAGGGATAACAGAGCATATGGGCTCAAGTGGGGGTCCGAGGGTCCATGCGAGGGTGTCAGTGGGGACAGCGGTATAAAGATGATTAAGATTGTTTGAGATGTTCTGTATGAAATACACAAAAATTCAATAAAAACAAATTTTTAAACGTATTTTTTAATTATATGAATTTATGTAGGAATACCCTTGTGAGTGCAGGTGCTACAGGAAGCCAGGAAGAGGGCATCGAATTCCCGGGAGCTGGAGCTACAGGCAGTTGTGAGCTGCCCACTGGGGATGCTAGGATCTGAACTCGGGTCCCCTGGAAGAGCAAGTGCTCTTTTGATGTCAAGCTAGAGTTTGCCTCAAGCTCTTAAGTCACCTCTCTGGCCCCACATTTTTATATCTTAATGTCACTACCACACAATCTTGACTACAACAGACCTAAAGAAAGCCTTAAAATCTAACCATTTCAGTCTGAAAATTTTTGTTCTTTTTCAAAGAGGCACTGTCTCTTCTGGGTCCCTAGCATTTCTATGCAAACATTTCAGAATCAGCTTGTTGGTTTCTATAAAAACCAACTCCTGGGATTTTTTTAACTTTAAAAAAAACTTTAGTGAGAATTTCATAAATGCATATAAGGTATTTTGATCAAATCCACACCCGCTCCCCCCAACACCTCCCGTATCTCCGCACCACTCTTTTCTGCTTTCTTTCTTTCATTCTTTCGTTCTTTCTTTCTTAGTGGGGCTCTTTGTTACTCTAACATTCCCCCTCTGAAGAGGTAACCCTAAAATCTTTTAGGGATTAGATAAGAGTGTCCAAACTTTTGACATTTTTGGCCTTTGGAACAGAGTATGTTGCTAAGAGGCCCAAGGACATTTTGACTTTTAGCCAAGAAACCAGCTACTTTTCTTTGTGGTCATTTTACCCTAACTGCCTAGCTAATTCTTACCTCCTATTTTTATCACACCATCCTCTGAAGAGGTTACCCAAATTGCCAACAGGGAATCGGGATGCAGACCACTCTGGCTTCTTCCATGCTGAACAGGGACACAGGATGAGGCAATTGGAGTACCCCTTCAGTGGGTCTATCTAAAGACTCCCAGATTGCATAACTCTTATCTGCAGGGAGAAAAAGTCTTTGACTTTTGACTTTTTTGACTAGGGGATGTAAAGGAGAAGTAAAGGCAAGAGTAATTAGCATTACAATTTCTAGACAGGGAACTAGAAAAAAGTCAGAACAGGGCAAATTTCAATTGTTCATATCAGAGTCCATTGGGATTTCTTGAGGAGAGCTTCCAAAAACATCCCTTTATTGGACTCAAGCTTAATGTCTGGGAAGCGTAATCCCTTGAACTGTTAAAGAAATATACTGATCACTTTAATCTTTGGTTATACTTTCCTTCTGGGTGTTTAAGACCATACATTTGGCCCAAATAAACCAATTTATTTTACTTTTCAGGTCCTTGGTGAATCTGTTCCTCAGGGGTCACATGGGCTTTTCTTTTACCAGTTCCACCTATGTGAAGATAAGTCAAAGGTCCGGCTTGATGGTGGCTGGCTTCACGTGGAAGCATGGATGAGATGTTTCCTCTGAGTTGACCCTCCTCTTTGTGGACTGAACACTGATTCAAGTCCATCTCGTGGGGTCTCCATGTCCTCCCTAAACAAGAGGACAGGTGACTCACCACAGTTACAGGACATTTTGAGAGATGCTCCATAGTCCCCTTGAACTTAGTCGACCTTGGAAGGCAAGGAACAGTAACTATCCTTTAAGTCCCTCTGACCACATTAGTATAGGCCTCAAACTATGGCTGTTAGACATCCACTAAGGTTAGTTCCACCAGTCTGGTACTTTTAATTACCATGTGCTATGCAGATAAAGCTTGGGCAAAAACCAAACATTGTCAGGTAAACATTGACTAGACAAATATTTTGTTCCTTAAACTGGTTGACTAAACTATGACCTTAGAAATTTTAAGTTTATGTGTATATTGTTTTTGTCTCATGCTTTCTATATCATAACAAACCTACTCAGACCTTCATCACTTGCTTAGGCTTTCTCATTTTTTCTGTTTTGGAAAATATCTCCATTCCCATATCTTTCTAACATCTTTTACATTCTCATTTTCTTTTTTAATAATTATGAAACATAATAACATTAACATAAATTTTCCATCTGTTGTGAGAATTCTTTTCCTGGGGATACTAAGCAATGCTTATTTCCTTTTAAAGTTTGATTAAACTTGATTAAAGTTTTCATGAGGAACCAATGACTTTACTGAGCTTACTTACAGGGATGACTAATGGGTTGCTGAGGTGTATGAGTGACCTGAGGGTATGCACACTGGAAAGCCTTTATCCAGCATGAATCAAGCCTTCTCTTCCTAGCCTTCCCCAGATTGTATACTTTAGCCCTCCCCATATCCAGGAGACCATGTTTGATTAGGGCCAAATTACATACAGTTGGCTGGGAAGAGTCGCTGCATACTCTGGTGAGGGTCCAGTGACCCTGCTTGGCTCTCCTTTAATGAAGGAGCACAATCAACAACAAGCCCAATTGTGACGATGTTTAGCAATCAGGCTCAGCTGAAGTCGTGATGATGGTAGTTATTTCATGCAGAAGAGACTGCTGTATAGCATCATCTTATTAAAAGAACATGGAATTTAAAGGGATTTGGTGCTAGGATCCACAAATGAGGGAAAACATACATCATTTGTTTTTCAGAGTCTGTATTACTTCACTTAGTATAACAGTTTCTAGATCCATCCATTTATCTGCAAATTTCATTATTTCATCTTTCTTCACTGCTGAATAGAACTCCATTGTGTAAATACACCACATTTTTGTTAACCACTCGTCAGTTGAGGGGCACTTAGGTTGCTTCCATCTCTTAGCTATTGTGAAAAGAGCAGCAACGAACATGACTGTACAAGTGTCTCTATAATAGGATGAGTTCTTTGGGTATATGCCAAGGAGTGGTATAACCGGGTCATATGGTAGGTTCATTTGTAGTTTTTTAAGAGTTCTCCACACTTTTCCATAGAGGTTGCACGAGTTTGCAATCCCACCAGCAGTGAATGAGAGTTCCCCCTTTCTCCACATCCTGGCCAGCATTTTGTATCCTTTGTTCTCTTGATCCTAGCCAGCCTGATTGAAGTAAAATGATTCCTTAGGGTGGTTTTAGTTTGCATGTCCCTAATTAGTAACGATGTTGAACACTTTTTGAGATGTTTCTTAGCCATCTTTATTTCTTCCTTTGAGAACTCTGTTCAGATCTTTAGCCCATCTTTTAGTTGGGTCATTTGGTCTCTCAATTCTTTGTTTTTTGAGATCTTTACATATTCTGGATGTTAAACCTCTGTCAGATGTGTCACTGGTGAAGATTTTTTTCCCATTCTGTGGGTTTTCTCTTTACTTTTTCAATTGTTTCTTTTGCTGTACAGAAGCCTTTTAGTTTAATGAGGTCCCACTTGTTGATTGCTCACAATCATACCAGGTATGGTAACGGTGTCTGTCTTTATATTGTGGTCATTTACACAAGACACACATCCACGCTCTTCATCTTCTCAAAGAGATGCCTTTCAGCCTCACTAGTTTCCTATTTCTTTTCACTTTTCTATCTGTTGGTTTCTGCTGTCATCTAACGCCCATTATTTCTATTTTCTGCTAGTTTGGGTTCTTTTTTTCTGGTTTCTCAAAAGTAAGGACTGTTTAATTTCATCTTTCTTTTAACCTTTCAGACCTTTCTTGACTTCTAATACCATCACTGAGTGCTATAAATTTCACCCGAAGTAACATTCAATGGCATATCATAAATTTAATGTGCTCTGTTTTCATTTAGCTCAAAATACTTTCTGGTTCCAATTTAGTATCTTCTTTGACCTACGGGTTGTTTAAAGGTGTGGATTTGGGTTTGGAAATTGTCCAGAATACTTTTAGTTATTGATTTCTAAATTAAGTTCATACATGAAATGATATAAATCTTTTCAAATTCACTGAGACTTGTTTTGTGGTCCAGAAAATTGTCTATTTGATAATGTTCAATAGATATCCTACTGTCATTCAGTGGAACATTCTATAAAACTCAGTCAAGTTGGTTATAGAATTATTCTGCCATTCATATCTTTACTGATTTGTGTCTACTTATTCTAATAATTATGAGAGATTTATTTACCCTCTCTGATCCATCCTTTTGAGTCTCTGTTATTAAGACTATAAATGTTGAGGACTATGTATCTTCTTTGAGAATTATCCCTTTTATTACTATGAGAATGCTTTCTTCTTAGTAATATTCTTTGGTCTGAGATCTGCCTTCTTGGCATTAATGTGGCTATTTCATCTTTCTTGAGAATAACGTGAGCACAGCAGTGCAAATTTTCATCCCTTGTGGTAGATGCCCTACAAACACAACTGTGAGTACTGGATTAATGAATATTGAACTACTGATTCTAAAAGAAATACGTACATACAAACATACATACAAACATACATACATACATACATACATACATGCATACATACATGCATGTTTCTCTTTTCTATTTTAAAAACGAAAACAAAAGTCAAAACTGTTACAGCTCTTAATCTTTCTGCCCCGTCTTCCACAATGATCCCTGACCCCTGGCAGGCAGAAGGTTGATAGAGATGTCCTAAGCACTCAGCAGCTTCTTGTTGTCTTCATGTTACCCATTTGTGGGTTTCTGTGTTAATCACCATCTGCTGCAAAAGGAACCTTCTCTGGTGGGAGTTGAGAGATGCACTAATCTATGAGTATACAATAAGTTATTAGGAGTCAGTTTAATACTATATCTATTTAGCAGAAAACTGGTACTGAGCCCTCCCCCATGACCTGTGACCTATTTAGCCACAGATTCCTAAGCCTCCTCATTTGTGTCTTTTTGTTTAGAGTCCTTTCCTGTATGTGGAATACAGTTAGCAGTGTGTGCAGGTCTGTGTCTGTGCATGTGCAGGTATACTTGTAGGAGATGCGTGTGCACACTTCCATGTCCCTGTGGGGCATCCACAGTACAGCCTTGCCTATTGATCCTCGGACATTGTTCACATGGGTTTCTCTGAGGCAGGGTCTCTCGCTGGCTGGTCTGCTTCCACCTCCCCACTGCTCAGATTGCTAGTGCTGGGGTTGCACATCTGCACAGCTGTGCCTGGTGATCCAAACTCAGGATTTTACCCACTCGGCCATCATCTTCCCAGACCTTCCTTATGGTCCACTGGAAACAGATTCCCTCAGCTTTTGTAAAAACATCTGAATTCATCTTTTCTTCCTTTATTTCCTCTAGGTCTAGAATTCTAGATTGACGGATTCTCCAGGATTTCAATGCCCCTCTGTGCCACCTTTCACTTTTGCCGTTCATCAACCCCACTGTCGTCTTTACGTGTCTCGTTTTTCATCTAGGTGCTTCTAAGGTTCTGCTAAACTGGTTTTTGGCGATTCGACTGATGCGCCTAGTGTAGTTTCCTCATGCTGCTTGTGTAGAAATTACTGAAATTCTTGGACTTGTGCATTTAGAGCTCAATTTGAAGCCTGGGTTACCATCAATAGTTTTCTGGGCACGTCTGCCATCCTTTGGGACTCTGGTTACATATGTGCTGGGCGCATGAAGTTGCCGCACCATTCACCAACATCTTTCTTTCTTTACGTCCCCGTTTCTTTGTGTTTCGTTGCACATAATTTCTTTTTACATGTGTTGTTCAAGTTCACTAATTCCACCTGACAGAGTAAAATTGTACCTCTCAAAGTTATATCTGATCTTTTTATATGTTTGATGACTTAACTTTTTAAACGTATCCATTATAGTTACAATAACTTTTACTATGCCATTTTTTGCTAATTCTAACATCTTTCAGTTCTGAGTGAATTTTGATTGATTCGACTTCATTCTGGGCCATGATCTTCCACTTCTTTGCCTGCCTGGTGATTTTCTTATTAGACATAAATACTCTGAATTTTGCATCTGTGGTTTTTCCTCTGTGTCTCTGCTACAGTTTTACTCTTGAATGTTTCTCAAAGCTTGAATGTTAAAGGCTAGGTCACTAGGGTGATGCTATTAAGGGCTGTTGGACCTTTAAGAGGTAGGATCATGTAGGGACAAGTACAGGTTCTGTAACCACTGGGAGGCAAGCCCTCTCAAAGAAGGTTGGGGGAACTCAGACATTTTCTCATTCTCCATTGCTCTCTGGAAATGAGAAAACTGGTTCTTCTTTTCTGGTTGCTCTGCTGTGAAGTGCTACCTTGCTACAGTCTCTAAGTGACAGGACCAACCAGTCACATGCTGGAACAACCCAGACTGCAAGACAAATGACCCTTCTCTCTTTATAAGCTGATTGTCTTAGATGTTTTGTTACAGTGGCAGAAAGCTGACAAATACAGTTTCTTCCTGCTTAGAAAGTCCACCTGCCTTGATTTCTCTGAATATATCTCATTAGCTTTAGGAATCAGTCATTCTCCAATCAGATTCCCTCTCTCATGCCACATTCTGGAAACTGTCAGAGAGTAAAGTAAGGCAACTGTAAGGGTCACTTTTTTCCCTGTGAGTCAAGGATCATTGTCTTTCATTATCTAATGTCTAGCAATATTGAGAACCCATTGCTTTCTCATATATTTTATTTCTTTGGTGTTTCCTTTCAGACAGGAAGTGAGGTAAATCTTTATCTTAGTTAGAAGTGAAGTCTCCAGCTCAACTCATACCTGTCCTAATTCTGATTGTAATTATGGCCTCTAAGCGTTTGTCCATCAATTGCAATCTATGCTCTGCCCACTCCCTTTCTACTACCTTCCATCATTCTATATTAGCTCAAAGAAATACCATTGCCTGGTAGTTTTACTGTGACTTCTGTCCTGGCTAAGGACCAAGGATGCTGGCTGCACATTGACGAACTCTATTAGCTCATTTTCCCATCTGTAATTGAAATTTTAAAACCTACCTTATGTGGTTATTGTAGAGATGAGAGGCTGTCACAGGTAATGTCTCCAGCAACATAAAAAAAATCAGGAAATCCATAAATGGTGAATGACATATCTATTACGAGACTTCCTGTTCTAGCACATTCTTCCTCCTCTTCTTCCCTGCCTCCACTTTGCTTACTCGGGATATGTTCAGCCTTTGTATTTCTTAACTGTGGGCCACAGTGACAGATTACATTTTTAGTTAAGTCTTGGGCCCCATAACGGCTGAGTCATGCCATCAAGAGCCTGTGGTGTGGGAATGAGTGCCAGCCCTGAAATATCAGAGTGTGTGTGGGTGGTTTCTGCAGGCATCACTGAGAAGCACCTGTTAAATATTTTACTTTTCCTCAGACAATCCTCTGCCACTTACTTTTAAGACTTAAAGTTATCCTAACTTAGCAAAAGATCAAACAGACCTGGGTCACCACCTAGGATGGCTCAGGTTGTTCTTTGAATTTAGGGAGCACCTATCACTCTATAGACACTGTACATTTATTTATAAAGATGTCACAAGTTCCCGACAGGCAGCAGTGAGGCATACAAGAAGGAATGCCTTTGGCTACCGAGACATTCAAAGTGGTTGAAATAGATCAGCACAGTATTCCAATGGCTCCATAATGGAACAAAGGGTCACCTGCCCTGCAAAAGCTTTCTGGGAATAATGTTTCAGTCCTAGAAGGAACTACTCTTCTTGGATACAGAAGCAATATACCACTGAAACTAAGTAAACGTCACTATGAAATGATCAGCCAAAATTGGGTCCCAAGTCCAGAGCCACCATTTAACTATCACTACTTTTGGGTGAGTTATTCAAGGGGCAGGGGGGTGGGGTTGCCTGCTTACATGAGGTCTGGACAAGGTTAGCCTGAGATGGTGCATACAAGAAGCCTTCTATCTGGTTGCTCTTCAGTTGCATCACCACCCTCATCGTTGCCATTACCACCATCATCAAGGGAATCAGCGTCACTGGCTTCAGTACTGTCACTGGCAACTGTGCCAATCAAAATCCTCCAGGACAACATTGTGTAACAATCTTTTCATGATAGGACTCTACATCCTTACTGTCTTACAAGGCAGTCCCCATCTGCGTGTGGACATTGGTTATGCTGCATATCAAGAATCACTCATTGGGTAAACTCACAGACATTAACATTCACTGTAATGGGAGGTCTTTCCTGAGGGTCAAGTGTCAGATGCAGTGCTTTTACCAGGAGAGACCACAGCTTAAACCTCAGCCCTGATGATCTGCCTGAGATACTGACTTAGTTGCTTCCTCATCTCATCTAACCTCTCCACAATGCCTCTTCTAGTACCACTTCTGTTGCTGTGATAAAATATCCTGACAAAAATCAACTCAGAAAAGAAAAGGGTTCATTTCTGCTCACAATTCTAGGTTATAGCCCATCATAGCAGGAAAGTCAAGGAGGCAGGGACTTAAACAGCTAGTCACATCACATCCACAGTCAGAGGTAGAGAGAAATGACTGCACCCCTGCTGCTTGCTTACTTAGGTTCAGCTGTTTCTCGGGTCTTACACAGTTCAGAGCCCCTGCCTAGGGAACAGCGCCGCCCACAATGGACTGGGTCTTCCCACATCAATTAACTTGAGACAGTTTTCCACAAACATTCTCACAGTTCAACCCAATGTAGATCGCCTATTGTTGAGACTCCCTTCCCTAGGTGACTCTAGATTGTGTGACATTGACAGTTAAAGCTAACCATCAGAATGTCCCTCTGGGAGATTCTATCTCAGGCCCTCTCTAGCACTTCCTCTATCCACACTTCTTGGCCTTTACTAATGTCTCAACTTTTGTTCCTTTCTGGTTGTCTATCTGCCACTACCAGCAGGTGAGCTCTGGGAAGGCAGATTCTTTTTCTACTCTGTTCATCACTTGATCACAGTGCCAAGAATGTGCCTCACATATTGCAGAACTTAGTATAATAACAATTTGTTGAGATTTGCAGAGCCAGGTTTTTTGAAAGGAAGCCAGACAGAGCCAGCTATTTTATAAGAAGCAGAGTACTTTGTAATTAAAAACATGCCCCTCTTATAGCCTCCGACCCCACCTCCTACGTGTTCAGACAAGACCCTCAGGTCCCACAGGCAAAGATGACAGGGGCTTTCCTAGGTTAAGCCCACACTCTCTGGCAAGAAATCATCATGTGTCTAAGACGGGGAAATGTTCTGAACGCTGAACAGGAGCCAACATTTTCCATCCTTTTGCTCTTCTTTCTCCACAACTTACTTTCCCCCCAGCAAATGTGATTAAACATTCAGGATGATGGGCGTACATTCTTATTAGTGTTATGACAAGTGACTCAGGGGTAATTAAGCAGTGAAATGTGTCACAGAATGCCCACATTACTTAAGGAATAAACACTCCATGCTACTAGATTAACTGGCCAAAAAGGAAAAATGAACTGCTCTGAAAGCACCAACTCTGACCACAGAGTTATTAGGTCTTGTATCGTCGTAAGAAAGAGAAACTTTTTATTTATACACACATACAAAGAAAATCGGGAAAAAAATCAATGTAAATAACAGTTAAAGCATCCCTGATTTTCCTTTCAAAGAACATTTATCTCATAAGACATCAATAGAGAACTGATTAAGCAAATTATAGAATACATAGAATTTCAAATGTCAGTTACATTTTTTACATTTCTTTATTAATTTCTGTGTGCCTGTGTGAGTGTGTATGTATGGGCACATGTGCCACAGCACGTGTGGAAGAAAACTGTGGAAGCTGTCTCCTACCATGTGGGTGCTAGGAATCAAACTCAGGTTTGGAGGTAAGCACCCTTACCCACTTAGCCATCTCACCTGCCCTTACATGGCATTTAAACGAATGAGGTACATGGATTTAGATGTGCATAGAAATATGTCCAGGCCAGAGTGAGTGTGAGAGAAAATTACCACTCCATTTACATTTCTTTGGTTAAGACAAAGCATATGGTCCTGCAAAACAGCAATGCAGCCTGGGAAAGTAAACTTCCCCGTATGCTCTGGAAGAAGAGAAAATCCAGGTCCAACTGAGCCCTGAACTCTCTACCACAGTTGATATGACAGTCCAAGATTACATGTCGTCCCTAAGATAATAGCCTTCACTTAGATTGAACAAAAACCAAGGCCATTATTCATGTTGGTATTTTTCATTTAAAATACATATTGTACATTTTAATTAATAAAATATTATATCCACCCAGACTTAGCCTGGATCCAGATAAATACCCCCAGATAAGCAACCAGGTATGTTATCTGGCTGTTCGTCATCACAAACCAAATGGAAGAAGAGCCAGTTTTTCACAAGGCAATGGAGTACAGGGACAAAAAGTTCCACAGTTTAGAGTTCTTTGAATCAGCAATAAGGGTTATTTTGGTATACCTTCCCTGGGGAGGACAGGAGACACAGAAGGGAGAAATTCCCCTCATTTAACTTCTGACTTTCCAAAACCTCTCAAACAAATAGGAATCTCTTTGGGTCTCAACAATGTGCCAGACAGTTCCTGTGACAGTTTCCAGCACACCATAAAATCCCCTAAAGCAAGGGACTCTGGATAGGCTGACTAGACCTCAGTAGATGAACTTGCACTGAGTAACATCTGGGGACACTAACTTGACACAATAGGCCTTACAAATGCCAGAATACATGAATTCCAGTGGAGGTCTATGGGAGGGTCCCAGTGGGGGAAGGGTTTTGTAGAAAGATGATTAAGATTGACTGGAATGTTCTGTATGAAATACACAAAAATGCAATAAAATTCCTGTCTCCCCACAACTAGATGCTAAACTGCCTGAAGGCAGACCTGAGTCTAACTCACCCCTGTCTTCTAACAAACTGGCACAATGCCCAGCTCACAGAAGTCACAAATACTTGTGCTAAAAAAGATGGCCAAGTACTTGAACCAAATGAAGGAGAGGTACACTACAGGGCAGGATTCAGGGCGTGTAGGATTCTACTTAGAGCGTGTGGGCGTGTAAACTTCAGAAAAGAAAGACTGAAATCCGGACACGGCCATGCATGCCTGTAACCCCAGCACTGGTAGAAGGATATAGGCAGATCCCTAAGCTCCCTAGCTTCCGATTCAGTCAGAGAGTATCTGAAAGCAATAAGGTGCGAAGTGATAGAGAAAGACCCTGACATCCTTCTTAGGCCTCTCTCTGTATTTGAGTACATAGGCAGGCAAACTCACACACTCATGTGCACTGCATATACGATATGCATATCACACATACACACACACACACACACACACACACACACACACACACACGAGTCTAGTGGTATTGGTTATGTCTTGCCCTAACATATTTCATGGCAGTGCCCTAGCCAGTAGCCAAATCCCTGTCCTCACATACAGTGGACCAAAGGTGAAGCATGTGACTCTGACCCCAGCCAATCAGAACAGCATATTTCCTGGCCACTGTCCAGTGTGAGCATCTGCCCTAAGTCAGTGTGGCGAGAATGAAGGATGCACATAATGAGATGTGACCAGCTCCTTCCACTGGATCTGAATCTCCCTGGACCATCACCGTGAAGCCTACACACTGAGAAAAGGAGGGGGTTGAGAGACTTTAATTTCTGCTAGAACAGCTTGAACCAATGAGAAAGCCCTCCCCTGCATTTTTCTTCCCCAGAAAGTGGCAACTGTTCCATTCATAAGTCTAATTGGGAGAGGATACTTCACAAGGAATGTCTGAAAGACCTGCAGCCTATTTTATTCAAAATTTTCCAGTATGGAGATGTCAAAAAATGGAAAGTCTGAACTCCAGGGTCGACACCTGTTTTCCTTCTGACCTGCCTTGAATCCCTGTAAAGGACTCTGGAAAGAATAATAGCTGATGGTTCGTTTTCAAATTAAATGTACCTTGAATCCAATTACAGATAAATGGAGAACACTGGACCCCTGCTGACAGCCTACCTCTCTCACCCAAATTCTGCTACTCTAGTTGCCCCCCAGAAACTAAAAGTTTAGACTAGAAAACCATTAACAGCTGCGCTTGCCTGCAGACATGACAAAGTCTTGTGCCTAATAAGATTTAAAATAAACATGGTGTAAAATGTAGAGATGAATCAACACAAGGGATAATAAAAATATAGTAAATAAATAATAATAAAATAAAATAAAAATTATTGTAGGCAGAAAGAAAGAAATAGAAAAACAGGGGCTGGAGAGAAGGCTCAGTGGTTAAGAGCACTGGCTGCTCTTGCAGAGGACCTGGGTTGGATTCCCAGCACCCACATGGCAGCTAACAACTGTCTGTAGCTCCAGTTCCAGGGAGGAGGCTGAGGCAGCAGGTTAGCTGTGACTTCCGGGCCAGCCTAGGCTACCGAGTGAGACTCTGTCTCTAAACAAATAAATAAGCAAAGAATCAAGTTGTGGGCTGGGGAAATAGCTCAGTGAGTAATGAGATTGCTAAGAAAGCCCAAGGACCTGAGTTCAGAGCCTCGGCACACACATAAAAGTGAGACATGGTGGTGCGTGTCTGTACCCCAGTGCTGAGGAGACAGAAGGATCCTGGAACTCACTAGATAGCCAGTCCACTTGAATTGGTAAGCTCTGAGTTCAGTGAGGTCACCCTGTCTTCTCAGTGTAGCACCCTATCATTAGGCAGGGCATGATTAAGACATCAACATCAACCTTTGGCCTTTATATGCATACCCCTACATGTGTATACACACCTGCACACATACTTGCACAAATATGAACACACACACACACACCATACACACGTATATGTTATTCCAGAGAGTAAAAGTAAAATTAGCTATGATATCAAGGAGGGGAACACATAAGACAAAATACATCTAAACCCCCAGTACCAGCATGTAAGAGTTTTCCCTTATGACAGGAACAGAGGAAGCAAGATCATGGATCATCAGCTGTGCAGATTAGAGACCAGCTTCTTCCAACTCTGCATGTATGGGGGGAGGGTGTGTCCATGTCTAAAGACTGACAAAGGAGAAACCTATTATGCATATGAAATGGAAATTTCATTGGATTTTTGGATGTTGATGAAAATAAGCTTTTTAATATTTTGTTTATTAATTTTGTGTCTATGAGTGTTTTCTCTGCATGTATGTAAGTGCATCCATGTTGTGCAATGCTGGGGCAGTCAGAAAAGGGCATTGGATCCCCTGGAACTGGAGTTATGGAAGGTTGTTAGCTGCCATATGGGTGCTAGGAATTGAAGCCAGGTCCACTGCAAGAGTAGCCAGTGCTCTTAACCACTGAGCCATCTCTCCAGTCCCTAAACTCTTTTTAAAAAAATAATATTTTTATTGATTCTTTGAGAATTTCATACAACATATTTTGATCATGCTCAGATCCACCCTCACCTTCCTACTTTCCCCTCACTTCACGGCCTCTACTGTTTTGAAGGCCCGTCCAGTCTAATCTGTGTTGCCAAAATGCTCTTGGGTGTGGGTTCATAACCTGGAGCCTGGTCAGCCTACCCAGCATGACACCCTTAAAGAAAACTGACCCTCCCTCTCCCAGGAGTTATCAATTGCCAATAATTTCTTAGCTAGTGCTGGGACTTTTTACTCACCTGCCCCTCCAAGCTGGATTTTTGTCTAGCTTGGCCTTAAGCAGGTCTTGTACAGCACTGTGGGTTCATATGTACAACCACCCTGTTGTAGCCAGAAAGCACAGTCTCTTCGTATTCATCTGCTACCTCTGGCTCTTACAATCTTTCCACCACCTCTGCAATGATTCCTGAGCCTTGGGAGGAGAGGATGTGATACAGGGCCGAGCACTCCACAGTCTCAGAGTCTCATTCTCAACACAGTCACCAGTTGTGGGTCTCTGTGTTCATCACCATCTGCTGCAAGAAGTTTCTCTGGTGAGAGCTGAGAGACGCACTAATCCATGGGCATAACAGTAAGACATTAGGAGTTAGTTTAATACTAAGTGCATTTAGCTGTTTAGTAGCAGTAGGATCTCCCCTATGCCCTGTGACCTGTCTAGCCACAGGTTCTTGGCCCTGGTTACAATGCCAAGTATGGACTCTATCTTGTGAAGCAGCCCTTAAATCCAATCAAAACGTGCTTGGTTATTCCCATAATATTCATGCCATTAGTGCACCAGTGCATGTAACTTGCCAGGTGGTTCACTGCTGGGTAAGGTTGATGGTTGTTTTTCCTCTTCTGGTAGCATGCATAGCACCTTCCAGCACCATGAACGCTAGCCAGTAGAACTGAAGCCTTGGGGTCAGCACCAGTTTGATTTCTCCTTGTTTGTCCTATGATTCATGTATGCAGTGCCCTCAGCAATAGGGTCTTACCATCAAGTTCTAGAAGGCGACCAATAACAGCGACAAAAATCAGTACTATATGAAGGTTTCATACTCCTTAATAAATGCACACCAAGCGCTAGCCATTCTAAACATTTTCCCAGATTTGTCTGACACTTATAATAAACTTACAACATGAAAACTTTCTGTGGTGTGTATTAGGTTAGTAAGCTGCTCTCCTTTCTGCACTTATAAATTGTGTTCTTTAATTGACTTTGAAGCATAATAGCTATACATACACACAGGAAGAAATAAGGTTGTTTTAATCAGGGTTTGCATGGTATGGTAAATTGAGACAGGCTGCTAAGCCAAATACGCTATCAGTATGTAGTCATTAGTAACTATCTCGTTAGTGTGGTTGTAATTTATGAAAAGAGGAACATCAACCAACGACTTAGCTAACAAAAATTTATCCACAAGGAAAGGATTCAAGTAAAATAAAAGCACCGAGTTTGCTGCAATGTCGGTGTCTTTCTGCCTTGTTTAAATCAATAGTCTTATTTTATAACTCAAGTTTATTTTTGCTGCATGCTGGATTTTGCTGTTTTAGTAAAGATATATATATCATTAAATTTCATACATAGACAATGTATCATGGTCATATCCGTCTTGCGCTCTCTCCCTCCAATTCCCCCCTCCTCTGCCCCACCTCCTCTCCCCAATATATCTCCCATCTCCCTCCCAACTTCCGATCTCTTCTTTGTGTCCCACTGAGTCCACTGAGTCCTGCCTGTAGAGGCACGTGAGGAGGGCTCACCCACAGATGGAACATCTACATCCACCCCCACCAAGGCTCATGGAACAGGAAGGAGTTACTCAGTGTGGAAGACAGGGTGGAAAGAATGCAAGAGTCAGAGGATGGGGAGGAGTGCTGTGAAGGGTTGGCCTCTGGGCATGATATGGCTGCTATACACATAAACTCATTGCAGCTGCAGTTACCATAACAAGATCAAGAGTGTTAAAAGTTCGGGCATGGAGTGGGAAGGGGCTTCCAATACCCCAACCCTAGCTGGTGTGCTAATGGTAATTGACTTCTGAGGGAGGAAAATCACTTTTCTTTGGAGATCATGACCTTGGTGGGTGCTGATGCCCCAATGAAAAGTTGGGGGGGGGGGTTGAGTAGTAGTTCTTAAGTACTTAAAAATGCAAATCTTGATCAATCAAGTCCTTCCCTCATATTTCTTGAAGCCTATAGGTACAGAGAAGAGGGCCATGGGGGGGGGACCCAAATCATTTAAACTTTGGGAACACTGTATTCAACTGAATTGGAGAGAATCACTGTAATTTCATTTCTGTGTAAAGAAAGAGAAATATTTGTAAAACCTCAGTTCTTCTGGTTTGGTCTTCTGAGTGCTGGGATTACAGGTGTGGGCCTCCACACCTCACAAAATACTTGAGAAGGTCAAGAACCAAGAGCTGATATTTCTGAGAATACTACCAAACTGGTTTGTCTATCACAGTATAAACACTTAACACGTATTTGATGAATGAATTAATGTGAACACCTTTTTCGGGGCCTAGAGCCCAGCATTTGAGGGTTTTTTTTTTAATATTTGATGTAGCCCAGGGTAGCCTGGAACTCACTATGTAGCCCAATCTGGCCTCAAGCAATCCTCTGTTCTCAGCCTCTCAAGTGCTGGGAGCAGGCATGTGTCACCATGCATGTCCACTGATATTATCATCATGTGAATAAAGATTACCAACACAACTTTGCTAGAAAAGATGTCAATGCTTTCCTCTGAGCTGAGCCATCAGCCTTTTCCCACAGAGTTGGGTCCATTCCTCACAGCCAACCTTCCATCTCACCTATTGTGAGACCAAGTCTCTGTAGAACTGTGTGGACACTGGCACTCTCAAACAAAGTAGATGCCCCTGATCACACTGAGGAGGGCTGTAGGCGTTGGGTAACCAGACAGAGAAAGCACCTTCGGGTGCAGAATTGTGTATTAATGCACCTTCACAGTAGCCTTTGATTTTTCAGCTAAAACCTTATGGTGCAAACTGAGGATGCACAGCATTCCTATCCATCACTTTGAGCTTCAGGCCCCTAAGTGAGGATGCTCAGCAATGTACTCCTTAACTGAGCACACTCGAGACCATACGCCTTAACTGAGCGTGCTCAGGCATGTATGTACTCCTTATCTAAGCATGCTCAGGAGTGGGAAGCCTCCTATGTGCATATGCATAGGCCCCTGGATAAAACCCTCAGGCTTCCTCTGCGGGAGGAGACCATCTCTTTGGGAATAAGACCATGCCCTTCTTGCCTGCCGCAGGTGATAAGTCTTTCTCTGCTTTCATGTACTAGCTGTGCTGATTTTGGTTTTGCATCCATCAAGATGTGGCCCCATTGTGTTCTGTTAAACGGGCGCAGGTGCATTGAGTTTAGGTTGTAAAATTTCCCTGGAGGCCACATGGAGTCCAAGGATGGGTGTCCAAACCAGGGAGGTAATGGAGGGGAGAGTCCTGAATCTCAGAGCCTGTACTTGCCGAACTCCTGAGCACGGTGCTAATGATGGCTTAGGAGCTCTTGGTGAGTCTCTGGCTTTTCCTTTTGCCCCATCCACCTGAGAGAAAGTTTATGTTACTCTTTCCCGTATGCTGAATATTCATTTAATATTAATATTAATTGTATTAATTAATATTAACATATGAATCCAGAAGACACGACAAAGAATGTTGCATGTGCAGGCCTGATAAGATTTCTAGATGACAGGTGAAGAGCTTGTCTCAGTGTTACTTAGGGATTCTTTTCAGAGAAATGAGAAGGCTCAGAAAGCCAATAGTGCATTCTTGGAACTAACATCCCATTGGAAGTTTCCTTTGGACTTAAAAGTAAATTCACGATGGTCTAGCCCAGAACCTCAACAGTATCCTCAAGGTACAGATCCCCCTTTTAAAGGAAAATTGAAGCCAAAGCTACAGTTTATATATACTGGAAACCAACTACCCAGCCAGGCTACTAAAATGGAAACCATCCATCGCAAAAGAAACACAGAGGGGAAACCACCTCCTGTCAGCATCATTTGGGGAAATTACACCAATCTGCCCAAGAAGTTCTGTGCGTGTAAATGTAGAAATGTACAACAGCCGACCGTAGGGCAAAGTGGAGCCTCTTCACCTCTGTGAGCTGCGGTGCAACTGCCCGGGGTGACCTTCGACCATCTCCACGCTGAAGTCACGCAGTTCACAGGTTGTGTGTCGCGGAGCCATAAACTCTGTGTGTGTGCACAAGTGTGTGCAGGTGCACATGTGTATGCAGGTGTGCATGCATGTATACATACGTGCATAGAGGCCAGAAGGCAGCCTCAGATGTCATTACTTAGACACCTTGTTTTTTGAGTCAGGGTCATCCACTTCATTTTTTGAGACAGGGTTTTTCACTGGTCTGGAAGCAAGCATGGCTGGCTGTGCGTGGAGTCCCCAAGGAGCCACCTATCTGTCTCCCCAGTGCTGGGATTACAAGCATGTGTCACCCTGTCCAGCTTTTTTTAGTGAGTTTTGGGGATGGCAATCAGGTCCTCGTGCTTACAAGGCAAGCATTTTATCAACCAAGCTTTTTCCCCAGCCTGTGTGCCATAAGCTTTTAATATTTTTTCTGGTCCTGAGGATTGAACCTAGAGTCTTGCACACATTAGGCATAAAGATCTAATTTTTGAAAAATTTGTCTGATTTTATTTTTAGTCACCTAAATATTGAGCTTCCGACACAAAATGCTAATAGATTTAGAAAACTAGAATCTCTCTGTCTCTCTCTCTGTCTCTCTCTCCCTCCCTCCCTCCCTCTCCCCACCACTGTGGCTTGCTCCATCGTCAGTCCGGTTGACCTTCAGCATGCTAAGTGCCTGAATGCTTATAGACAGTCTTAAGTTGTTCAGACCCCTGGCCCTAGGGTCACTTTGACTTTGCAGAATTGTTTCCTTCCTGTTCGTTTCTTAAATTTGACTTTTCTGAATGTAGAAATACTAAAGAACTTTACATAATTGTCCTGGATTCTTTTGGGAATCATTCTCTTCGTTACTTAAAATCTCACTCTCACTTACTCTCATTTTATTTTGAGACTGTTTCCTTTCCACAAGATTACATAGTAAAAAGAGTTTTGTTAAGCCTTGTATCCCAGTTAGCAAAAGATAACTCTGTATCTTTATAAATAGCTGCAACTTGAAAATCACTAATTTTCATACAAAATAAAATTACTCTCTCCTGCAATCTTCATTCAGGTAGAAAGGGTAAGTGTGGCTGAGCGATCTTGAAAAAAGCAAAGTAAGCCTCAATTTCCTGATGTGGAACAGGGGTGGTAATAGACACGAAGGGTGCTGTGAGGGGTCATTCAGAAACGATGTCTTTTTCTTTTTAAAGAACAGTTTTTGTCATTTTATTTGTTCATTTTATGTGTATGACTGTTTTGTCTGCATGTATGTAGGTGCATCATGTGTGTGCAGTGCCCACAGAGGCCAGACAAGGCATTGGATCTGTATTACAGATGATTGTTAGCCACCATGTGGTGCTGGGAACTAAACCCGGGTCCTGTGTAATAGCAGCCAGTGCTCTTAACCACTAAGTCATCTCTCCAGCCCCTTGCTTTGACTTTTTAAGATTAAAATGTTTCTTTTAGAATTTTTCTCTGCGCATATTTATCGTACATAGTACTGTGTTACATAAGGGCATTTTCTTTATCGTGGTGTGTGTGTGTGTCCATGTGTGCATGCTATGACACGTGTGTGGAGGTCACACGACAATTTGCAGGATTGTTTTTCTCCTTCACCGTGTAGGTTCTGGGGATTGAACTCAGGTCATCAGGCTTGGCAACAAGTGTCTTTACCTGCTGAGCCATCTTACCAGCCTGACATTTTCTTCTTCATTCAGCATCGTACAACTTTGCAAGTAGTATATTTTAACCACTTGAAAATCAGGGTGTTGCAGTACATTATTTTCTCTTTTTTCCACTGAGTTTAGCTAGGGTTACTTGCATAAACATGGGTACAGACATATTTGCTGGACCCTGAGCAATTCAGCAGTGGTTACACCACTGAAGAAAAGGTCACCCCTTTCCCCCAGCATCCACTGTCAGTAGTTCCTCAGGAAAGACTGAGGCCCCCCGGATACCTCCCCCATCCATGACAGAATACTGACAAGTTCAATCTTGTGCAAACCCTGAGCAGATATGCGTAGCTGCTGTGTTACATGGTTATAGTGGCCCCCTCTTCTGCAGTGTCCCATGGCCTTGGAGGGGGTGATATGGCTATCCTGTTTACGGCTGAGCTCAGCAGTTATTCTCAGCTCATTTTCCAGATATAAAACATTAACTTTCACCCACAGCAAAAAGAAGCATCTCTTCCTAAGGTTGGTAGCAGCACTGGTCTATGAGTACACACAAATATTTAGAATACAGCTTAACAACATGTACATTTACCAAACGGTAGTAGGTCCCATCCTATGGCCTAGAACCTCCCAAGCCATATCATTTTTGACTTGGTTTATAGTCATATAGTCCTTTCTATGGAGTTGGCCTCAAATCCAATCAGAAAGTGATTGGTTAACCCAAAAACAACTATAGTACTTTGCACTAGTGGTCATGCCTTGCCTAACAGCTCAGCATTATAGTGTGAGGGGTCTACAGTGGGGTAAAGTTATTAATAACTTTTCCCCTCCAGCATCCAGCATAGCACCTTCCAGTCCTATGTATGTTAGTCAACAGGGCGGAAGTTTTCTGCTCAGTGTCAGCTTGATTTCTCTGTGTCCTGTAACCTAAGTATGTGTTATCTTCAGCAATAGGGTCTTACCATCTAATTCTGGTGGGCAAACAAGAGTACTGGCAATATCCTGTATTGTTTTAGGAGCCTCTGGGGACTTTCTGGCCAACAACTCACAGGGAGGTGTCCCACAGCTGACACTGAGATTTACATTTAAAAAACCCCGACTTCTGGGTCACAGAATCAACCCATGTTGGGTACCCACATAAGGACATGTTCATACAAGTGTATGTCATACATTGATCTGATTCTCCTCCACCCTGTACTCTCTCCTTTCTGATCTCTACCCTCTCTACTTAGTCCCCTTCATTACCCTTTCATTTCTCAGAAAGACATTGCTTGTCTTTGAGGAAATCCCACCCACCTTCCTCTCCCCAAGCCTGTGAGTGTCGCATCTTCAGGTCAGACTCTCTCAGGAGTCTCCAGTTGTCAACCAGATATAACCAGTCAGAGGATGAGGGTGCCCTCACAATGAGGTGGTGAAAACCTGCAAACATGGGGACAGCATCCTGAGATGGGTGCACGGAATAACCACGAAGTTGGTCAGGAGAGAGGAGCGAATGAAACAGGTCCACAGAAAAGTGAGAGGGAACCAGTCAGCAACCAGAGTGACCATTGGAGCCCCTGGCACTGGGCAGGAGCCAGCCTGTGTAGTCAGATCAGACGGCACTTTGCAGTCTGACACTTGGGGTCCTTCAAACATTACCATTTAGGTTCTTTTATTTTCTAAAAGTATCACTTTTAAAAAAGCGGAGTACTACTTCTCCTCCTTACAACCCAAAGCACTTAACTAAAACACAGAAGGGGAAAAGAAGCCCCAAAGATATCCTTCGAAGTATCAGCCCTTCAGACCTCACACTGGCCGTCCCACACAGGGATTCCAATTAAAGGGAAACAAGGTCTTTGGGGCTACATGACCATCATGTCGTAGGGGAATTACAGCCAGCTGAGAATGCAGATGATTCCTCAACCCCTCGAGGCCTCGCAGAATAATTGAAAGTTTTTCATCATGCGCAGGGTTAACCTGGCACGTTTGACCATTTTATGTAACCAGGGTTGCTTCAGCCTGGCTCAAACACTCGCTTGTGCTTCCAAAGGACTGATAAGTGGCTCCTCGCACAGCAGAGGCCTTGAGGTGACACTCAATTGGCTCTTTAAAGAAGTCAAGCCTGAGCGATTAGCTCTGCTGACAGACTAAGATGTGGATGTGAGGATAACAATGGAAGGGAGGTGGGTCAGGCCATCTCCCTGCTGACAGAGGGGACAGAGCTGTATCCAAGAATCCCTGAATCTGTGGGGTGGAAGCACAGGCCCTTTAAGGTACTGTTCAGAGAACTTCATGAATGATTTCCGGGAATGTGGAGGAGGCCAGTGTGGAGCTGATGGATGAATCATTCGCCACTGCGCAGATGTGAGCACAAAGATTGCTGTTCGCTGTCTACACACAGTGTTCTTCTGGATGTGCCCACGTGGCCCATTTAGCAGTAAACGAACTCTTAGTTTAGGCAGTAGACATTCACACTCACTCTGCAGCTGAGGAGCTGGAAAAATTCAGGGTTTTGATGCAAATCAACTTACTCTGCTATATTTCTAGCTGGTGTTTTTCCCTGGGCCCCTATTGCCAAGGGAAACTTGGTTCCATGCAGATCCCTCTGCCTGCTTTCCAAAGCCTGGTACTTGGGTGGATCCCAGGCTCAGAGTATGGGGTTATGCTTCAGAAGACAAGCTGTTCTCTGTCATGCCAATAGCTCCCAAATTTCTAGAAACTTGAAGTTCCTAAGAACTGTGATGTGTATTCAGGGGCAGATAAGTATATGAGGCTCTCCAAAGGGTAGATCTTTAAGACAATGATGATAAAGAGATAGATGATAGATAGATGATGAAGATGGAGAGATAGATGATAGATATGATAGATGATAGATAGATAGATAGATAGATAGATGATAGGAAGAGATATATAGATGATAGATAGATGATAGAGATAGAAAATAGATGATGATGATGGAGATAGATAGATGATAGATAGATAGATAGATAGATAGATAGATAGATAGATAGATGATAGGAAGAGATAGATAGATGATAGATGATAGAGAGATAGATAGATAGATAGATGATAGATAGATAGATAGATAGATAGAGATGAGAGATGAGAGATAGATGATAGATGAGAGATGATTGATGATTGATAGATGATAGATAGATATATAGATGATAGATAATAGCTGATAGATAGGTAGATAGACAGCTGATAGATGATGATGATGATGATGATAGATAGATAGATAGATAGATGATAGATAGGTAGATAGATAAATAGACAGATAGATAGATAGATAGCTGATAGATGATAGATGATAGGTAGATAGATACATAGATAGATAGATGATAGGTAGGTAGGTAGATAGATGATAGATAGATAGATAGATAGATAGATAGATAGATAGATAGATGATAGGTAGATAGATACATAGATACATAGATGATAGATAGATGATAGGTGATAGATAGATGATAGGTGATAGATAGATGATAGGTGATAGATAGGAGTGGGCACATAGGAAGACTTATGACTGGCAGCCTGCAAAGTGGAGAACTGAGGAAGCCAGAAGCATACCTCAGTTCAATGCTGAGCCCTCAGAGTCATGGAAGCTGATACTAAAATGCTTATTCCAAGGCTAAAGGCCGAGGATCTGGGGTGGAGGTGCTGCTGATCCAAGTTCTAGAGTTCAAAAGTCAGACAAATGGAGTTCCAAAGAAGTCCACATGCAGGAGAAGGGGATGTCTCAGCTCAAGGAAACAGAGAATAAACTCCACCTTCTTGTTTTCATTGAGAAACACACACACAAACACACACACACACACACACACACACACACACACTACCAACTAGATAGTACCTGTCCACACTGAGCAAAAGCAGATATTCTTGTCAGTCCACTGATCCAAAGACTAGAGTCTTCTGGAAACATCCCCACAGATATAGCTTGGCATAATGCTCTACCCATTATCTGGGTGTCCTCTGATTCAGCTTGGTTTTGGATTTTTGAGACAGGATCTCATGTATCCCAGGATGACTTCAAACTCACTATATAGCTCATGATGACCTTGAACTCCTAAGTCTCCTGGCTTTACCTCCTAAGTGCTGGGATTACAAGTACATATCACCATGCTCCACCAATTTTCAGAGAAATAGACTCTAGGACTGGACCAAGATTAGAATGCAGCATTTTGTAGGGCTAGATAGTCAAGGAGACTTGGGGCTGTAGCTCAGTGGTGGAGCCCTTGCCTCAGATGCATGATGCCCTGTGTTCAGTCTCTAGCACTTCCCCCAAAATTGATTACATAGCCAAGAAATGCTTTACACACACACACACACACACACACACACACACACACGCACGTGCACACACACACACACACACACACGAAAGGTGAATCGTGAATTCTGTCAAATAAACACAGGAGCCAACTGAAACCTCCCTCAAAGACCACCTTTCACTTGGGGATGGTTGACTCACACTGTAATCCCAGCATTTGGAAGGCTGAGGCAGGAGGATTTCTATGAATGTGAGGCTAGCCTTGGCTATATAGTAAATTCCAGGCCAACCTGGGCCATAGAGCTATATAATGAAAGCCTTTCTTAAAGAAAAAGTAGAAAATAAGTACCCACAAGTACTACTGTTATAAACAAATGATTTTCTAAATAAATTAATTCATAAACAAATAGGAGATGAGAGGCACACCTGTTATGCAGAAAATTCCAGATAGTTAATGTACTTGTCCTTCACCAGGTGGACACAGCAGCCATTTCTGAAAGTGTGAGAGTCACACAGTGACTTCCCTCCAAAGAATACACAATGATAAAAAGGAAGAGAATTGCCTGACAGTGGAAAACCCTGGCAAACTCCACCTCAGCTAGGTAACCAGGGTCATCTCAATGGCCATAAATCATGTGGAGTGCACATGCCTTTGATATCAGGTAATGAGAGCAACACTTGACCTCTGTGATCGCCTCTCAAAACTTCATAACCCAAGTCCATCCCACAACTCCCCCCGAGGGACATTCCCTAATCCCTGACCAGTAAACAAGGTCAAAGTCATCAAAACAAGGTGTATTAGTCAATTTTCTGTCGCTGTGATAGAAACATTGACCAAAGAAACTTATAGAAGGAAGAGTTTATTTGAGCTTACAGTTCCAGGGGTATTACAGTCAGTCTTTGCAGGGGAGGCATGGTGCCAGGGGTGGCTGGAGGAGGAGCAGAAGCTAAGCTCTCACATCTTCAAGCAGGCACATGAAGTGTGAGAGCGACTCAAGATCCAGCAAGGCTTAAGAACTCTCTAATACTGCCACCAGTGATGTGCTTCCTCCAGGATTAAGACCTCCCAAAACAGGGTCACATACTGGGGACAAAATGTCCAAATACTTGAAGCCTATGGGGGACATTCTCATTCAAACCATCACACAAGAGAACGGTAGAGACACTGCCCTGACCAGAGGAGCTCAACACAACCAGCTTCTGAGTGGAATGTGTTCTAGGAAGAGAAAGAAGACATGAGGGAAGAGAAAAGATCCTGAGCGAAGTGTGGACCATGACTCGCCGTAACTGCCCAGTGCCGGCTCAGTTTCTGTGAACAATGGTCTAGTCTCATCTGAAATGTTAAGAAAACTATGCGTGGCACATGAGAAATGTCTGTACAATCTTGGCAGTTTTCCTGTATATCTAAAACTCTTCTAGAATAAAAATTTTCTCACTCTTGTTTAATGATTTTTTGCAAATTTCATACACTTTGATCGTAGTAAGATCCCCTCCCCTATCTGCACCCCCTTACTACCCCTACCTATTTCATGTACTCTAATATATATTAACATATACTAACAGTATATAAATATGCATTAAGGCCTATAGAGCCAAACTTATGGCCCCAAATGCCCTTTGGTGTGGGTTCATCCACTGGCACCTGGTCAACCTAACAAGAGTCTCACCCTTAAACAAAACTGACTCTTTTCCCAGCAGTCATCAGTTGCTAATAGTTCCTCGGGTAGGGCTGAGGTTTCTTACCTACGTCTCCATGTCTATCCTGGGATTTTGTCTGACTTGAGTTTGCATGGGACTTGTGCATGCTGTCACCATTGCTGTGAGTTCATATGAGTACCTGCCCAGCTGTCTGGAAAACTCCTGTTTCCTTGTGGTCATCCACCACCTCTGGCTCTTACAATCTTTGTGCCTCCTCTTCCACAATGATCCCTGAGCCTTGGGAGGCAGAAAATTAATATAGATGTCCTATTCAGAGATAAGCACTCTGCAGCCTCTTGTTCTCTGTACACTGGCCAATTGTGGCTTTCTATGTTAATCACCATCTGCTGCATAAGGAAGCTTCTCTAATGAGAGTGAGAGATACATTGATCTATGTGTATAACATTAAGTCACTAGGAGTCAGTTTAATACTATATCTATTTAGCAGAATCATAGTATTAGGCTGTCCCCTGTGGCCTGTGGACCTGTCTAACCTCAGGTTCCTAGACTTTCTATCAATGTCAGGGATGGGCTCCGTCCTATGAAGCAGACCTTAAATGCAATTAGATAGTGGTTGGTTACTCCCATAGTATTCATGCCACTACTGAACCACTGGGCATATCTTGCCAGGCCAGTTGTTGTAGCTGGCAGGATTCACAGCTAGATAAGGTTGATGGTTAATTTTCTCTTCAGGTAGCATGCACAGCTCCTTCCAGCACTGTGAACACTGGCCAGTGGAGATGAGGTTCTGAAGTCAGCACCAGCCTGATTTCTCCTTGTTTGTTCTACAGCTCATGTATAAAGTATCTTCAGGAAAGGGGTCTTCCATCCAGTTCTGGTGGGTAACCAAGAGCAGGGGCAGTGGCCAGTATTGTTTGAGGGTCTATGGGACTCCTGGTTAACAGCTTCTAGAGAGGAAGTCCATCTCTGGCATTGAGCTTTTATGCTGCTAGCCTATAGTGAGTAGGGGTAGTGGCTGCATGTAAAAGAAGGAAACTAGATCCCTCTCTCACGCAATTCAACTCCAAATGGATCAAGGGCCTCAACCTAAGACCTGATATGCTGAATCTGATAGAGGATAAAGTAGGGAACTTATAGGCACTGGAAGGACTTTCTGAGCAGGCGTCCTAGAGCACAAGCATTAAGTCCAACATTTGACAAATGGGACCTTATGAAACTTAAGTTTCTGTGAAGCAAAGGACACCATCATTCAAGTGAAGAGGCAACCGACAGAACGTGAAAACGTATGTTTACCAGCTATGCTTCTGACAGAGGTTTATATGTGTAACATACAAAGAATTTTTAAAAATCTAAGCGTCAAAGAAGAACAACCCAATTAAAATTGGGGCAAGAAGCTGAACAGAGAGTTCTCTAAAGATGAAAGGCACATGGCTGAGAAGTACTTTTAAAATGTTCAACATCCCGGGGCTGGAGAGTCAGCTCAGCACCCATATAAAAATGCTAGGTGTGGTGGCATGAGCCTGTAGTCCCAGTGCTGGGGAGGCAGAGATGGAGGATCCTTGAGCCATGCTGGCCAGCTAGTCTAGCTAAACTCGTGAGTTCCAGGTTCAGCAAGAGGCCTGTCTCAAAGCACAAGATGGACGGCAACAGGGGAGATACCCAGTGCCGATCTCTGGCCTCTACATGCACCTGAGCACACATAAGAACACAGACATTCTCTCTCTCTCTCTCTCTCTCTCTCTCTTGTCATTTTTGCATCAGAGTGACTGGCACACAGAGACATGGTGCAGTGATGCAGTGATTACTGGTTACTATCTATGTGACGGTGGTAACCAACCTCTAAGATGGCCACCAGGATACCATTTCCTGGTTTCCATATCTTTATATAAGGCTGTACACCATATACCCCCTCTCTCCCTCTCCCTCTCTCTCCCTCTCCCTCTCTCTTTCTCTCTCTCCCTCCCTCTCTCTCTCTCTCTCTCTCTCTCTCTCTCTCTCTCTCTCTCTCTCTCTCTCTCACACACATACACACAAGCATTTAAGTGTCACTTTTATAGAGAAATCAAGTAAGATCAGTGTCAGATCAGATATGTCAACTGATTTTGGAAACACTGAGGTTATTGGTGGTGCTGGGAATGTGTTTGCATCACACTTTCACAGAAAGGCATCACATGACCCACACCAGTCCTATGAGTATAGTTCTCAGAGAGCCTTTTATATGTGTGGCTGTGCCTGGTGACTTACGACGACTTGTGAAGAGAATGTGCTGTGCTGTTTCACAAGGATATGCTTGTCTTAATTTTCAGATGAGGTCACTGTGGTAGGCTGCATCTAAATTGTACCTGATCAGCCCCGCTCCAGTCATCTTTATGTGACTATGATGAAATACCTAAGGCAATTAACCTTTTATAAAGAGAAAAAAGATTTATTTAGCTCAAGTTCCGGAGGCTCCAGTCCAAGACGGGACAGTCTTACTGCTTTGGGCCTCTAGAGAGGGCATCACATTATAGCAGAAGCATGTGCAAGAGGAAAATAGTTACCTCATAAGCCAAGAAGCAGGGAAAGAGGGAGGGAGAAAGAGAGAGAGAGGCAGAAAGAGAAGGAAGGAGGGAGGAAAGGAGGGATGGAGGGAGATGGAAGGAGGGGGAAGGAGGGACAAAAGGAGAAGGAAGGAGGGGAGAAGGAGGGACGGAGAGAGAAGGAAGGAGGAGGGGAAGGAGGGACAGAGGGAGATGGAAGGGGGGAAGGAAGGAAGGAGAAAGGGAGGGAGAGGGCCCACAACCTTCTTTTGCAAGAACCACTCTAATGACCTAGGGATCCCCTAAAAGGTCTCCAGCACCTCCAGATACCACTTCTCTGGCAAGCCTTTTGACAAGTGGAGCTCTGAAGACACTACCCACATTCAGATCACAACAGTAAGCCTCTGAGGACCGCCCCTGGACAACCACAAGGGAGGAACCGTGAGCAACCCTGTGAGTGCAGACACTATCCTTACCCAGCTGAGTGCCTAGATGATGGTGACCCAGCCATTACCTTGATGACAGCCCAGAAGAGACAGTGAAACCAAGTCAAGGACTTGGCTATGCCATGCCTGGACTCACAGCCCAAGAAACCACACATTAAGATATTGTGCACCGCTGCTGGAACCACAACTGCACTAGCGTTGTGGTCATTTGTTACCTACAACAAAGGACAAGTCTCTAAGGCTCTGAAAGGGTAAGGCTCTGTGCTAGCTGGCCATTCCCCCTGACCCATCATGTTCAAACTCCAGCCCTCTCTATCCTGCTTTTCACCTTGAAAGTGACCCCCGTGTGATCTGTCCACTAGGCCCCTCACTCTCTGGCTTCTGAGTGGATTTCGTCAACAGGCATCATCCAGGAAAAATCAGTGGGCAAGAGAAAGGAGAGGTCAGGTGGCTGTCTTCATAGCTGCCCCTTTGGGATGCAGGCCTACACTGACTGCATGCCTCTACTGTTCCCAGGAAGCAGCCCTGTCCCGTAGCTTCAGGTTTCCCTGGCTTCCAGAAAAAACAATCCTGTGATTCATCCTTTTGATTGTTCCAGCAAACTCCTGCCAGTGTTCAGACAGACTGAATCCCTCAACTAGAGACTTCTGGAATGGGATACTGTGTTACACAATCTTAACATTATCTTTTGTTTAAATAGAAGAAATCTAAGAATGGAGAAAGCTCACTGCTAACAGTGCTTGTCTTGCAAACATAAAGGTTTAAGTTCAAACCCAAAGCCCATGTTAAAAAAAAAAAAAGACTGGGACTAGGAGGTGGTTCAGCACTTAAGAGCACTGGCTGCTCTTCCAGAAGGCTCGGGTTCAGTTCCCAACACCCACACGGTGGTTAACAACCATCCACAATTCCAGTTCCAGGGGATCCTCTTCTGGCCTCCATGGGCATTGCATACATGGGTGCACTTACATACATGCAGGTAAAACACTCATAGATGTAATTTTTTTAAATAGTATTTTAAAATAAAAATATAAATAAAATTAAAAAACACAAGTGTAGTGTTACACACTTGAAATCTCAGCAAAAAGGCAAAGACAGGCAGATTCCTGAGGCTTGCTGGCCAACAAACCCAGACTAAATGGTGAATTCTAGGCCAGTGGCAGACCCTGTCTCAAAACATAAAAAGATGTGGGCCAGTAGGATGGTTCAGCAGGTAAAGGCTTGCCTCCAAGTCTACCAACCTGAAATCAATCCCTGGGACCCACATGGTAAAAGGAGAGAACCAGCTCCAACCAGCTCCTGCCAGTTGTCCTCTGACTGCCACATACTAGCCATGGCATGCATGTACACATACACAAAAACAAATGAATGAAAAGTTTTTAAATAATAAAAAGATGGACAGCACCTGAGGAACAATACCCAAAGTTGTTCTGACCTCCACACAGACCAACACATATATACCCACATACAAACCAGAGAGAGAGAGAGAGAGAGACAGAGAGAGAGAAAGCGCCACCACCTCCAGGTGATATAACACAGAGACTGGGGATGCATCCAGAGCCAGCTCTGTTACTTATAAACAGTGAAAAATGACTGAGCCTTTTTGAGTCTTAATGCATTGGCAGATGGAGATGATGCCCAACATTCCCTAAACTTGCCCTGAGAATTAACTGCAGGAATTCATGTAAACACATGGTTCACACCTAGAACCCAGCCAAGTACTTACCAGCACTCTCCAGCAGCACACATCTCGTTTACTAAGCCAACCTGATGCTATTCTGTGTTGTCAACAACAGTGTAGGGGTTACAACAGCCATCAGTTCAATGGGATGCCCAAAGCATCCCCAGAGACATCACCCAGCCTGGTCTTTATACAGACCTGCAGGAGTGAGTACCACTCACCAGGGTCACCACTCACCAGGGTCAGCGCTCACCATAATCACCACTCGCCAGGGTCACCACTCACCATGATCAGCACTCACCATGGTCACCATTCACCATGGTCACCACTCACCATGATCAGCACTCACCATGGTCACCACTCACCAGGGTCACCACTCACCAGGGTCAGCACTCACCATAATCACCACTCGCCAGGGTCACCGCTCACCATAATCACCACTCACCATGGTCGACACTCCTCACCATGGTCACCACTCACCATGATCAGCACTCACCATGGTCACCATTCACCATGGTCACCACTCACCACGGTCACCACTCACTATGGTCACCACTCACCATGGTCACCACTCACCATGGTCACCAGTCACCATGGTCTACGTTCACCATGGCCATGTGCAGCCTTGTGCTTCCAAGAAGCACTTGGCTCATTCAAGTGCAGCTGTCACGGTGCCTTGGTGGGTTTGGAGAGTGGGATTCGTCATAGAGTCCTGTCACATCGAATTTTCTCTCCCAGGGTCACTCATTGCACAGACAGGTTTTGAATACACAGCAGCACAGAGGGGAAATGAAGGAAGAGGGAATGTGCGTTTGGTGACATTACCAGGAACATGATTTGACTGCAGATCCCAGCTCTTAGAAAGGGCAATGTTGTATGCCACGTTTATGGCCGTTCCAAATGTGCTTTAATGAGTCCCTGAATACTGACAGGAAGGCCACTTAGACCTGAGTAACTGGGTCACCATGGTTTCCCAAGGACACAAAGCAGACTGCCTCATCTAAATCACTAGCATTAAACCAACCAGTGGATCCAACTGAAAGTGACCAGAAGATGGTAATAAGCCACAAGCAGGACCAGGAGCCAAAGCCCACCCAGATGGATGGATGACACAGGGCAGCCGAGAGTGGAGGTGACCCAGTGATCCCCACTCTCACAGCAGTCAGTCAGGCTGGACCTCCCGAGCCTTTGTGGTCCACCTTCACGACATCTACACCATTGACAATCCTGCATTCCTATTATTTACTCTATTTTGCGTAAGTCAACTCAGCATCTCACACATTGTGATTGAAATTTTATGTCATGGCCACACTTGGAAAACTGGGATCACTTACTAGCAGCACAAAGCAACAACTAAAACCAGTCCACTGAAAATGGGCATTGCTGTGAGATGTCACGCCTATGCTCACTCCTGTGAGAGGACCCGAGCCTGCAGTTCATCCTTATCCTGAGTTTCTGAATGGTAGGGCAGCAGGATGGCTCAGACGGTGAAGGCACTTGCTGCCAAGCCTGAGGACCTGAGTTCAGTTCTCAGGAACAACATGGTGGAGGGAGAGAACCAACTCCCACTCACATGCCATGGCACATGCATGCACAAACACACACAAACACAGAGACACACAAACACAGAGACAGACGAAAACATAAAAAGTCAATTTTTAAATGTTGGCAACTGTTCACACTGCAAACATGACTTTTTCTCCTTTAATCAGAAGCATTAAGAGAGAGTAAATCTATGCGTTCTAATTACAATATTCACTCTTATTTTGGGTAAAGTCCCCTGGCAATGCATCTGATCTTATCTTGTTCTGTGGTCCTGGGTTACCACTAGCATGGTCGTCTGTACTGCCAATTCCTGCCCTGAGTAAGAACAGTCATAAATCATGGTATTTATAGGGCTGAGGCACAGTAAATGAAGTAAGTACTCATGGACGCTTTCCCAAGTACTGAATTGAGGCATCCCACCAGCTCCCCAGGCCATGGATGCTGTCCTCAGGGAAGGTGTCTTTGGGCTGCCAGGATGGACTAGACTCCCCACCTGTGAGAGGCACCTGGAGACCCCTCACTGCGCAGGACAAGCACATCCTGGTGATGGAATTAGATCCTTTCTGTTGCTGGGGGCAGAGGAATCTTTACAGTGGGAACAATGTTAAAGTGATATTCTTTACCAGGGACTCTGGAAGAAGAAGTTGGAGCATGCTGGAACTCATCTTTCCTAGAAGCTGGAAATGGAAACCTCTCTCACACTGTCCTCCAGTGCCTTGTAGCTAACAGGCCGGCACTATCATGTCCCTCAGACTCGGGCATGGCTCAGGCGTGGCTCAGGTGATTTTCTGCCGTACCATACATTACTGTTAGGTGGCTGTGGAAAGCCCACAGTGCTAGCCTGGAACATCCAGCTGACCTGGTCAGAATACCTCTGATCCACGGCCCACCAAAGTGACCAGTGTGATGTGTGCATTACACAGCCACTCCTTAAGGCCCTCCCCCAGGACAGGTCCTATTCTACATCGTATAGATACAGCAAGTATCCTCCACTCCAGGGAGTGTACTTGAAGAAAGACAGTGAGCAAAAGTGCTTGAGTCCAGGCTTTTTAGATGTCAGGAAGGAAGATAGAAAGTGATGGTGTGGCGGGGCCATTCTGTACAGGAAGTCCAGGCCTGCCTTTAGACAAAGCAGGCAGTTGAGAAAAGACCTTGCATACAGTGAGCCAAACAGCAGGATCAACATGGCAAAGCAGCTTCAGGAGCCTGACCAGGCCCTTGAGGAGCAGGGAGGAAGCCAGTGTGTCCAGCCTGGAACGTAAGGACGGAAAGCAGCCCTGACTCTAAAGGAGAAAGGGAGTTACTGGGCTTGGACAGAGGACAGCTGTTAGGTGATTTAAGTTGAAGGACTATCACCCAGGCTGTGGGAGGGGCGGAGGCTGGAAGAGGGGCAGAGAGGTTGGAGGAGGGACAGAGGCTGGGAAGGAACAGAGGGGAGGGACAGAGGCTGGGGAGGAACAGAGGGGATGGACAGAGGCTGGGGAGGAACAGAGGTGATGGACAGAGGCTGGCGGGGACAGAGGCTGGGGAGGGACAGAGGCTGGAGAAGAGTTAGGATTCCATCATAACATGGTTCCCACAGGATGAGATGGTGTCTCTGGGCACGACGATGGTATTGGGGCCAGTGGGAAGTGATGATGTCAGTGAGGGTGGAGCCTCCTGAAGGAGTCAGTGCCCCATGGAGATGCCCCAACTTCTTTGAAGACACAGTGAGACACCACCATCTTGAATCAGAGCAGCAAGCCCTATCCAGCCACCGAATTTCATGGCTTTGACCTTGGGCTCCCCAGCCTCCAGAACACTGATGGTAAACTTCTGGTTTCTATCACATACACCTTGATGGTATTTTTCTTAGAAAGCACGGGCATGTGAGGACAGTCAGGGAATCATGGTTTCATTCCTACCATCTCAACTCTCCCAAACTCCTTTCAAACGTCATCTTGGCCCAGACTGGCTGTTGAGGAGAAACTCCATCCCCACACCACAAATGCACAGGAAATTAAGGGGCAAGTACTGAGGACAGTGTCAGGAGGAAGCTGAGCCACCTTAGTCGTGTCAGTATGGTGCCTCTGTTGTTTTAATCTCCTCCTCCACCTCCCAGCCCCTTCCCACATACAGGGCCACAGCAAGTCTTCAGTTGAAATTAAAAAATAGCACTTGCTCTCCAGCAGGCAAGCGAGCACTAGAAAGTGGGGCTCGAGTATGATCAGAACGTGATCCAATGAGCCAGGTTCCTTCTGGAACCTGAGGTCCATGAAACCGTTCCATCTCAGTGACTTCAGACTAGAGGCTGGCCCTCCCCATGCCTCTGGCTCTACTGCCTGGAAGGAGGAGCATCGGTGATGCAACAGGTGGTGACAGGCGCAAAGCTGGAATCTCATGTACGTAGGGGCATCTACGGGGCTCACAGAACAACAGCTGCTCTCCCCTGAGGCTCTGAGGAAGTGGTGGCAAGATTCGCACTCCGTCATCACTTTGGCTTCTGGCTTTGCTTTTGTTTGAGACAGGGCTTATCCTAGGCTTGCTTCAAACTCCCTCTAGCCAAGACTGGCCTTGAACTCCTGATCCGCCTCCCCTACCTCCTACTGGGATAACAGGCCATCACCATGCCTAGCTGAGACTGGCCTTGAACCCCTGATCCGCCTCCCACCAATCCTACTGGGATTACAGGCGTGCATCACCACACCTAGCTGCCTATGCTCTATTCCCAATGGCAAAGAAAGCTGTACCTGCCCCACAGACACTCTTGGAATTGTGACCGCTATCCTCTTTGCAATATGACATCATAAACAAGGCTCGGGTTGACTCTGCCAATGGTATTTCTAATTCAGCCGAGTTCTGTCAGACAGCTCAGCTTGTCAGAGGAGCAGAACATAACTACCGTTGACCTTTTCAAACAAAGTTAATTGCTTGGGTTTTAAGGTTATGCAGCTGAAGTTTTGCCATCTATTGATCTGGAGGGATTCAAACTCTCCTCCTAATTTCTAATTTCTTCTCTAAGCGAAAGTAGGAATTGGCCTTCAAACCCCCATCTTCTGAAGAAGAGGATAAATATTCAAAAACTTTCTGTCTCCAAATCAACCTGGCCAATTATGTGGTATAATTACTCAAGTGGCAAATGTACCCTAGCCAGTCAGTCTCATGGAGGACTTCGAGAGAGCCCAGCCATGTGTAGGTGCCTTAGACTCAGTGATGGGCTAAGCTTATGAGTGTAGCGAGAGAACAGATTGAATGATCAGACCAGCAGATGTAAACCTGATATGTTTATGTTGATAACAAGCTGCAGACTGGCAAGACAGGCCCAGGTGTGGTGGCCTCTCAGGCACAGGCAGTAAGTGGGTGTTTTGGTCTCTAGACAATTTAAAATTGGAACCAGTGGCATGGCTCAGTGGGTAAAAGTGCTTGCCACCAAGCCTGACAACCTGAGTTCCATCCCCAGGACTCACATGGTAGAAGAGAGAACTGTTACCTACAAGTTGTCTTCTGTCCTCCATAAGCACACCATGACATGCATGCACACACATATGTGCACACATAGATAAATAAATGTTTAAAACATAGATAAAATAAAACTAAGTTAGTTTGCTGTGTATTTTCAGCTTCTTCCGGAAAATGGGAGCAGTTTGGGTAATAAAGTGCCCCTTCCTCCCACTCTCATCCTAGGTACACCCCGTAGGATGAAAGTAGATCAGAAGGAATATAGTGGGCCCAGGTCATTCAAGTGAGCTGGATGGGAAAGAGGATGGTGGTCAAGCAGGCAAGCCAGAGAGGGCAGGGTGCCCAGAGAGACATGCACGAGCACTTACTCGGTGCTAGTGGAGAGTACTAATGTCAAAGCAAAGTAAGGACCCAACAGGTGACACACATGATGGGTGGGTCAGATCCCAACTAGAGAGTGAGAGTATATGTCCCAGAAAGCAGGGAATAACCTGGGCACAGCAGCACACACCTGTTGATTCCAGCACTCAGGGGGTGGAGGCAGGAGAATCACAAGTTCAGGGTCATCCTCAGGTACAGAGTGAGTTTGAGGCAAGCCTGGAATATATGAGATAAAAAAAGGAAGGAAAGGAGGGAGGGAGGGAGGGAGGG
>NW_008340140.1:315935-319275 GCF_000622305.1 Nannospalax galili | reverse complement strand
GGTTAGTTCTCTGGGGAATCTCCACTAGAAGAAGGCAAGCTTTCAACTCTATGCTTGAAAAGGAGGGAGGGAGGGAGGGAGGGAGGGAAAGATGAGAACAGCTATTGCCAGTCTACTTTCAAATGAAACCCTACATCTGAGCGTACACAGGCAGTGCTACTTGGACTAAGTGGGTTAAAAAAGAGGACAGGAAGTTGGGAGGAGGACGTTATGGGGGTGTCTGGGAGGATTTGGAGGAAGGGCAGGGGCAGATATGATAAATATACATCGTATACATGTATGAAACTCTCAAAAAATAAGTAAGGTTTTAAAGAAGGCAGAATTGTAGATGTTCACATATAACGGGCCCAATTCTTTTAAAATACTGATTTTAAAAAAAGACTGCAACAAAGAACATCACTGTTCTGGATTGACTCTGAAGCAAGCTCTGCAATAACCTGCTTTGAATGCTGGGTCTGCAGCTTTGGCAGTATGCTGAGGGGCTGTGGGACCCTGGGGAGGCGGGGTCTATCTGGCAGAAGTAGGTGACTAAGAGCAAGCCCATCAAGGTAACGCCCACTCCTGGTTCAGGCCTGGTCTCTGCCTCCTGGTCCACTTTGTGGCGTTCACCATACTTTCCTGGTGCCCTGGATGGACACACTCTGCCATCGCCACTTTCCCACCACAGTGGACTGTAATCCTCTGAAACCGTGGGCCAAAATGGACATTTCCGCTCTCTCCCACCCACAGGCCTCTCTCTGGGGTAAGTCCATTGCGCCCTCCACGCCTTGACCCCCCAGCCCCATTCACCCTCCCATCTCCGCCACTGGTCTCTCCTCCGAGTGTGGGCCCTATCCCATTCCTTGTCTTGGGGCCCCAAACACCTGGGGAACCACCACTGCTTCTTCCTGATCCTTTGAATCCAGACCAACTCAGTTCCTTCTCCGGTCCCCAGGGGGCTGTGGGCCTGGCCCCGACCTCACCTCCCTCTGCCCCCCTGGGCCTGCACCACACTCCAGCCTCTTTCCTGGATGCTGGGGCTGACCTTTCCTCTTCCTGATCCTTTTCATCCAGACCAATTAGTGCCTTCTCTGGGCCCCAGGAGCACTGTTTCTGGGCCTGGCCCCGCCCTCACCTTCCTCTCCTTCCCTGGGCCTGCACCACCCATCAGCCTCTTTCTGGGCACAGGGGCTCACCTTTCCTCTTCCTGATCCTTTGCATCCAGACCAACCCAGCTCCTCAGTACAGTCCCCAGGAGTCCTTGGGGCCTCTTCCCACCCCATCTGCCTTTGCATCTCTGGGTGGCACGGCCATCAGCTGCCCTAGACGAGCATCTTTTCCGGGCCAGGCTCCCAGGCCAGTCCAACACCCAAATTTCTGAGGCCAAAATCGTTCCTGGAAGGATCCAGACCTTAGGAGAAAGCCTGAAATCATCTGACCCTCATCTGAATTGGGCCTCTGTGGGAATTCCTGAAGACAAAATCAATCTGGCTACTCCAATATAAAATCAAAAGAGAGAAACCAAAGCTTAGACAAACCAGCTTTTCATACCCAAAAAGTAAACCACAAAGACACATAAAGTTCACAAAAAGAAGTAAACCTAAACTTGAAGGCCTGAGTCTCACACAAGAATCAGAAACTACAAAAGAAATTCACATTTCAAAATCACAGAGAAAAAACAACATGAAAAACCAAAAGACCATATGGCCACCAAATACTAATAGGCCTCTGGAGGAGTACAATGAGAACCCACTAGAGATAATGCAGGACATGGAACTCAAAAGAACAATTATAAACATGATACAAGAATTCAGTGAATTTAAAGAACACAGAAACAAAGAAATCAAAGACCTGAAGGAAGATAGGGATAAACTTCTGAATGAATTCAGAAGAGTTAGAAATATTGAAGACTACTCAGGCTGAATGGAAGATAAAGAGGACGAACTGGACCACTCAAGCAAAGATTATGAAAAATTTAAGAAATCACAAGAATGGAATATGCAGGAATTGAGTGATACCATAAAAAGACTAAACTTGCAAATCATAGGCATACAAGAAGGAGACGAATCCCAAGACAATGGCATGGACCAGATCTTCAACAGAATTGTGGAAGAAAATTTCTCAAAATTAAAAATGTGCCCATACAAATACAAGAAGCGTATAGAACACCAAACAGATGGGACCAGAAAAGAAACTCTCCACAGCACATCACAGTAAAAACACTACATGTACAAAACAAAGAGACAATTCTGAAAGCTGTGAAAGAGAAACAACAAGTCGCATATAAAGGAAAACCCATTAGGATTACATCTGACTTTTCAGTGCAAACTATGAAAGCCAGAAGAGCCTGGAGCAAAGTATTCCCAGTTTTAAATGACCACAGATGCCAACCCAGATTACTACACCCAGCCAAAATGTCTCTTATAGTCAAAGGGGAAAGAAAAATCTTCCATGACATAAATAGGCTGAAGGAATTCATGTCCACAAAACCAGCCCTTCAGAGAGTTCTGGAAGCAATACAAAGAGCTGAAGAAAGGGATGACTATACCCAAGGGATTGCGGAAAGAAATCCAATGAAGGTATAACTGTGGAAAAGTACAGCTATATCAACAATGTAAACAGAAATAAAAATGACAGGATTCAATACCCATCTTTCATTAATAACTTTAAATATTAACGGACTGAACTCCCCAGTCAAAAGACATAGACTACATGAATGGATTAAGAAACAAAACTCATCTGTTTGTTGTCTGCAAGAAACTCATCGCACTTTCAAGGACAGACACTATCTCAAAGTGAAAGGATGGAAAAAAATATACCAAGCAAAAGGCACTAAGATAAAAGCAGGTGTAGCAATTCTAATACCTGACAAAATAGACTTTCAACTAAAACGAATCAGAAGAGACAAAGAGGGCCACTTCATTTTGATCAAAGGAACAATGAATCGAGAAGATATTATAATCATGAACATATATTCACCAAACTCTGGTGCACCCAACTTCATAAAAACAATACTACAGGACTTTAAGACCGCATTCTATCAGACTACAGTGCAATAAAGCTTAAAATCAACACCAGAAGACATCCTAGTAACCACATGAACACATGGAAATTAAACAACACACTCCTGAATGATGAATGGGTCAGAAATTAAGAAAGAAATAAAAGTATTCCTGGAATTAAATGAAAAGGACAACTCAACAAAACCTCTGGGACACGCTGAAAGCTGTCCTTAGGGGAAAGTTAATAGCTCTAAGTGAATTTACATAAAAAATCAGAAAGAAAAGAATTAAATAAGATTGCAACTCAAGAAACGTGAAAAGCAACCACAATGACACTCAAACCCAGCAGACAAGGAGAA
>NW_008340140.1:314647-315755 GCF_000622305.1 Nannospalax galili | reverse complement strand
CAGTTAACCAAAAGAAAGAAAGAGCACCTCCAAATCAACAAAATCAGAGATGAAAGGGGAAACATTTCAACAGACACCAGAAAGATACAGAACATTATAAGAGAACACTTTAAAAACCTATATGCTACTAAATTTGAAAGCCTAAAAGAAATGGACGGATATCTAAAGGCATGGGAACCACAAAACTAAACCAAGAAGAGATTAACAGCTTAAACAGACCCATAACACAAAAAGAAATTGAAACAGGAATACAAAACCTCCTGACTAAAAAAAGTCGAGGACCAGATGGATTTACAGCAGAATTCGATCAGACATTTAAAGAAGATCTGCATCCAATACTACTTAATTTATTTTTAAAAAATAGAAATGGAAGGAGAACTTCCAAATTCCTTCTATGAAGCCAGCATCACTCTAATACCAAAGCCAGGTAAAGATACAACCGAAAAAGAAAACTATAGACCCATATCCTTAATGAACATAGATGCAAAAATTCTCAATAAAATACTTGCAAACCGCATACAGACACACATCAAAAAAAATCATCCACCATGATCAAGTCGGCTTTATCCCAGAGATGCAGGGATAGTTCAATATACATAAGTCCGTAAACAACATAAATCATGTAAATGGGCTCAAAGACAAGAACCACATGGTCATCTCAATAGATGCAGAGAAGACCTTTGACAAAATTCAACATGCATTTATGTTCAAAGTCCTAGAGGGAATTGGACTGGGGGGAACATACCTCAACATAATTAAAGCCATATATGACAAACCTACAGCCAACATCATTCTAAATATAGAAAAACTGGAAGCATTCCCATTGAAATCAGGAACCAGACAAGGCTGTCCACTATCCCCACTTCTCTTTAACATAGTACTTGAAACTCTTGCAAGAGCAATAAGACAAGAGAAGGAAATTAAAGGAGTAATAATTGTAAAAGAATAGATCAAATTATCCCTTTTTGCAGATGATATACTATTATATCTAAGGGACGCCAAAAACTCCACGCGCAAACTCCTAGAAATTATTAACACATTCAGTAAAGTGGCAGGTTACAAAATTAACCTACAAAAGTCTATAGCCTTTCTATATACCAATGACAAG
>NW_008340140.1:312327-313698 GCF_000622305.1 Nannospalax galili | reverse complement strand
CTGCTCAGGAAACAAGGGCAAGAATTAACAAATGGGGCCTCATTAAACTAAAAAGCTTCTGTACATCAAAGGAGACAACCAAGGAAGCAACCAGAAAACCCACAGAATGGGAGAAAATCTTCACCAGCGACACATCCAACAGAGGTTTAATAATGAGAATTTATAACAAACTCAAAAAACAGAGAACCAAGACCTACCATTTGAGCCAGTTACACCACCCCTTGGCATATACCCAAAGAACTATTAGCTATTGCAGAGACTCTTGTACATCCATGTTTGTTGCTTCTCTTTTCACAATAGCTAAAGAATGGAATCAACCTAAATGTCCCTCGACTGATGAATGGCTAATGAAAATGTGGTACATCTACTCAATGGCGTTCTACACAGCAGTAAGAAGAGATGAAATTATAAAATTTGCAGGTAAGTGGACGGAGCTAGAGAGTGTTATACTAAGTGAAATAACACAAACGCAGAAAAGCAAGCGACGTATGTTCTCCCTCATTTGTGGCTTGTAACACCAATCCTTTATATGTGAGTATATAAATTCTGATGTAACACCAGGAGCCAGGGAAAGGGAAAGGATATGTGAAGGTAAAGGAAAAGAAACAACCAAAAGGGGGATAGTAGGGAACAGATGTTACCCGAGGGAGGTAGAAAAAGTGGGAGTAATCGGCAAGGAGGAGAGGAGGGGACATGCAAGGGATCATGGTCTGGGGAAGAGAGGCAAGTCAGGAGAGGAAAGATGGCGGGAGTCAGGAGGTATTTGGGAGAGGGTAGAGATAATGGGGGCACTGTGACTAGGGAGGGAGGGACAAAGGGAGGGAGGGAGGAAGCCAGATGTGAGAAAAAAGAGTGGAGATGAGTGAATCTTGGGCGGAGGGCGTGCTGCTAGGAAACCTAGAGGGAAAAGTGATGCCCTAGAAACCCTATGAGAAATGCACATAGAGTGTCTGGACAGTATGTATACCTGGGAGCTGCTGGCAGAGAACACAGTACCAGATAGAAGAGACCTCCCTTAGAGTGACAAGCATGCCATACAACACTCATCCAAGAAGCTTCTTTTTGCAACAGATGGAGGCCACTGCAGAGTTGCACATCTGGTCAGGCACAGAGAACATACGTCTGGGAGATGACAAGTACTAGGTCACACATCTGTAGTCAGATCTCTACAACTAAGGCTCGTGGAACATAGCAGAATAAGGGGTAGAGAGACAGTTAATACACCCTTCAACTCTCACCAGTGAGGCTTCAGAGTGTGATGCACACAGAAGGCCACAACTGGCCAAATTGTGGAGAATAAGAGACTGTAGAGTGTCTCCTATATGGAACCTCACCCCCTATGGCTCAGGGACCATTGCAGAAGAAGAGGTG
>NW_008340140.1:290847-312061 GCF_000622305.1 Nannospalax galili | reverse complement strand
ATGAATAGCTAAAGGCTACATAACAAGCAACAATGCCAGATAGGAGATACCTTCTTTTGAGTTGGTGGCCAGGGTGACCAAAGGGACTCCCAGATAGTAACCCAGCATAGAACTGGGAAAATAAACAGCAGACCCCAATCTTATCTAAAGGAATATTGGCAACTTATTGCTGCTAGATGAAGAACAGCTGACCTTCCTAAAACAAAGACCTCTAGATAGGCTGACTGGATTCACCAGAAGCACAAGTAGTGGGGAACGGCTGGGGTGCCAACCACACAGCAGACCGTAGCAGGGATATCAGAGTATAAGGGCTGTAGTGGGGGGAGGGAGGCTATGGGAGGGTGCTCCCTGGGAAGTAAATGTAGAAAGAAAGAAAAGAAAGAAAGAAAAAGAAAGAAAGAAAGAAATAATTCTTCAAAGCATAAAAATTTGCTCCTAATAACTAGTAGATGTGAAAAACATTACCATTGAAATCTACCTGATGATTTTATATCCATGCTCAGATGCTAAGGAGCTCAGAAAGTAACTGAATGTGACTAGTAATAATCAGATATATAGAGATTAGAAATGCACATGCATCCTAGTGTCAGTTGTATTAAAAATGAATTTTTCTGTATGAGAAACTGTATTTTAATAATGAAATGGAGATCTTTTTAAAAGTTTAAAACCTAATTTAATTTTATGTCTTAGAGCGTTGATACGGAGTACAATATTGTATAACTGTATTAATTCAACTATAAACCTAAAAATTCAGAGCCAATTTTGAAAGAGATGCATCTTAGCTCTGGAAATTGTTATTGAATATGTCAATGCTGTTGTAATGAAATGCTTCTTCTAATTATATGGTTATTAAATAAATAATTTTTTAAAATGGACCTTTCCTTCCTTAAGTTGCTGTGTCAAAGCGATGAGAAACGTAACTGACTCCACAGCCAAGAACCACTCCTGGCTAACTGGGGCCTGTGATTTCTCCATGATTAGAATGGCGAGTGCTGCTGGAGAGGAAGCTCCAGGGAAGCAGAGGCACGATGTGGGTGGCCCATCTCCACCGTGCTGCGTAACCATGGCTACACACCCAGAGTACATTCTCCGTTTGCCAGCCTAGTTGTGTTCTTTGGATTCATCTCTCTTCCCCGGGTCTCTGTAAACTACTCCAGAGGAAGAACAGCCTCTGTCTCCTTCCCAGCTATCCAGCTGTTGAACAGAGCAATGGGCATTGCCCAGGCGTTCAGCAAATATTCCTGTAGCAGAATCCGTCTGTCAGGTCTCCTATATGATTGCTGCTCTGTAAAGTGAGCTCAGATGGCTTAATGCTTTGAAAGACGTGCTGGCCATCACCTGGCACCCTGCTGACCACAGCCTCCCAACACTCTAAGAGATCCCAACTATCCATTTGCATATTCACAAATAAAGAGATAAACATGAGACTGGGGGACTGCCCTTGTGGGTAAGAGTGCTTGCTGCACAAGCGTGAGGACCTGAGTTCAAATCCCCAGCACCCATGTAAAAAGCCATTCACGACTGTGTGTGCAGCTGTAACCCCAGCGCTGTGGGGGACAGAGATGGGGGAATTGCTGGGCCTTGCTGGCTGCCAGCCTAGCTCCACGTTCAGTGAGAGACCCTGTCTCGAGGGAACAAGGCGGAGTGTACTAGAACAAAACACCCAATGTCGTCCTCTGGCTTCCACCCATGCACACCCACACGTGTGCCAAACACACACAAGACACCCCACATGAAAAGGAAAAAAGCGATAAGGGTTAGAGAAATTACATAACTTCCAGGAAGCTGCTGAGTAGCAAAGTTAGGAACTGACCCAGAGTCATAACTATCCCAAAGGACAGAGGAGTAACACAAGGTCTGTGCTGCCAACTTACCATTTCTTTTGTCATTTGTTTCTATGAATACATTTTATTATCAATCTGTCACTGACAAAAACCCAAACAATCAATAAAACAAAACAAAAGATTAACATCAGGCCTGGTGTTGGATGAAACTACCTCAAAGAAGAAAGAAACTCAAAAACCCCAAATCAAAAAAAAAAAAAAAAAAAAAAACCCTGAAGACATGAAATAAAACAAATATTAAAACCAAAATGGGTGTGGTGGTTCACCCCTGCAATCCCAGCACTCCAGAGGTAGAAACATGAGTTGTTCCATGCCACCCTTCCCAGGTACACATTCTCCTGACCTTAACACATCCATTCTTTGTGAAGAGAATCTTCAAACTGTTTCTCATTCTTCATAAGATACTTTGAACATACATTGCATAGTGAGGATGAGACTGATTGTTTTTCAGTTTCACATTGTTGAATATTTTACTAGAAGCATATATTACTTGACATTCCTTGACATTTAGAAAGCATAGTCTAATTAAGTGGCCCATCATGTGTTGGGAATGCCTTCAAACCCATCTGTCCCTCGACTGAGCCCACCTCATACCACTGACTGTCCCTCCTTTGCTCCATCACCAGCAAAGGAGCACTCAATGTCTTATTGCAAAGCCCAGTTCTAAACTAGGAGCAGGGGTTCAGTTTTTGAACGTAGATAGGAGATGTGGCATGCTTACACAATGCTCTGGTAAACAAAATAATAACAGCAACACCTGCTTCCATTTACTGAGCACTTTCTCTGTGACAGACATTCAGCTGAGACATTATATACAATTATATATATATAGACATATATATATATATCCACTTGATCCTTAAAAATCCCATGAGATGGCTTCTCTTATTATCCTGCATTGTTCAAATAAAGAAACTGAGGTTCATTGAAAGTAAGTATCACATTGCCAAGTGGTATATCCAGGATTTACACCAAACCCTAAGCTTAAATATCCAGCTGCTAACCCTAGATATTTTAAATATATCTGAAAGAATTGGTGCTGATGTACACCTTCCTTATCATCATCATATCATCATCACCATCACCATTATCATCATCACCACCACTGCCACCATGATCACCACCACCACCACCATCATCATAATCCTTATCATCATCACCATCACCATTATCATCATCACCACCACTGCCACCATGATCACCACCACCACCATCATCATCATAATCCTTATCATCATCACCATCACCATTATCATCATCACCACCACTGCCACCATGATCGCCACCACCACCATCATCATCATAATCCTTATCATCATCACCATCACCATTATCATCATCACCACCACTGCCACCATGATCACCACCACCACCATCATCATAATCCTTATCATCATCACCACCACTGCCACCATCACTGTCATCATCATCATCATCCATAATCACCACTACCGTCATCATCATCACCATAATCCTTATCATTATCACTATCATCATCACCTCTACCACCACCACCAACATGATCACCATCATCACCATAATCTTCATCATCACCACCACCACCACCATCATCACCATCATCACTGTCACCACACATCACACATAATCATATCTGTTAATCAATGATTTGGTCCACTCCATCCTTTAATATCATAAATAACATTACCCTCCTAACCCTCATAAGTGAAACAATAACTCATTTTAAGAGTCAACTCAGTGACCCAATCAGTGGGTAAAGTAGTTGTCATTGAAGAACAAGAAAAGTTCAATCCCCAACACCCATGTAAAAGGTGGAATATGGTGGCACACACCTGTAATCCCAGGCCTGGGGAGGTAGAGACAGATGGATCCCTGGGGCTCACTGGTCAGCCAGCGTGGCCTACTCAGCAAACCTCGGGTCACAGTGAGACTCTGTCTAAACAGCAAAGTGGGTGGCACCTGAGGAATGACACCCTAGGTTACCTTCCAATCTACACACACACACACACACACACACACACACACACACACAAAACCACAAATGACTCTAGTGCCCCTTAAAAGTTTGCCATTTTCTGCCCACTCACATCACCAACCAGTGCTCTCTTCCACTGTTGTCGTTACACATCAGGTTGAGTCGAGGGAATGTTGAACATTTATATGACAGAGAAATACCTTTGTTTTTCACAGGACAAGACATTCAAAGCCTCCCTGCATATCTGCCATCCTGACTATATGAATGAAATGTCAGTGGAAACACAGATCATTATGAGATCTGTAAATACAAAAGCAGGTTCTACAAAAGTGCCAAGTGTATCAAATATGTCCAGTGTCAAAACTGAGCTGTCAGATAGAGCTGCTTTGCTAGCCAACATGCTGTCTCCCTGTTCCAACTAATCCCTGGAAGTAAATTAAAAGTTCTTACATGTAAATTAAAAGTTTTTCATGCTAGAGCGTCATGTTAATTTTATGTTGAAAGGGTCTTCTAGGTCATCCTGTCTGACCCAGGCTCAAGCTTGTCTTTGCTTTCCCACCATTTCCTAGACTCAACAAAGACTGGATTCTGCACAGGGGCCAGCAGCCAAACCAGACTCTCCTAAACAGCATGCTCCTTTAGTGGCTACAAGGCTTCACATGCAACTCTGCGACTGAGGAGCTGAACCAGACTGAAGGGGTTTTGGCTCCTCCCTCCATCTTAAAAGGTAAGTCATCTGTGGGATAGGAGCCTGTGGAGGGAACTGCTGAAACGGATTATCACCAAGTCCAGAAACTCCATGGGCCTATAAAAATATGTCTAAGAACCCAAGGTATTGTCATGTCTCACACAAAAGAGGCAGAAAATGACTAAATAAACCATGAGGATGGGTAGATGGGTAAATAGATGAGGTTGTGGGTGGCTGAGTGAATGGATAGATAAGTGGATGGGTGGGTGGGTGGGTGGGTGGATGGATGGATGGGAGTGAATGGATGGGCGAGTGGATGGATAGATGGATGGATGGGTGGGTGGGTAGGTGCCTTACAGGTTTGGATATCTGGATATATCCAGAAACTTAAGTGGTCCTTACTGACACTCTTACATGTCAAAAGTAATGATGGATCTGGAGAAACAGGTCAGTGGTTAAGCGTGTTTGCTGCTTTTCCACAGGTCCTGAGTTTGGTTCTGAGCACCCATGTTGGGTGGCTCACAACCACCTGTGACTCCATCTCCACAGGATCTGATACTTTCCTCTGGCCTCCACAGCCTCCTGCACTCATGAGGCACACGCATACACACACGTGCGTGTACAACAAAACATACTACCAATGCATCCAGTGTCCCAAGTCTTGATGACACCATCGATATGACTCATCTATAACAAAGTTACAGTTTGAAGCTATCTGCCCAGGTTGACCACTCACTGGTCCCCACATGGACACTCCCTGCTCTGAACTCTCACTTCCCAGCCCGTGCGGCTCTTCCCGCTCCCTTGCCACTATCTTTGCTCCACCTTTTCTTCGCTTCCTCGCTTGTCTCGTCAAGGTGCTCCCTCCGACTTCTCTGATGTCTTTCATGCCTTTTGCTTTCCTTCACCCATGACTCAGATTCTGTTCCTAAAAGAGAAAGGTTAAGTGGGCTTCGAGCAAAATGCATTGCTCTTTGGAGGACATGGGCAGGATAGGGATTGAAAAAAATTATAAATCAATCTCTTTCACCCAATTTAGATATAAATGTATACAGATTTTCAAGATATGTTTTTGTATGTCGACTGAAAAACATTGTTGTCCTTTGATCACTGCAGCTCCTGGCAAAAGCAACCTGTTTATACTCAACACAACGCCAAGAGCGTGCACAGGAGTTCCCAGTGCCTGAGAACACTGTCACTGAGGATTCTGAAGTTACTGCAATCAAGTGGGGAACCTCAGATCGGCCTCTTAGAGCCTAGGTAGGAATTTTTAAAACTGTAGAGTGGGCAAGTGAGCCCTGTAGCACACTCAATACGCCCTTATGGAATCCAATGTGCAAGAAAAGAAGAAAGTTAAATTCTTCCAAGCTCCTGAAAGTTGGCTATTGAAACAGAAAACGTTAGGTTCTTGGGTGTGGGGTTTAACTCGTGGCAAAGAGGTTAAGTTCATTTTTGTTTGGAAGTCAACTTTGGGCTGAGGGTGTATCCTAGTTGGTAGAGAGCTTGCCTAGCATGCATGAGGTCCTGGGTTCGATTCCCAGCACTGTATGAGGATGGTGGTGTGTGCCTATAATCTCAGTGTTAAGGAGGTAAAGGCAGGAGAATCAGAAGGTCAAGGTCATCCTCAACTACATAGTGAATTTGAAGCCAGACTGGGCTACATGAGACGCACTCTCAAAAATATTCATAAATATTCAAAAACATTCATTAATGTTCTTCTAGATCCTTAGTGAGTCTGAGCAGGGATGCACGCCCATATCTAAATGTACCCAGCCGTCTAGTTTTCCATGCTCATTTCTGAGGACAGTCTGGAGCACATGAGCTTGCATAGGGAAGATGCAGAATGTATTCTTCTGGTCATGTGGTCCTCAGATAAGCCAAATAGGAAAGCTGTAGTCATCAAAAGCCTCTTGAATACTTTCCATTTGTCAGACAGGGGTGCTACTTACTCTCATGATCCTGGTACTCACAAAGGCCAATATTACATCATATCCCACCTCCACTATCAGAAGACTCAGTTGAGAGAAGATGCAAACTCCTATTTGATGAACCTTCTCTCCACACTAAAAATGGCTTTTTTAAGGTCAGCAAGATGGACCAACCAGCAACAGCACTTACTAACAAGCCTGACTACCTGAGTTCCAGCCCCGAAACCCACGTGGTGGAGGGACAAAAATGACTCCCAAAAGTTGTCCCCTGGCCTCCACACATGTACCGTGGCATCCATGTGCTCATACACACACACACACACACACACACACACACACACAAACACACTAAATATTTTGATGGCTTCTGTGTGCCAGTCAATTTGGAAGAAATGACTTTAGAAACAAATGTCATTATGCATTGCAGATGCCTACTAGGAAGCCCTGCGTGTCTCACCATTACTGAAACAAATAAATAAGATAAAACTAAGAAAGGGCGTACCTGGGGCCTGGTTAAGGCAATGGCTGGAAAATCACATCAGCTTTGGTAGGAGATTAGAATCAAGGGACGCTAACACTTTCATCACAGGCATGACGCTGCCATGGAGCTCAGCGAAGGCCCCAAATGGATGGGCCTGTTCTTGCGTTACCCGTGGTTGATAAATGTGCAAACATTTTTCATTGTGAAGTGTTATTTCCTTTTGCAATTTGCCAAGTGCCTTTCCATGCCCCATTTGAAGACCATCCCATGAACAAAGCTCCTTCAGGGGAGACAAGTTAATTATCTGACTGCCACTCTGACTGCTGGAAATAGAACTTCCCCAGTTCCAATGGCAGAGTATTGACTGGCAGTGGTGTCAGATTCCTGCACAGCCAGCTATCGCCAAGAACTCGAATCTGAGGACGTGCGGGTCTGGGTAGCATTGGGCATGGTGTTTGATCTCTAAGCCTCAGTTTCCCTATCTGCAAAACAGAAATATTATTTCCTCTTCATCTGCACGATAAGTGCCAAGCTCCTGGCTCCTAGCAAGTATGGAGTAGACAGTTCCATTCTGAACAGCATCAGATGCACAAGCCCCTTCCACTCACAGGAGATATGGGGGTTATCACCTGAAGCTTCTGCAGGCAATATTTCAGAAATGTTTCCAAAGCAACTGCATCCTCCCTCTCTACATATGATCAGAGATGCACCATATTAGTTGATTTTCTTGTTGCTGTGACATACTACCTGAGAAGACGCAGTTTAAGGAAGAAAGGTTTTATCCTGGCTTACAGTTTAAGAGGATATAACCCATCATGGTGGCAGGAAGAGGCAGCTGGTAACACTGCACCCACAGTCAGAAAGCAGGAAAATGAACAGGAAGTGGACTGAGCTAGAAGATCCTCAAGGGGTCCCCCAAGGTGATCTACTTAATTCTTAGAAAGTTTTCACACCCTTCCCAAACAGTGCTGGCAGCTGGGGTTCAAACACATGAGCCTTAGGGACATTTCGCATTCAAACCACAACATGTATATTTGCAGCTTTGGAAAGGATGTTGACAAGAGTTTTCCTGAGTCTGGCTCTTCAAGACTCTTGATATGCAGAGACAACACACTTTTGCTGTGAGAAAGCATTTTCTAGAGGCAAATTAGTATTCCCAGGCTCCCCTTTCTTTCTTTAAGCACATGTTTGTAATTTTGCTCACATAACTGCTACTTCTACAAGTATACTATTTTTGTTTCTAGTCTTGCATTTCTTTTCTAATTAATTTTGTCGGGGGGAGCACATGCAATAGTGCCCATGTGGAGTTCAGAGGACAGTTGTCTCCTTCCACCATTTGGGAGCCAGGGATCAAACTCAGGTTGTCAGGCTTGGCAACAAGCACCTTTATCTACTAAACCATCTCACCAGCCCTAGTCTCTTAATTCTTGAGGTGACAAATTGAAGAGGACTGGGACAGTGCCATTTCTCTAGCCAAAATAATTAACTTATGGGCTGGTGATGTAGCTTAGTGGTAGAGTACTTGCCTAGCATATGAAGCCCTAAGTTAAATCCCAAGTATTGTAAAAAGAGAAACCGACTGGTCTACTATAAAATAAGGGAAAGGGGGTAGTGGGAAAGTCCCTTTGGGTTCTATTTAAATATTAAAGCTGTGGAGTACATATTCTGATCCAGGAATTAGAATCAAATTAAAACAACTAGTTCAAGAGCCAAGTATGTATTAGTCGTGGCTTGTTTGTCTCCCCCCATTGATGTGTAACCAAGCTATGCAGAGGGTGAATTGAAAGAATTGAAAGAGAAAAGAAGTTTCAAGAGAGATCACAACCTCAGGATTTGTTGCCTACACTCCTGAATATTTTGAGAGTGGTGACAGACAATAAGAAAACAGAATTAAATCTATAGTGCGGATTGGGGGGCAGACAAGGTGATGTCTGCCATGTTGACACACATCAGGGGAAAGCTCCCAATCTTCCATGAACTATGGTGGACATGATCCAAAAGCAGACACAGCATGTCCTCACTGTGTAGTTTACTACCAACTTCCAAACATGCAACATTCAATGGCTCTGAACTCCACACTTCTAGGAAATAATAGATTACTGAAAAAGCCATGTATGAGGGTGTGATAACACATGCTTGTAATCTGAGCACTGGTGAGACCAAGGCAGGAAGATGGCTGCAAGTACAGGCCAGCCTGGACACAAAGTGGGGCACTCTCAATGCTTCTGTGTGACTGTTGTCCTGGATGAGCTATCAGAGAGAAGAGCTGATGCTGACAGCACTGAGCTGTCTCTGAATGTGGGTGGTAGTGTCCCATAGGGTGGGGGCCTGGGGTGAAATAAATCAGCAACAGACCTGCCAGCACAGGTTGCTCTCTCTGCTTCCTGGCCCTGTCAGGTGAACAGCTCTGCTAAACTGGGCAACACTGCCTGTTCTTATGGATGACATTACTAAAGTGATACTGTTTGAGAAATACCTGCCACCCGATTCTAGAACCCTGTGCCAGAAGGCCTGTGTGAATTTTACAAAAGCAAGACTCACAGTACATGCCTCAATTTCTGAAAAAAAAAAAAGGCTGTAATGTTTCTAAAATTTAAGTTACATAGAATCCACCCTGTGTAAATGCACAATCAGATGAGTTTTGATAAATGTGTGAGACCACGTTCACATAACTGCTATCAGAATTATGATTTAGAAAATCCTCATCTCCCCTAAAAAGGTCTCGGTGTCCTTCAGACTTTCATTGCTGTGACAAATTACCTGAGAAAACAGTTTATGGAGGAGAGATTCACCTTCGAGTGATTCACCTTCACTCCTACATCAAGGGTTACAGTCCTGGTCTGCAGGTTACACTGTTTCTGGACTTCAGGCAGACCAGGACATCATGGTGGAAGGACCCAGTGGAGCAGAGCTGTTCACCTGATGGAGCCAGGAAGCAGAGAGAGCAACCTGTGCTGGCAGGTCTGTTGCTGCTTTATTTCCACGCAGGTCCCCACCCCACTGGACACTGCCACCCACATCTTGGGTGCCATCCCCTCTTGGTTTCTGCCCAGCCTACCATCATCTAGGGAACACACTCACAGACACCCAGAAGTGCGCTTTACGCTCAACATTTCTCAATCCAGCCAAGCTGGAGTCACGATTAACCTTCACAGCCCCCTGTGCTTTTTGTCAGTCTGTACCTACCCTATGCGAAACTGATAAACTGTTCCCAATATACTTTGAGTTCTTCTAGCATTTCTCATGGAGGGAAGGGTGGAATCTGAAGTCTTGCATTTTACTGATTTCACCTCTAATAATACCCTTGAAGTTCACCCATGTTTATAGTGTGTATTCCTTCTTCAGCACTTGACACCCACAATTTGCTTATCTGTGAGCACTTGCAAGGTTTCCAGCTTAGTGTTCCTAGGAATAAAGTTACCATGAAGATTCAAGTATAAGTCCTTGTATGAACACGTCTTCTATATTTCTCCTGGGAAACGCAAAGGAATGAGACAGCTTGGTCATGGAGTGAATGCTGATCACAGTCATGAACCAAAATGTTTCTAAAGGGGCTATGTCGTCTCCTGGTCATCTACTGTTTCCATCCTCATAAACTTTTGGTCTTTTTACTTTTAAAATTCTGGTGGATGTGGAGAAGCATCTCGTTGTTGATTTAGTCTACATTTCACTAATGATCAGTACTGTGAAGCATCTTTTCATGTGCTTATTTGTCATTTATATAGATTACTTGGTGAAATGAGTACTCATGTCTTTTCAAACATTTTATTGGGTTACCTTCTTTTATTGAATCCTAAGAGTCCTTTATATATTCAGGATACAAGTTCTTTATTAAATATTTGCTTTGAAAATGTTTTTCTACTTTTTTAAGTTTTCATTTTCTAATAGTGTCTTTTGAGATGGGAAAGTGTTTTTTTTTAATTTTGACAAAGCTCTATTTATCAGGATTTGTTCTCTGGTTCATTTTTTGTGTTCACAATAACATATTTGCCTAACACAAAGTCAATAAGTAAAATCTTTTTTCTCTTTTTCTTATGCCACTCGTACGCTGACACAGTTGACATTTAAGTCTATGATTTATTCACTTTAATTTTTTTCTTGAAATGAGTCCAGGGTTGAGGTTCATCGCTTACATGAGAATATCCACTTGTTCGGACATCGTTTTCTGAGATCATTCTGGACAAAATTGGTCAAATCCTCTGTGGAAATGACCGACCCAGCAGTAGCTAGAGTGAGCGGTGAAGATGAGATGATTTTGAAATAATAATCAAAGTAAGACTTCCTGCATCAGGGCTGTCTGTAACTCCAGCACGGGAGGCACAGGACAGGGGCTCCCTCGAGGTCATTGGCTAGTCAGCCTAGCTGAATGAATGAGTTCCAGGTTCAGTGGGGACTCTGTCTCAAAATAAGACAGACAGGCTGGCGAAGTGGCTCAGTGGTTCAGAGCACTGCCTGCTCTTACAGAGTACAGAAGTTCAGTTCCTGTGCTTACAACCACCTGAAACTCCCAGGTCCAGAAGGCCCAATGCCCTCTTCTGTCTTCCATGGACACCCACACACATAGCATGCACACACAGACACACACACAAATAATAAAAAAAAAATAAGTCTTTAAAAATAAATTAAATAATTTTAAATAAGATGGACAGCATTCAAGAAAGATACCTGACATTGACCTCTGGCCCTCCATATGCACAGAGGGGTGAACACATCTACATGTACATATACACATATACAAAACCAAATACATGTACTATACACATATAAAAATATTTTAATTTAAAAATTAAAAAATGATAGCAGTATCAATACAAATATGAAATCATACCCTAAAGTCATTGGAAAGATAATAAAGTTCTGTGTTTGTTTGTTGGCAGAAAGATTATAAAGTGATAAATATCTCTTTACAACCCAGAATCTTTAGGTGCTTTGTATTTCCAAACAGGGTAGATGTGTTCGTTTGAATGAGAAATGTCCCCAATGAGAAATTTCCCCCATAGGCTCAAGTATTTGGTCCCAGTTGGTGGTGGTGTCGGGGCTTTATGAAACTTTAAGTAGGTGCAGCCTTGCTGGTGGAAGTATGTCACTGAGGGTGGACTTTAAAGGTCTCTCTCTCTCTCTCTCTCTCTCTCTCTCTCTCTCTCTCTTTCTCTCATAAATATAATCATTCATCTTCCTGCCCCTGCCACCATGCCTGCCTGCTGTCACACCTTCCCTGCCATGATGGACTCTGTTCCTCTGGAACCATAAGCCAAATAAACCCTGTCCTTCCTTAAGTTGCTTTTGTCCAGATATTTTATCGCAGCAACAGAAAAGTAATTAATATAGAAATTAGCACCAGAAAAGTGGGATGTTGCTGTGATGGACCTGAACATATTGTCTCACTGTAGGATTGTGGAAGTGTTTAGAACTTTGAGCTGGACAAGCCACTGAGTGCTCAGAGCTTAATGGACTGCTCCAGCATGAACCTGAAAGATAAGGATGTTGAGAGTAAGGTAGAAGATGAAGGTCTGGCTTGTGAAGTTTTGGAGTGAAGGAAAGACTCTATTGGGGAAAGAATCAGTGGCTACTTGTCAGCTGGGGCTAAACCTGTTATTAGTAAAATAAATAAGCACCATTTCGGTGAATGAGATCTTCTGTGATTTACTGGGAAAACAAAATCATCACACAGAAGCTATGAGCCAAGGGGGCCAAGACTACAGCTCAAGCTTAAGTCAAACTTAGCAATGTGTAAGAGTAGCCCACATAGTATTGGTTACGAAGGCACGAGAGATGCAAGATTGAGGGGGTCATGGAGAGAAGCTAAGGCCTGACACCATGTGCTAGAGCCAGAATCATTGAGGAGAGACCCGAAGAATCCATTGATGAGCATGTAGCCTCAGTTTCAGGGAAGACCCTAGGATACTGGAGATGCCCGGACCATGGAACATCTGCCAGGGTACTGGAGATGCCTGGACCATGGAACACCTACCAACAGCAACAGCAGAAAGTGGAGCCAACCTGAAACTATTGAGACAAGTTGTGTGGGTGTTGAATAGCAGAGCAGAAGTTAAGTGCCCAAGCCCTTTGGAGCCCAGAATATTGTGATTCCCAGATATTAGACACTCAATTTACACTGCTGGATTTGGGGTTTGCTTTGATATGATTGTAACTGTGCCTGGTTCTTCCCACTTTGAGTAATAAAACATATAACTTGTTTTTTACTTTACATGAGCCCCAGTTAAGATACTTTGAATTTCCAAAGAGATGTTGAACTTGTGGGACTGGATAGATAGCTCGGTGGTTAAAAGCACTGGCTACTCTTGCAGAGGACACGGGTTGAGTTCCCAGCACCCACATGGTGATGAACAACCATCTATAACTCCAGTTCCAGGAGACCCAACACCCTCTTCCAACCTCCATGGGCATTGCACAACACAGGTACATTTACATACATATAGGTAATACACTCATATACATAAAAGTAATAAATATAATATTTAAAAAGAGACATTGAACTTTTACAGCATGGGAATATTTTTAAGACTATGGTACTTTTAAGTTCTACTGTGTTTTACATTATGATATCAACATGAGAACTTGAGATCTTAGGGATAAGAAATGAAAAGTTATGGCTTAAAGTGATGTGGTTGTGTGTCAAGTCAACAAGGGGTGTAATATTCCAGTTAGCTTCAGCTGTCAATTTGACATAGCCAGGAGTCCTCTGAGGGAGCCTCAACTGAGTGATTGTCTTGATTGATGATTGATGTGGGAGGTCCCAGCCTACCATGAGCAGCATCACTCCCTAGGCAGGTGGACCTGGATTGCATGAGAAAGATAGCTGAGCATAAACGTGTGAGTGAGCCAGAGTTTGTTAAGTCAGGAAGCAGCATTCCTCCATGGCTTCTGCTTGAGCTCCTTCCCTGACTTCCCTCAGTGATGGACTGTGACCTGGAAGTGACCTGGAAGCCAAGTAAACCCTTTCCTCCCCAAGTTGCTTTCAGTCAGAGTGTTTTATGATAGCAACAGAAGAGTAACCAGGACAGTAGGAGGTAGATTCACAGTGACAGAAAATTGATTATGGGAAGTTCATTGAGGTCATCTCTGCTGACAAATCTGGGTGCTATCTTTTGTAATTTTGTAAAGTCTTCTATATGTTCTATTTTCATAATTAAAATGACATTTTTGAAAAGGTACCATGTGGAGAGAAGTGGAAGACGGATGAGCAGTGAGCTACTGTTCAACTTGTACAGCACCAATTCATTGTGTGTACGCCAGTGAAGGGTTAATGAGTCTTGATGCCACATGAATGTGATGAGGCCATATCACATGTTCCAAACAAGGCCCCCATTAGCTTGGGACACATTCTGACACCTATAACCATTTATCTAAGGATGTTGAAGTTGAGTGCAAGGCAAGGAGAAAGTTCTGGAAAACTTCTAAATAATTGTCAAAATTAGTAGCAAGTTTTTTAAAAATTAATTTCAGCTGTTTACAGCCATAAGGAAATAAGCTACTTTTGAAAGAACCTTTGGTTAACTCCTAATTATCTATAATTGGATTTTCTGCCTTGCAAATTACCTGTAGTGGCTTCAGAATTATTAACCTCATTCCTTCCCGGAGCTCTCCAGCTGAGTGGAGTGCTACTGTCCAACACCTACCAGGAACAGATCTTAATGCAGAGTCAAAGAAAAGAACTAGACACAGGAATTGAGGGCAGATGAGCACAGAGAAGAGACGTCTGGAGGACTTCTAAATTACTACCTCCCAATTTTTGATACTGAAGTTGTTAACCAGTTGAGCAAGAAACATAAGGGAGTAAATAGACTCGGGTTAAACTGGACTCGCTCTGACCAATGGGGATGTTCCCATCATAATGCTCTTCAGCTCACTAAAGATCAAGGTGCCTGCACTGTAGCTTGAGCTGTGTCCAAGGTGCTGAAGTTGTTTAACAATAACCAGCTGGGTCTTGGGCTCCAAGGGTCCTTCAGTACAATGGAGCCAAATGTGAAGGTTACAAATGGGGTAAGGGCCATCGAAACTGATGGCATCTCCTTGTATGTCAGATTTGAAGATGCCACTTGCCCTGGGATTACTAGACATCTCTCTGCTGAGAACAGGAACTGAGCCAAACATCCTTTCAGGTCAGTCTTAGCCTTAGGCAGTCCTTGTTTTTAGGGTCTTTATTCTTGCGTTGGTTTCTATATTTTAATCCAAAAGCCTGTTTTTTTTGAAATTTTTGAATTTTTTGAATTTGTTTATTCTTTGGTAATTCATGCATGAAAACAATATATCTTAGTCATATTCAACTGGAATTCCCCCTGCTACTCCCCTTGCTTGTCAAATACTTCCCTCCCACATTCATTTTCTCTTCATATATATGTGTGTGTGTATATATATATATATATATACACACACACATATATATGAAGTTTGGGATTTTTTGTCTTTTTTTTGAGACAGGGTCTCTCTGTAGCCCCAGCTGGCCTGGAACTCACTATGTAGACCAGGAAGGCCTTGAACTCACAGAGATCCACCCACCTCTGCCTCCTGAGTGCTGGAATTAAAGGCATGTGCCACCACACCCAGCTTATATATGAAGATTTATATATTTTTATATTAAGTTGGACAGAGGCCAAGTAACAACTTTTCTAATATTCAATTTATTCCTAGATTTATCATGTCAGCTGCATTTACCCATTTTCCAAACACCTGAGACTGGATGATTTAGAAAAAAAGAGGCTGACTTAGCTCACGGTTCTGGAGACTCGAGAGCTCAGTGCTAGACTCTGCTCAGTTCTGCTGACAGCCTCTGCCTAGAACACAGCATGGGAGAATAAGTACCTAGTGGGCAGAATGCCTGGAGAGGGAAAGGTCACTTGGCAAGCCAGGAAACAAAGGAGATTTGGGAGCCAGGTCTGATCTCTTTATAACAAGCTGTTCTTGTAGGGAACCTGAGAACCACGTGGATCCTTCCTGAGACGGCATCTCCAAGGAGATCATCTTCCGCTAAACCCCGCCTCTTAATGGTTCTGCCACATCCCAACATTGCCACACTGGGGACCAAGAGTCCAATACAGGAACCACTGAGGGATACACACAAACCATATCCAAAGCACAGGAAGGTCTCGGTAACATAACACGGACAACATGTTCTAGACATTACATTATAAACATTTATTTGATCAAGGCACATGATTGAGTGCCTCTCCTGTGCAGATCACACTCAAAGCTAACACTTCTCTGAGATATAAGTATCTATGTCTCAGTTCTCAGATAAGAAACTGAAGCCCAGGGAATGGTACAAATTGCCCAACATTACACAGCTAAGTGGCAAAGGCCAGAGTCAAAGCCAGACAGTGCGATTTCTGAATCCATACTCTTCTTCCCCTATATCAGGGACCAGCAGACTATGGCTGCAATGATAAGTATTAGTGGTTGACTTGACAGAATCTAGGATAACCTGGGAGGCAGGCCTCTAGCATGCCTGTGGGAGAGTACCTTGAGTGCCATTCTCTGGCTGGGATCCTGGACTGTGTAAGTGGAAAAGGGAGCACTGCATCACCGCTCTCTGCTTCCTGATTGTGGATGAGCTGTAACCAGCTGCTTCGGGCTCCTGCTGTCTTGACTCCCGTGCAATGATGGACAGTCCCTTGAAATGTGAGCTAAAATAAACCCTTCCCTTCTTTAAGCTGCTTTTGTCAGGGGACTCTCATCATAGCACAGCAAAGTAACTAAGACACTGGCCACGAGTCAAATCCTGCCTGCCACCTGGTCTTGCAGGCACCTGTGATGGAAACAGCCACATCCATGCACTCATGTGTTGATCATGACCGTTTTCCTGCTAAAGGCAGGGCACAGTATCTGCAACAACAACTGTATTGCTCAAAAAGCTTGACATATTTACTGCTCTCTAGCCCTTTACAGGAGAAGCTGGCCAACTGCACTAAACGCCATCTTTAATTAACTGTTTGGGATCGAGCCCATGTTGTTTATTTTACGTGATACATTAACATTACATTGCTACATTATATTGAGTCACTAAGGCAGGAGGTCGGGCCTTTAGCAAGATGATTATGACGGGATACAAGGAAGAGCAAGTAACATTCCCGAGGCTTAGTTGGACCAGAGTCTCCCTCTGTAGGGCACCTGGTCAGATATTTCTAGAACACACTTCAGGGAACAGATTCTAGAACACCCTTCAGGAAAGAGAACATATGGTTCCATTCATAGACAAGGGCAGAAATACCAGAAGTTGGAGCTGAGAGAGGTTGGGTGAACTGTCCTAGGTAACAGAGCTGGGGAATATAGACTTGAACTCTCTGCATCTCCCTAGCCTGGACTCCACACCACTCACCATCCTCAGAGTCTATATCTGACAGGCACAGTGAACCCTGGCAGCAACTGCCGTTTTAATCTCAAGTGCTACTTGAGGATTTAGATTTCCTTTTTGTCGCTAAAGAAGATTTACCAAAACAGAGCTCTTCATAAAGCTGGGCTTGGTCAGGATCAAAATGCAGATGGTAAAGCTATTTGGCCCCCCACAGCCCCATAGCAGGACAATGCCCCTCCATCCCCTCCTCCCTGCACCATGTCCTCCTTTATTTGGAAGATTTTGGCTTAGTCTTACAACACACTGTGGGAATTCGATATGGCCTTCCTGAGAGTTTCATTTTTCTGTTTTTCTTTCTCGTTTTTTTTTATCTTTTGTTCCAGGAAAAATGAAGACAGAAGAAAAACGCACACAGGTGAGGTGGTGGGTTATGTATATAGCACTCCTTGAAAAAAAACAATCAATTCAGGGCTCTCTTTGACATACTCTCCTAAATCGTCAAGCATTTTCCACCAGAAGGGGAAAAAAAAAACTGCCAGACAAGAACCCTCCAAATCTGGGGAGGGGGGGACACCTACGGAAAATCTACCCTCCTCCTCCTAAGTTCCCCAGAAGAAACCAAAAGTTCAATTCCACCAAAGATCCTCCTCAGGTACCAATAGATGTAAAGAGATTATTTAAAGCATGGAGGAGGGGCTAGTGACGGGAGCATGGGTGACCCCAAAGCAGCCACACTGGAAAGTCTTCACCACACGTGGATGATGGCTCCTCCTAGCTGTGTAGATGGAGGCGCTCCCCTGGTCTTCCCCAGCCTATATGCTCAAGGCCTTCCCCCAAACCTCAAGCAATTAGGGAAGAATTGCACAGACCCAGCTGGGAGGAGTGGCTGGCTAATTCTCTGAGGGCATGCCAACGGTCAACAAGCCCAGCAGGGATGATCGTCAAAGCAGACACAGCTGAACTAAAGATGGCTGTTGTTTGGCCCAGAGGACAGTGCTGTACAACAGTGAACATTATAATAGCGACTGACAGTCTCTTATTGCTCACTGTGTGCCAAGCCTGATGCCAAATGTGTTATGTGCACAGTCATTTTTGAACACCAAAACTTTATTGAGCAGATAGTGTTCCTCTCCCCCATTTCATCGGTAAGGAAAACAGGACTCAGAGAGTGCGGTGATTGCCACACTCTGTTAACACAGTGGGGTTGTAACCCACCCTGAGTCCACGCCAGACCCCAACAGCTGCTCTGTATCCAAGACAGCACGTATTTTCTATTAACACGTGGTACTTAATATTTCTGGCAACAGGGCCATGCAGTGTCTATCACAACTCTACTGCTGTGACATACATCTACTCATCCTGCTGTTGTTCCATAAACAGACACAGCTGTGTGACAACAAAACCTTATTTACAAAATCAGGTGTCCAACCAGATTTAGTCCAAGGGCTACAGTTTAACAGACAACTCCTGATCTATTCAGAAAGAAGAGAGGATTTGAGCTGATTTTAACAGGTAAAGAAAGGAGGGAAAGAAAAAATAGCGTTTGTGAATGACTTGATGTGGGCTACACAGGGCGCTTTCTTTAAAGAAGCAATACTTGAGGCAAAGGCACTAAAGAAACCATCAAGCAATCCAATAAAGAAAACAAAGACTATGAAACTTGTGGAACTGAGGAGCCAGAATGCAGAGGGAGCCTCAGGTGTGGCTGGATCTGAGCGCTCCATCACTGTCACCCAGAGAAGGTGGCAGAGGCAGAAAGGTATCCACATTGGCTGAGCACACAGCCAATGAATTTCCTGTTTCATGTGAGCATTCCCCTAGCATTGCAGTGCTAAGGACACCCAGGGAATGAGGCTCTGTTCTGTTCAAGGAGGTTCCAGTCCAGTGGATGTCACCATCAGAGAGAATCTGCCCAAGGACAGAACTCACACACAAGAAAACAGCACCGAGAAGTGGAGAGATTCGGTGGCATTGGTAAAGCACCTGCACCAAGCTCTACCTGAAGCCAAGTCTGCACCTAACTCACCACTCCCATGAGTCAATCACTACCGTTGACTTTGCTCATTTCTTACTGGTTGACTTAAATAAGTTCAATTCAAATATTCTGTCCTCAGAGACACTGAAGCTGATCACTTAACACAATTGAGGATCTTCTTGCATTCACTCATAACACCGGGACGTTCCTTTGGGACATTTACCACCATTTCAATTAAGTTATGTAATTAATTTTTAGTAGCTTCCTCTCTTGGGAGCTCTTTAAGAACTCAAATATGCTGGCCCTTGGAGATGCTCAATACCCTTGCTATTTTAATACAATTTATTTTTAGAGCCGTTTTAAGTTAACAGCAAAATGGTGTCCAAAATATAGAGAGTTCCCATTTGCCCTAGTCCCCAGGGCAGAATCTCCTTCACCACCTACAGCCTGCATCCAGGGTCCATCTGTTACCATGGAGGAACCCATACCATTTCACTGTCTTAAAAACCTTCAGTTCTTTTCTTCTCAGCTCTCCTCGACCCCAAATGTGTCACCCTGGTAGATTTTTAATATAATAATTTCTTTTCCATTGTCTTATATTTGGATTAGGTTTCTGTGGCTGTGATAAAACACCGTGACAAAAAGCAACTTAAGGAAGAGTTTATTTGGGTTTATGGTTCCAGAGGGATAGATGTCCAGAATGGTGGGCATTTTCTAGTTGTTTCTCCATTGCTGTGCCAAAACACTCTGATCAATACCAACCTGGGAGCGAAGGTTTTATTCAGCTTATGTCTCCTGGGTCACAGTTCATCACTGAGGGAGCCCAAGTAGGAACTCAGGGCAGGAACCTGGAGGTAGGAGCTGGAGCGCAGGCCATGAAGGAACACTGCTTACTGGCTTGCTCCTTTGGCCCATGCTCAGCCTCCTTTCTTAATAACACATGCCAACCTGCCCAGGGGTGGCATCACCCTCAGTGGGCTGGGCCCTCCCACATCACTTAATGATCAAGAAGATGCCCCACAGACATGGCCAGTCCAATGGAGGCAATTCCTGGTTGAGGCTCCCTCTACCCAGGGGTCTCAAGTGGACTAAAGCTATCCAGCACGGTGGGGAGGGTGCTGTGACAGGAACAAGGAGCTGGCTGATCATGGCTTTATCCACAGGCAGGTGGCAGAGGAAGAGAGCGGGAAGTGTGGTGAGGCTATAATGTCCCAAAGCCACCCCCCAATGGCGTACCTCCTCCAGCAAGGCTCCACATCCTGTAGGTTTCATGACCTTCCCAAACAGCACAGCCTACCAGGCACCAAGTTCAAAAATATGATCCTATGGAGGACATTTCTCATTCAAACGAGCACAATATTTGCTTTACATAGTGATGGGTTTCATTAAGACATTTTTATTCAGGTATTCAGCATACCACACTTTGACCGTATGGATGCCGTTTACCCTGTCCTCTTCCCCTCCTTCTCCCACTAACCCTCTTCTCATCTAGTCCCACGTCTACTTTCCCACCATCCATCTGTAATCTAGGATCCATATGTAAGAGAAAACTCACACGATATTTGGCTTTCTGAGCTTGGCTTACTTCATTTAACACGATGATCTCTGGCTGCATCCATTTTCCTGTGAGTGGCATAACTTAGTCATCTTTATGGCTGACTAGAATTCCACCATGTTGACGTACCACGTGTTCTTTATCCATCTGTCACCTAGTCTGATTGGTACTTTAGCTGTTGTGATGATGCTGGGATAGGCAGAGACCTGACATATCTGTGGCATGCTTAAATTCCTTTCATAGATTCCTAGAAATGGTGTATCTGGGCTATAGGGTAGTTCTGTTTCAGTTTTTACTAGAAGCCTCATAGCTAGGCATAGTGGTATACACCTTTAATCCCAGAACTTGGGAGGCAGAGACAGGCAGGACTCTGTGAATTCAAGGCCAGCCTGATCTACATCACAAGTTCCAGGCCAGCCATGGCTACACAGTAAAAGAGGAAGTGGAAGAGTTAGGAAGGGAGCAAAGAAATACCAA
>NW_008340140.1:272767-290803 GCF_000622305.1 Nannospalax galili | reverse complement strand
TTGGTCTTTTTGAGACAGGATCTCCCTGTAGCCCCAGCTGTCCTGGAACTATGTAGACCAGGCTGGCCTTGAACTCACAGAGATCCGCCTGCCTCTCCCTCCCGAGTGCTGGGATCAAAGGTGTACGCCACCATGCCCGGCCTCTCTCCAGCTTTTAAACCAGCAGCCTGGTTGCATTGTGCCCTAGATGCTAGAATGTGGCTGGAATGAACATATCCTCCCACTTCCAACAGCCGCCCCACCCCACCCCCGCTTAGCATAACATCAACTGAATCAGAACTTCGTAGATGCTCCACTTGGGCAAGCTGCTTTCAGATGTTACCAACACCTCTCAAAATACAGGTGTTGTCTTGGAGCGCGTGAGGAGGGAACCAGGCGTGACTCCTACCTGTTTTCATCTTGAACTCCCTCACAAAGCAAAACACTTACAACTATTAACGGTTCTCTGTTCCCTTTCTTTATTTCAGGAAAAGAGAACTCAGAGCCTCATGGTCCAGGTCACCCCATCTGATCTCAGGAACGTGGGCCGCATTACAACATTATCATGACCTCCAAGGAAGAGAACACAGGCTGCCAAGGAAGCTCCTGAGGGCACTCAGTCTTTCAGAGTCCATTCCACCTGCCAGATGCGCTGACAAAGACAGTCCAGAAGAGTGGGTGGAGGGGTGATGGAGTGCTCCTGTCCCATGTGGAGGTGACAAGTCTGTTTCAATACCAACTGCTTCCTGAACAAGATCCCATTGCTGATTTTTCGACCTCTGACTTCTGAGTCACAGGGCCCATACATGGTTTGACATTGGCCTGATCTCCTCCCCGTCATGCCCTGCCCCACTCCTCTGAGGGTACGTAGTTATCTGCCACCAGAGGATACATCCTCTCCGATCCAGGGGCTCTAAGACCTGAAGCTGTGCAGGGTGACAGCAGGCCCTGCAAGAACCATGTGAGAGCGGGGACAGAGGGAAAGCACTGTAGTGCAAATGTGATTATGAAGCTTAGATGCCCAGCACCCATGTAAACTCCACACAGGCCCACCTGTAATCCCAGCACTGAGGGGGCAGAGATGGGGCATCCCCAGAGCAAGCTGGCTAGCTTGACCAGCCAAATCCAAGAGCTTCGGGTTCAAGGAGAGACTCAAGGGACTCTGCCTCAGTACATAAGGTGGAGACTCCTCTACACATACACGCACACATGTGCACATGCACATTCACAAACATATGTGCCCACACCCATGCAAGCATGCATGTATCATATATATACATGCATGCACACCACACATACATACACATTTAAAAAGTAAAGAATCAAGGCTGGAGAGATGACTTAGCGAGAGGACCCGGGTTCAATTCCCAGCACTCACATGGTGGCTAACAACTGTCTGTAACTCTAGTTCCAGGGAATCTGACACCCTCTTCTGGCCCCCATGGGCATTTCACAATATGGGTGCACTTTCATACATGCAGACAATATGCTCATACACATAAAATAAAGACAATAAAAATAAATACATGAATAAATAAATATAACAATAAAGAATGCCTGCCCACTGTGGAGTCCACATTTATTCTGTGGGTATTTGTTAAATGTTTTCCATAGGCCAAGAGAGCACTGTGTGTACAGTGTTGTGAAGGAAAGAAAACTAAGCCCACACTGTATGCCTTCATAGAATGAAACAGATCCATCAGAAACAAATGTTGGTCATCACCCCACCTGTGTTAGCGCTACAGAACGCAGGGGTCTGTGTGCATATAAAAGCATAAGAGGACCCAGCCAGAAAGTGTTTCCCTGAACTTGTAGCTCTCATGACCTGCTTCCTCAGCTCATCCAAGGCTCCCTAGAATTCCACTTCCGAAGAAGACATCCTGTAGTCCTCCTCACCCCACCTCCCCTCACTCCTGCTCCCGCCTGCTCTGCTTCCCTGGTTGTGCAGGGTGCCGGGCTAGGGAAAATATAAGTTCAGGCTTGGGATGTCTCACCTAGCAGGCGAGAAGCTCTGGGCTGGATCCTCAGAATTGCAAATAAAACAGAACAAAATAAAATAATTTTCTGTGTAGTCAGTTTTACAGCACTGTGATCAAACACGAGGAAAACACCTGGAGGAGGAAGGCACCACTTGGCTCGTGGTTGAAGAAGACTGAGGTCATCATCAGTGCGGAGAGGGCAGGTAGAGCAGCTCATCACACAGCTCCAGGAAGCAGAGGAGGGTGCCTAGAGGTGGGAGCTCCACCGGGGCCCCCAGCCCATGGGACGGCACTACACACACTCAGAGCAGGTCTTCCCCATTAGTTTAGAGATCTGGAGGTACGCTCACAGACACACCCAATCCGGCTGACAGTGCAGATGAACCATTACAATGAGAAAAGCATTTATCCCAGCACATAGTGGGTCTTTAGCAAATATATAGAGAGTGAACGAATGAACAAATGAACGAACAAACGAACGAATCGTGCTGCTTTCTGAAATCAAGGCGGTAACCAAAAGGAGAAAAGGAGACATGGCATCCTGGGAGGTGCCGTCAGCACCAGTGAAGCGAGGCTCCAGGAAATTCAATCATCCCAACCCCACAGCCCAACCGAGGGGCACTTCCCCCCACCCATCACCTCACGGAGCTGCTTCTCACTAGCCTTTTTGATTCCTAGCTTTTTCTTTTTCGCTATATTCATGATTCTCCTGTTTTATCCATCGCTGATCTGATCTAAACCAGCCAAACATCAGGACAAGGCTCTACCTCTCCCCACCATGGAGCAGTGTTGTCCTTGGGAGACGTCATCTCCGGCCCCGCTGTGCGTGCGATTCTGTTCATATTTCATGTTCTATTGACAACCTAGCCAGCAAATACAATCCACCTTTGTGACCCACAGAGAGCCCACACAGTATCAAATGTACAGGGCTTCCGTACAATTTCAAAATATAGAGTGCCCCTGCTTGGACGTGAAACTCCAAAAGAAAATCTTTATTAGTTACCCAGGCCAGTGTGAGGGGAGAATGCTAACCAATAGTGTGAGTGCATGTGTGCATGTGTGTGTGCGTGCATGTGCCTGTGTGTTCATGTGTGTGTGACACTACAGGAGGGAGAGGAACCATGGATAACACAGAGAAGGCACATGCTCTCCACCACACACTTGCACACACACATAGTGCCCACAAAACTGCATATACATACACATGGATATATAAATACATACACATGCATATGATTGCACACATACACACATAAGCTATACATACACACATACATACAACACATACATGCACATATATACACACAGATACATGCATGTGTATATGCAGGCATATACATGCATATACATATGTGTACACATACAAATACACATGTACGCACAACATATACATAAATCAATATATGCAAACACACATGTGCAAACATACATATTGCATGTCCACACACATACACATGTACACCTGCATGCACATACACCTGCTCACACGTGCATATGCACTGCACATAAATGCATGTGCAGACACACTTATGTGAACACACATACAAGTACATACATATGCACAATGCATACATATATACCCATGCACATAGGTACACACATACACATGTGCACACATATACATGCTCACACATACGCATGCACACACAACTGCAAATAAGCACACATACATGCACACAGGTACACACATACACATGTACACACATGAATGCACATACACATACATACACAACACAGGTGCACACATGTACACACACATGCACACTCAGAAGACCTGAGACCTTCCCAGTCTGCCATTGCCCCTGCCGGCAGAACCATGCACTGCCCCTTCTGAGCACACCCACAAAGCCATTGACGTTCAAAGTGGCGTTGTAGACTAGCACCAGGATGCAAGAGAGGGGACCTCAGAGCAGATAAGCCCACGCAGACTCACCCGGCACACAACAGCAGTTGCTGGCTTTTCACTACAGGCCGAAGACAGGGGTTAGACAAAGCACAAAGGAAATCTGCCCTCTGTGAGGACCTCTGTCAGGCCACGCTCTCTGGGCTCCTCCAGGTCAACAACTGCTGGAGCCAACGACTGAATAGGAACCCCTAACCCAACCTGCCCCACAATCCATTGGCTGTTTATCCAGCCAGCCTCAGTGCAGGGAGCCACCTGCCACTGATGACGCGGATTGCAGCTTCCTGATTCTGAGAGCCTCCCCCGAAGCTGCTTCCACACAATTTACGGAATAACATTGCTGCATCTCATTTCAGACCAGGTTCCAGCTTCAGTTCTGTCCGTTACAGGGTGATAGCAGTTACTCAGCCTCTCTGAATGTCAATGGTTTTTGGTTGGGCAGGGAGAGATTCTATTTATTTTTATTTTATGTGTACAAGTGTTTTGCCTGCATGTGTTTAAGTACACCATAGGCATGCACTACCTACAGAGGCCAGAAGAGGGCACCAGACCCCCTGAACTGGAGCTACAGATGGTTATTAACTACCATGTGGGTGCTGTGAATGGAACCCAGGTCCTCCGCAAGAGCAATCAGTGGTCTTAACCGCTGAGCCATCTGTCGAGCCCTGAGAGTCTGTCTACTTCTGCAAAACAAGAGCACAGGCCACCACCACCCCTAGTTCAGGGCTGTCTGAGTGGAGTCAATGTGCTAACGTGTGAAATGCTTCAGGAGAGCAAGAGTCACATGCTTTGCCTCTCAAACACTAATTTAGTGCATATTACCCTAGGGATTCCCTCAGCACTTGACTTACATCAACCCACTTTTAGGTCTTTGATCCATTTTTAGATATTTTTATTAATTTTTTGAGAATTTCATGCAGTGTATTTTGATCATACTCATCATCTCCCTCATCTCCACCACTCAATTTTGTGTCTTCTTTCAGGTTTAAAGTCCACTGAGTCCAATTTGTGTTACCGAAATACTCTCAAGTGGGTCTATGCCCTGGAGTGTGGTCACATGACCCTACTAGGGATCATACCCTTAAATAAAACCAAAAAAACTCTGGTCTCTCCCTGTATTAGTTACTTTTCTGTTGCTGTGATAAAACACCGTGACCAAGGCAACTTATAGAAGGAAGAGTTTACTGGGATAATGGTTCCAGAGGGATAAGGGTCCATCATGGTGGGGAGGCGTGGCGGGAGGAGGCCAGAGCAGAAAGCCAAGAGCTCACATCTCCGAGCAGGCACAGGAAGCAGAGAGCCAGATTGGAAGTGAGCAAGTCATACAGTCTCAAAGCCCGCCCCCAGTGACATGCTTCCTCCAGCATGGCCATACCTCCTAAAGGTTCCATGACCTCCCCAAACAGCACCACAAACTGGGGACCAAGTGTCCTAATACTTAGAGCCTATGGGGGGACAGTCTCATTCAAACCACAGTATTTCCTGCTCCAAGCCACCCTGCAGAGGACTACAAACTCAGTAATCAAGTCACCGGAAACAGCATGTTCTGCCCACTGCCGCCCAGGCCCCTTCTGTTACTCCTTTCTGCTTGTGAGGCAAAGATGACACTCCCAAGGGGCCAGCTAGGCCAGAGGCATCATCTTCTGTCCCCACGTGAGCCCCCACAGGTCACCCAGACCTCCACCTAGGCCATCACCACTGCTCTTTGCACAAGCACACGTTGGCACATTCCTTCAAGATGCCTTCTCCTCTCCTTTCCAGCCTTTGCATATCCATCACTGTCCCTGACCGTCCACGCCTCAAGTTGTAAAGAGTTTCAGCAATGGAGGTCAGTGGCAGGTAGAAGCCCCTCAAAAAGAGTCGCAAAAGAGGCTTACTCCAAAAGATCGAGCATGGAACAGATCCTGAAAAGAGCTGGGGCCGGGGGGAGACTGACAGTAGAGACGGCGAGATGAAGAAAGAGAACTGACAGATGACGCGGATGTGTGGAGGAGGCCAGGAGGACTTGTGGTTGGAATTTTATGTTTATAACCCTTCTTGGGGCCCATCTTCCCACCAAGCCTGGCTCTGCTCTCCCCTCTTCCCAGGCTACCCCCAAGCCCCGACTAACCAGGTCTGCATCCCATGTCCTGACTCTTCCCCTGCCTTGATCCCCCTCCAGAGCTCATTCTTCCCCTCAACACTTGATCATTCACACAGTAAGCAGCCGCGGGAAGACGGCTGGTGCTGGCTCCACACAATGCCAGTGTGCTGCAACTAAACCGTTACAACAGCTCCTCTAAAACCCCAAGTCTTCATAGTTTGCTCTCCAGCACTTAGATGGGAGATGACAACTGGGGGATGAGGCAGAGGACAGCCACAGGACACAACAGACCAGTCCTGACCTCCTCTGCCATGTATAATGAGATTCTATGTAAAATTCCACAAAAGAAAATGGACCGCTTCATTACTTTTTTTAAAGTTTCAGGGTTGACAAGATGGCTCGGTGGATAAAAGCACTTGCCACCAAGCCTGATGACCTGAATTCAAATCCTAGGTTCCATATGGTGGAAAGAGATAGCCTGCAGGTTGTTCTATGACCTCCACACATGCACCATGTTCTAAGACCTCCACATGTGCACGCACACATATGCTAAATAAATGTAATGAATAAATAAATAAATAGTTCATATTTTCCAGGTAAGGGTAAAATAGTTACAGTTTGGGTTGCAAGCAAAAGATGCCAACTCCACAGAATAAGGTGATCAGAAAGCTAATGTCTGGAGGAGAGTGATACAGGAGTCATAGGTGCTCTGGTGGTCCCAGCTTGAGCGCAGGCAGGCTCTGGGAGGAGGTAGAGGAGGTGGAAACAGCCATCTTGTAGCCAGGTGGTTCGGACAGGGCCCTAGAGCCTGCGTTTGCTGCAGTTGGAAAGCTTGGCTTTGTGATGCTGCTCCTCTTTGCTCTCCCAACCAAGTTCAAAACAGCCATGGCAGATACTCACGGGGCAGGCGTTCACGCGAAAGACGTTCCAGTCCAAGCCCCCTGCTCTACACTGTTCTCGTTTTCCTGGCAGAGACCTTTCTAAGAGGTGGGGCGGGACCACAGATAAACTCTTCATCAACAAAGAGGGCAGACCCACTCCTCCCCTCCCAACACTGCAGTCATACTGAAGCGCCCCAGTGTCACTGTTACAGGCTCTCCATTATCAATCGGCAGTAGCCAACTTGTCTGCCACTGCAGGCACTCAGAATTCTCCTTTCCTGCCCAGATGCAGATAAAGTAGAGAACCACAAATTTCCTATCATTAGAGTTCATCAAAAAATGTTTAAGTAAAAATAAGGGTTTGGCAATGCAGCACATGCCTGCAATCCTACCCAGGAGGTGAGGGCAGGAGGACCTGTAGTTCATCCTACACGGTGAGCTCAATGCCAACCTAAGCTCTGTCTCTAAAAACAAATAGTGATTTTTTAAAAAGAAAAAATGAAATAAAATTTCCAACCAAGGGGCCTGGAGAGATGGTTCAGCAGCTAAGAGCACTTACTGCCCTTGCAGAGGACCCAAATTCAGTTCCCAGTGCACGCGCGCGCACACACACACACACACACGCTACAGAAATAAATCTTAAACATTTCCCGCGAAGCTTGCTGTGGTGTGGCTCATACTGAAACCCCACGCCAAGGAGACTCAGCCTGGTCTACAGACTAAGACCTATCTCAAAAAAAACAAAAATAAAAATCAACTTTCAGCCAAATCCCAGCAAAGCCAATGGTTCTAAGATCATTCAAATGACCGTGGAAGAAAGACGGTGGGAAAAGAAATATAAACATAAAACCTAAACACAAAGTGTCTAAAGAACGCCAACAACCTCTAAACACCGTGTCTGAACTTTCAGTTAGCCCTCTCCATTTGCAATCCCTGCTCAGTCTATTCTAAATAGATAATCCCCTGCAGACAAGCTCTTATGTAAACAGCCAGTAATTTTGATATATTAGAATTAAAAGAAATTTCCTAAGGCCAGATTCTGCCATGTTTCAAGAAATATGCCTCAGTTACCGCAGGAATAATTTTGCTTCAGGGAGCCAATTAGAGTTATCAAAACTGGAACTTCTTCTGGATGTTAAAGACGCAATATATTTTGCATATGCCTCTACAGGTTGCTATTTATAAGGATCACACATTACGGATTCTTTTTAAAACTAATCTCCAACCAAGCCAAGCCTAGTGGCACAGGCCTACCATCTCTACTATAAAGGAAACTTAGGTAACAGTGAGATCCTGCCTCAGCTAACAAAACAAAACAAAACAAAACAAAACAAAACCATTTTAGGGAGAGGGTTTGGGATGTAGCTCAGTGGTACAGTACTTGCCTAGCATGTACAAGGCTCCAAGTTCAATTCCCAGTACTAGTACTGAAAAGGAAAACAAATAGACTGGGAGGATGGCTCAGTCAGTAAAGTAATTGCAGATCAAGTTTGGGGATCTGAGTTTGGCTCTTCAGAACTCATATAAAAAAATGGATACATGGGGCTGGAGAGATGGCTCAGAGGTCAAGAACACTGGTTGTTCTTACAGAAGACCCAGTTTTAAATCCCAGCACCCACATGGCAACTAACAACTGTCTGTAACTCCAGTTCCAGGGGACCCGACAGCCTCTTCTGTCCTCCGCAGGCATTGCACAACACGGGTGCACTTACCTACATGCAGGCAATACATGCATACATATAAAAATAATAAAATATTTTTTAAAACTGGATACAGTGACACACACCTATAATCCCAGGCAGAGACAAATGAATCCCTAGAGCTCCCTGGACAACCAGCCTAGCTGAATCTATGAGTTCCAGGTTCCGTGAGAGACCTTGCCTCAGAAAATAAGTGAGGGTGACTGATGAAGATGGTAGACATTGGCCTCTGGGCACCCTCATGCACACACACAAATATGTACCATCACACACATAAAGTAGAAGGGTTTAGAAACACACAATTCTAAACTATAAACAAAAAACACAAGGCTCTGTAAACATGAAGATTTATAGAAAATAAGCAAGTTTGTTCCTAGATGGTTGACACAGGTGTGTCTAGAAGCAACTGTCAATGCTTTGAAGTAGATCAGGCAAGCACTGTCTACCAGAAGCATAATCAAAGACAGACTGCTTGTCTCTGCTGCTGCACGATCACGGCGGGTCCTACACTGTCGTGCCTTTTGTCATTTGGGTCTATGGTAACTGCCCTGAAGGAATCTGACATTTTGTGCTTTTCCAGAGAAAAAAGGGAAGCACTGAAGGGGCCAGTCGATGACAGGCTTTCAGAGTCTCCATCCTGGGGCCTGCAACTGTTAAAAGCATGAAGCAAGGAGAACAGCTGGGGAGCAGAGACAGACGGAAAAGGTGTTACACGTGGAAAGGAACTGGTAAATAAAAGCATTTCTTCCTTCAAGATCTGTAAAAAAAAAAAAAAAAAAGTGTGTGTCAGCCTGTTAACTGGTAAAACCCCTGACATGTTTCAGTTAGCCACAAATTCAACTTGCAAACCAAAACTGACCTTTATCTTCTCGTAAGGAATAAAGATGTTGCCTGCCACACAGTGATTTCTATGATATGACTTCAAAAAACAAGAGAGCGGAGGAAAGGAAAATAACACATTTGTCATTTTTCCTGATAAAACATCACCAAATCAGCTTGGTGAGGTCAGCCAATAGACCGAGCTTCCCCCCAGCCACAAAATCAACAACAGTACACCGTCTCTGAGGCACAACTGAGTCCGACCCATTCTGCTTACAACTACTGAAATCTTCAGGGTCTCATGTAGTCCAGGCTGGCCTCTAACTCACTACGTAGCCAAGGATGACCTTGACCTTCTGGTTCTCCTGACCTCCTCTTCTGAGTGTTGGGATTACGGTTTATGTCACTATATCCAACTCATGCTTGCTGGGGATGGAACCCAAGACCTCATGCATGCTAGGCAAGCACTCTACCAACTCAGCTTCTTCCCCAGCCCACCAGATTTCCAGGTTTTAAAAAAATAGTTTGACTTTCATTTTCATTTATCATCTAACATATGAGTCACAGAGCATCTAAGGCTTTGCAGAGCACAGTCTTTGTGGCAATGGTCCAAACCTGCCACTGCATGTGGCATACAGCACAATTTGCCATAGGTGAATGAGCTTGGCTGTGCCTGTGAACATCTCTCAAAGACAGTGCCCATGGCTGACCCCTGCTCTCCTGGGATCCAGATACTTGCTTTATGCGACCACCTCCTGGTGACCACCTTCCTATGGGGTGGCCTGCTTGGCCCTGTTGGAGCCCCACATGCCACATTGTCCACACAGGTACATCAAAATGACAGCTCTCAGTCATAGGAGGCAGCTGTGCAAATGGACCTGCTTCTGAGCCATCAACAATTCTGTGGAGACCATTTCCACTCTGAGGGCTTGTGTTTCTTCTCTTCTTCCTCCTCCTCCTTTTTCCCCTCCTCCTCCTGCTCCTCCTCCTCCTGCTCCTCTTCCTCCTCCTCCTCCTCCTTCTCCTGGCCACAAGAAGGAACTGTCAGATATGGTGGCACAGGCTTGTAATTCCAGCACTCAGGAAGGGGAGGCAGGAGGATCAGAATTTGTTTTTTATTATGTGTATGAGTATATTGCCTACATGTGTGTAAGTGCACCCATGTCAAGCAAAATACCCTGAAGAGGGCATCAGGTCCCCTGGAACTGGAGTTACAGACAGTTACTAACCACTATGTGGGTGCTGGGAATCAAACCCAGTGCTCTTAACTATAAGCCATCTCTCCAGCCCCAATTTGAATTTTTTTTAATTCCAATTATAAAGTCATCACGCAGGTGGGGCTGGAGAGATGGCTCAGCGGTTAAGAACACTGTTCTTGCAGAAGACCTGGGTTCGAATCCCAGCACCCACATGGCAGCTAACAACTGTCCATAACTCCAGTCCCAGGGGATCCCACAGCCTCTTCTGACCTCCACAGGCATTGCATGACACGGGTACACTTACATACATGCAGCAATACACGCATACACGTAAAATAAATAAATAAATAAATAAATAAATAAATAAATAAATAAATAAATAATATCATCATGCAGGTGACCCCAGACCTTGGCCATTCTTCCCCTTTATCCAGCTCAGTCCTCAGGAAGATTGGCAAGTACTTGGGCACTGATATTGGCTCTTTGGGGTTTCTGAATCTCCTTTCTGGAACCTTAACAGAGAAGTCCAAAGCCTCCAACTTTCAAGGCAGTTGAGCTATGGCCTGACGTTGTTTGAGACCTGAGACTTATTCAGCCTCAAAGGCAGGCTCCCCAGTCCCAGCCCTCACAGCTAGCAAGCAAGCCCATTCTGAGGAGGAGTGAGGGGCTGAAAGGCTTTGCCCCTTGAGCCAAGTGAAAGAACACTTTTAAGAGGTGAAAGGCAGCTATTCTAGTATGGTGAAGCAATTTAAATAACAAGGGTCAGGATTAGCCCTTTACAGAATCGGGTGGAAAAAATCCTCAGAGGCAGTGAGACGAGAAAGGTAAAGGTGGATTCGTTCTCTTACAATACATCTATTTCCCATCAGGCTAAGCACACACAGCCATAATTATATTGCTTTCTGTGGACTTGTATACACACTTCCTCCTTGCCATAAACACACGCACGCCTACACAGATGAAAACCGATTTTAATATAGAGACCCCGGTATCTATAATTCATGCTCTTTAGCCTTACATATTTATTCTGCATTTTAATTAAGGCCAAAATCTGAATGCTTTAGATGGATGGTTTCTTTCTTCTTCTGTGCATAGCTTATAGGTAAATTACCTGGCAAGAGCCCAAATGTTAAGCAAACACAATAGGACCCAGGCCTTAAGCCATTAAGGAACCAGCAGCCCCTGTGAGCCCCCAAAGCTCTCTGCCTTCAAAGTCCCCATCTCAGCTTTGTCCTCTCTGCAGTCCCAACGGAGCTGAGAAAATGAAACACCTTAGTGTGGGAATGCTGTGCTGCACACCTTTCCATGGAGCAGTGCGGTGGGGGGGGGGGGCACTGAGAATACAGGGCTTCAGGCTTGGGAAGATAGGCTGGAGCGTGGGAAGACCCCTTGGTGGTACCACAAAGTCATCCATCATCTGGGCACCCAGAACGGATCTAAATTAGAAACGCCAGAAGACGTTTCATTAGAGGAACCAGGTTTCCCCATGAAGTGCTGACTTTGGAGCTCTAGGGGGTTCTCCATAAATCCATAAATAATATATGAAGGAAGGGGATCTTTCAAATGCTAAACTCTGGGAAGCCTCATCCAAGCAGGCACCAAAACACTCTTTGGTAACTGCTAAACTAACTATGCCCTACCCCTCCCCAGGATAAATCTGGACCAGTGTCTGCTTTTGTCAATAAATTTTGTTGGAGCACAGCCACATTCATCTGTTAAGCTGTACTATCTATGGCTGACTCCACACTGAGAGGGAAAAGTGAGCTGCTTGGGGTGCAGATCCTCCAGCCTGTGGTGCCTAAAGGATTGCTAAGCCTGCCCTCAAATGCTCTCCACTACAGGATCTACTTTCTTCCTCAAGGAAAAGAAGTGGAAAAGGATCCAAACCATTTAGAATTCCCTAACTCTGTTGTTTCTTCTAGCTTTTTGTTTTTATTTGTTTGTTTTGCTTGAGGAAGGTGAGGTTTATGTTTTTGGGGCTTTGACACAGAGTCTTACTCTATAACCCTGGCTGTCCTGAAACTCACTTTTTAGACCAGAATGGCCTCAAACTGTGGTGATCCTCCTGCCTCAGCCTCCCGAGTCCTAGGATTTCAAACATGTACCACTGTAAGAAAAATGATGGGGCTAGAGAGATGGTTCACTGGTTAAGTGTACTTGCTACTCAGTCATAAGGACTGGAGGTCAGATTCCAGCCCCCACTTTGAGTGACTCACAAACGCCTATAATTGCAACTCCAAAGGATCTGACACCTTCTTCTGGTATCAGAGGGGATCTGCAGAGAGAGGCGAGACAGACAGAGACAGAATGAGAAAGAGAGGGAAGGAGAGACAAAATAAAATAAATCTTACACACACACACATACACACACACACGAAGCATCTTCTCTTGAGGCAAAGCAGCCCACACTGGCTTTTTCTGGCTTCCTAACATGGCGCTGCCAACCACCACCAGACCTGCCAACCATGGCACAGACAGCGGGAACAACACAGCCGAGTCGGCCACCAAAGGAAGGCTCAGTCTCCATTACTCCATTTTAAATCCATGCCTTCTAGAGACTATTTGGGAAGGAGGAGGAAATCAGCAAGCATGGGAAGGGGCAAGAGAGGGAAATGAGGTAATACAATCAATATATATTATGTCCATGTACGACAATGTCATAGTACCACCACTGTGTATAGCTAATATATATTAATAAAAAACAATATTCTTGCCTCCACCAGAGGACCTGCTAGAACACCACTTTCATACCGTGATGAAGAACAGAGAGGTTTTGAAAACCAAACCTGTCTGGTTCCAAGTCCTGCAGTGTTAAGTACAGGACTTTAACAGCTGACACTAAGATGCTTAATCTGCCAGCTACTACTATTGGCCCGCAACACAGAACCGATTACCCAGTATGGTGTAGAGGTTTCCCCAGACTTCAAACAAACCAACCCAGAGGGAGGAGTGAGACTCACAAAACTCAGGAAGCAAGCAACATTCCCAAGCTGAAACTTAGAAGATTCACAAGTTTCCTCCCTAAGGTCGTCTAGCCATAAGGAGAGAAGAGCCCCGCAGACCTGCTGAGCTGCCTGCAAGTGGTGCGGAGATCCAGGGTGCAGCTCATGTGAGTCATCACTCATGTAAGGGCAAGCCTTTCAGTGATGCAGGGATCTTTAAGTCACCCATGCTCCTGTATGTAACCCCAGTAAACTCACCAGTTCACTAAGCTAGACTTGGGTAGGATCCTTTCTTTGATCATCTGTGTCCTATCTGAAGTAGACACACGTGTTCACATGTCCCCAGAAAGTTCGCCCAGCTCCTAAGAGGTGATCCAAGGACATTAGTTGCAGAGCCCATCCTGTACCTGACACTTGGCACCTAAGATGTGTGTCTCTCTGGGCTGAGCTTTCTGTGGATAAAGTGAGAAGCCAACTTTCATGCACATACCATCAATAAAGGTGGTACAAAGTCACTGATCTATGCTCGGGGTACAGCTCGGCAGCAGAGGCTTGCTAGCCTGTGGGAGGACCCGAGTTTGATTCCCCAGCAACCACAAAAATTGAAATAAATAAATAAATAATAAATAAATAAATATGATCTTCAGAGCAAGTACTCTCTGTTAGCAAAGGGAGAGCTCAGTTCTCCCTACACCTCAGAATCGGCTGCCAGGGGACACTGTGGATGCCAGAATTCATCCCCTCCACCCCATCATGGAGTTCATCCAACTCTCCATAGATCCAGACTGAGGTCTTAGGGACGACTGTAGGAAGCAGGCCATTGTCCCTCCTCATTTATTATTTCCCTAAGAGCTAAGCAGTCCCAGTCCTCCATTCAAAATGCACACTAGGGCTGGGGGAATGACCCAGTGATTAAAGCACTTGTGGTGCAAGCCTGAGGAACGGAGTTTGAATCCCCAGAACCCATGTAGAGGCCAGGTGGGCGTGGAGGCTCACCTCTAATTCCAGTGTTCAGGAGGCGGAGACTGGGGGTCTCCTGAACAAGCCAGGACAGCTTTCACAAGCTTGAGATTCAATTGAGAGGCCCTTTCTCAATGAATAGGAGAGAGGGTGGTCAAGGAAGACTCCTGATGTCAACCTCGGCCTGCGCGCGCATGCACACACACACACACCCCTGCACCTGCACATACATGCCCACAAACATGCAACTATGCACATATACATGTATGTACACCACACACACTCATACACACATACACGAGAGAGAAAGCAGATGACAAGCAGAAAACACACACTAAACATACACACACATGTAGATACTACTAAAGGCAGAATCTGCTGTCAGTGCTCTGCTACTGTTGCGAGACAATTATAAAGGGCCTCTTTCAGTCCACCATGCACTCTGCTGTCTGGAGAAGCACCCTGACACCCTTTGCTAGTCTTGCCTTACTTGTTCAGTCTGGAGGGACTGCGTTCCAAATTTTCCCTGCCCATGGCTGGCCTGGAATAGGCCAGGGCCAAGTCTGGCTTCTCAAGGTGGCTGTGGAAACTCTAAGAGTCTCCCCTGCCAAGTTTCCTCAGAGACCCCAAAGCAAGACCCTCTGCAGTGGCCAAGCTCCTGAACCCACCAAGCCTGGCTTCGAGTTGCCCTCTGTCCTGCCTTAAAGTCCCATGATGAAGCATCATCTTTCCTCAGTTAACAAAACACATTTATCACCAACTGATGCTAATTTTCACACTGTCAGAAGCACCATCCTGGGAGAAAGCAGTAACCACCCTCACTCAATGCCTAAAGGTCGGTCCCTGGGGTGGTTTGGATGTGAAATGTGCCCCAAAGACTCGAGTGCTAGAACTCTTGATCTTCAGATGGTGGTGCTGATGTGGGCGTGTAGGACCTGTGAGAGGTAAGGCCTGGTTACAGAGTGGGCTGTAAGGGGCAGAGGTTAGGGGTTACAGCACAGTCCTGCTTCTGGCTTGATCTCTCTCTCTCTCCCTCCCTCCCCAGTGCTTCTTGGTCCATATAGGAGTGAGCGAGGTGCCATGGACTCTCTGGCTGCTTTATCCTCCTACCAAGGTAGACTGTGTCACATCAAACTGTGAGCCAAAAGAAATCCCTCCTCCCTTAAGTCACTTCTTGTCAGGTATTTAGTAACAGCAATGGGGGAAAGTCACTAGCACAGCTTCTCTCTCTCTCTCTCTCTCTCTCTCTCTCTCTCTCTCTCTCTCTCTCTCTGTGTGTGTGTGTGTGTTCTCTCTCTCTCTCTCTCTCTCTGTGTGTGTGTGTGTGTGTGTGTGTATACACATGTATAAGCAAGCATGTGGCAACCAAAGGTCAACATTGGGGTCTTCCTCTATCACTCTCCACATTTGTTTTTGATCTTGAGAAAGGGTCTCCCTGTAGCCCCAGGTGACCTGGAACTCATGAGGCAGATCAGGCTGGCCTTGAACTCACAGAGATCTGCCTGTCTCTGCCTTCTGAGTAATGGAACTAAAGGCATGCACCATCACACCTGGCTCCACCACATTTTTTGAGATACAGTCTCTCACCAAATGTGGAGCTCACCGATGGCCAGACTGGCTTGACCAGTGAGCCCCTGGGATCCTCTTCTCCTCACCCCACTCGCCCCAGCATTGGGATCAAAGGTGTAAAACTGCACCCAGCCTTTGACATGAGTGTGGGGGACCTGAACCCAGGTCCTCATGCTTGTACAACACACACTTTACCTACTGACCCATCACCACAGCCTATCCTCTTTCTATGAATATTTTTAAACCAATTTTGTTTAGACTTTTTAAAATTAATGTGGCTAGCTGTTTTATAATGACTAAACACAATTAAGTGACGAAATGCGGACTAAAATGACCAAAGCTCAGCTTATTAATCCTGGTCTTGAAGGCATACATTTAGATAGATGCATTTCTTTTATTTGCCATGCAGATTTGGCCATCAATCTCTCTGCTTTCTTCCCAGAACTGGCACCCAGACCTCCAATAAGTAGGTGTTCTCTGACCCCCACCGAACTTGTACCTCAGTCTGTTGTCCAAACTGCTGTAAATCTGCTGCCCAGCATAACTGTCCACTCCACACCTGATACTCTTGAGTTCTCGTTAAATGCTTTTCTACACATGACCCAGGACTTCTGGGAGAATACCTTTAGTCTCTTTCATAAATATCACAAGAAAGGAAGCCGAGTGCTTTGGCACAGCTGGTTCAGGGGGCCCAGGGGAGCCCTGGGAACTGCAGCTCCCTCCTGCATGCACTGTGTCAACATCTGCCCCATCACTGAGACCTGTGATAGTGTCCCATGGTGTTTGGAACAAAGGAAACCCTCATTAAATATCCACAGATAAATGCTCCAGACCTCAGAGCCTTGCCCTGCAGGCTGCACCTTCCCTTGTACAGGCCAGTCCCTCTCAACCCTTGGGACCTCAGGTTTGCCCCTTCATTGCTCTGGGATGCTTGCTCCCTCCTCCATCTCCTGGAGTGACTCCTGCTCATCAATTCAGGGTTCAGTCAAAGTGTCACTACTCTAAAAGACCCTTAGGGGGCCACTGGACCTGAAGCAACCACACCCAACTAGCTGGCCTTCTTCTGTCTGCTCCCCAGAGCTCACTACCATGATGCATTATTTAAGCATTGCTTCCCTGGCTGTTGCCCCAACTACAATGCAAGATCCCTGACAGAAGGGAGTTGATGTTTCCACACTTAGAACAGTGCCTAGAAGAACCTGCTTATGAAGGCAGGGAGGGTGGGAAGAGGGAAAGCAGGAAGGAGGAGCTTCGGGAGACACAGGCATTCCTCTGGCTGGCTGTCAATTCCTATAATCTGTTTTCAAAAGCCAGATTGCCTCACCCTAAATCCTCTGATTCTAATAGTCACAATGATTCCACATAGGTGGATCTTAGTCATGTGGGACCAGATACAAAACTTTAGAGACCCCTTTAAGAAAAAGAACATAATATCAAGTTTAGAAGTGCATGCATATTTAAAATGAATAAATAAGTCACAGCCTGTGGGGTGCCTCAGAACTTCACAAGCCTTTCTTCCTGGATGTCTCTAGGAAATTCATCCAAAAACGGTAGAATAAAAATGCTTCCTGAAAATGGCCTGGCCTCAGCTACACAACTGCAATATTCTATAGCTCTCAGCAACCCCGAAATCATAGGTGTCCAGGCATGTGAGGGTCCAGAGGTTGATGTTTCTTTGGCTTCTGGAAGCACAGGGTCTCGATGTCTGATATTCATAAAGTACTGTGCACCAGCCAACTGTAAATCTTTATTCACGTGATGTCACTTAGCCCTTGCCACCGCCTGTCAATAAACCTCTACCACTAAGAAGCCCCTGGGGATGTGGTTTAGGTGGGAGAGTGCTTGTCTACCCCACAGTGCATAAAACAACATGGTGGTACATGCCTGCAATTCTAATATTCGGGAGGAGGCAGAGGCAGGAGGATCAGATGCTCAAGGTCAGCTATGGCGTCATAGTGAATTCAAGGCCAGACTGGGATACCTGGAGTCCTATCCCCAAGAAAAGTGGAGGGGGGGGGAGGG
>NW_008340140.1:261482-272727 GCF_000622305.1 Nannospalax galili | reverse complement strand
GAAGGGGGAGGGGGAGGGGGGAAATGATGGTGATGATGGTGGTGAAAGAGGAAGATGATGAGGAGGAGGGAGGAGTAGAGGAAGGGGAGGGAGGAGGAGGGAGAGGAGAAGGCCCTGTTTCACAGCTAGAAAAGCCACTGTGGACTTTGCCCTGATTCTCAACAGTATCTGTCACTTGTGCCTGAACGTGTGGTCAGGGTTGGGTGCTGCATTCCACCTTCTTAGGAACTGTGAGCTCACTGACAAAGTCCAGTAACTGCTCCCTCTCCATCTGTCACATGCTTTGATTCCATCCTGACAATACTCTTTATTAATTACCTGTTTTCCAAGCTGCAGTTCATTTTTTTTTTTTAATTTTCCAGCCATGGTTCTAAAGTCTCTCTGTTTGCTTTCATTATTTCTGTGTTTGCTGTGGCTCTAAACTCAGTTCCCTCCCAATGTCATTAACACATCCTGCCTCCTCTTGCAAATCACAAGGGAGGCCCATTCCATGGTGTGCTCAGCTACAGGGGAGCTCTAGGCTGCCAGGGAGGGGCACACCAGGTAGAGACAGCATCTCTCAGCTCCCTCTGTAGCTAGAGCCCAGAGTGCTGAGAGCCACCCCACCACCAATGGCAGGAGAGACTGGGAGGAAGGAAGTACCACCTCTGTTTATACATGTAAATTGAAACGACTATATTTGTCAATTAACAAAGGCATTGACTTTGACTCACGGTCCACTCTTTTTATATATACCTTTTTCCTTTATATAGAAGTTTACACACACATATATTCTTCCATGTGCAAAAAAAATAACTGCCCAAGGTTGTATAGTATAGTAAAACATAGTGCAGCATAGTATTAGTATATTGTTTCTAATAATACCAGGTCATGGGCAAACTATGGTGCTTCTATCAGAGCCTTGTTAAATTAATCAAGGTAAAACCACACCGTGGAGTATTATAAAGAAGAATAAATAAATACATTATATTCAAATGTGGATGCAATAATAAGAGATATATATATTGAAAATGGAAGTAGGAACAGAACACACAGTTGGCTGACATTTTTATATTTTAATTTTTCTATTTTTTTCAGTCTCACTCTGTAGCCCAGGTTGGTCTGGAACTCATAGCAACCCTCCTGTCTTATCCCACCCCCCCCCACCCCCATATAGGATTACAGGCATGAGGCACCACACTCTGCTATTTTTAGTAAAAATACTGGACTGGCCGCACTTCTCATTGTTGTGACAAATACCTGAAAGAAATAACTTTAGGGGGAAAACTTGGCCTTTGGCTCGTGGTTTGAGAGAGCCAAGTCTATCATGGTAGGGAGGGTGTGGCAGGTCAGAGCAGCTCTCCTCACAGAGCCAGGAAGCAGCAAGAGAGAATGCCTCCATTAGGGGTTTTCCTCTTCCCCCTTTGCCTTCCATCTGGGTCTCCAGCCTGTGAGGTAATGCTGCCCACATTCCAGGCCTCCTTCCCTTAGTTAACTCTCTGGAAACTCTCAGAGACACACCCAGAATTCTGCTTCACGATTCTCCTAGGTGCCTCTCAATGCAGTCAGGCTGATGTTTAAGATGAACCCTAACAAATACACTTTCATAAATGGAGTAGCATCTCATGAAGGATAAGCCAGAACCCACAAATAGTGACTGCAAGCTTTATTTCTGGGAGGTATGGAAACTGGACAGGAGGATTGTTTACCACTTTAAAATTTCACCATTTGGGGTTTTGATATGGGTAACTGGATTATTTGTTAAAAAGTGGAATTAGGGGCTGGAGAAATGGCTCAACAGTTAAGAGTATGTGCTGCTCTCACAGAGGATGAGTTCAGTTCACTTTTGTGTCAGGCGCCTCACAATCACCTGTAACTCCAGCTCCACGGGATCCAACAGACTCTTCTGGCCTCTGTGGGCACCTGCACCCACATGCACATACCCACATGTGGACACACACAAAAATAAACGTAACTCTTTAAAGAATCTGAAATTAAAATGGAGGCACATCTAGAGATTGGATTGACAGACACCAGGTCCCAAAGCAACACTATCATCATCTCTTGAGATTGAGGCCTTGTCAGAAAACACTAAACTCTCTTTACTGTGCCAAATTTTATTGTATCTAAGGGAGGGGATCTTTCCAGCTATAAATTGATGAATTTGATATCTTTAACAAAGAACTTATGAAGGAAGATGTTACGGCTTAATACAAATTGTCCCCCATGGGCTCCTGTTCTGAACACTTGGCTTCCTGATGGTGGTGCTATTTGGGGAGGTTGTAGAACCTGTGGGAGATCGAGCCTAAAAGGACAAGGACTTCTGGGAGGCAGACCTTGAGGTTTACAGCCCTATCCCACTTCCTGTTGACTTTCTGCTTCCTGATCTTCCCAGATTTGAGCATGCAGCCTTGTACTCCTGTCACCACAGCTGAGGCTACTGTGTCTTTTCTACCATGAAGGACTGTTTCCTCTCAAACTGTGAGCCAAAATAACTCCTTTCCCACTACAGCTGCTTCTTGTCACAGATTTGGCCGCAGCAGCGTAAACAATAACTGACACAGGACATGACACGTTTTCAGCTGTTAACAGATTCTATGGCCCCAGGTCTCTGTACTCCCATCTTTGTCTGACAATATCTCCTGTTTGCTTTCTAATGTTGTCCCTCTCTTCTGGTGAGCAAAACTTGTTGTACTTTGAATGAGAAGTATCTCCTATAGGCTCCTGTATTTGTTTATATTTTTTTTATTATTTTTATTTTATGTGTACGCGTGTATTGTCTGCATGCAGGTAAGTGCACCCGTGTCATGCAATGCCTGCGGAGGACAGAAGAGGCTGTCAGATCCCCAGGAACTGGAGTTACGGACAGTTGTTAGCTGCCACGTGGGTGCTGGGATTCGAACCCAGGTCTTCTGCAAGAACAACCAGTGTTCTTAACTGCTGAGCCATCTCTCCAGCCCCAGCCTCCTGTATTTGAACATTTTGTTGGTCCCTGGTTGGTGGCACTGTTTGGGGAGGTTATAGAACTTTCAGAACATGGAGCCTTGCTTGTGAGGGAGGGGGCGGGCCTTGAGATATTGTAGCCTCAACCCACTTCCTGCTCACTACGTCTGCTTCGTACGTGTAGTTGAGATGTGATCTCTGCTCGTTTTGCCTCCATGCCATCATGGGTCCATTATGCTTTTGATGGTGGAGTATTACCACAGCAACAGAAAAGTAACCAATACAAAATGTAAACATAAACCCACCTCCTCACACAAGGCAGACAGGTGATGCAGGCTGGCCAGTCAGCCGCCTTTTACTTCAAATACGTTCACTCACTGAGAGAAGAGCACATGACCCAAGAAAGCCAATTGTAGTTCTTGCTTTGGGAAAAGAAAAGTCCTTTTATCCTGGTAAGACTATAGGCTTTAAAGATACACAAGCTGCCAGTGACCTTCTCTGTTGCCATGGAGACTCAGCAGGGTGAAAGCAATTGAGGATGAAGATAATACCAAACTGTGCAGAGCCAAAAGATGGGGAGAAGTAGAACCCCAGTGTCGGGTTGAACTCCTGGATCCAGCTGTCCCTGAAATCTGAATCAGTCCATTTGATCCGATGGATTTCCTGCAGGTGAATTAGTCTCTATCACTTGGCAACCAAAGAAAGCCTATTATACTTCCAGTCAGTTAGCGGCCATACCGAGTGATGTGGCATATACTAAGGATGATCCACAAGGATCAGCCCACCAGCTCCTCCTACAGAGTTAACCTCAAGTTGGCCGACACATTAAAGCATTGTTTTGGAATATTAACTGCTATCCAGGGGCTGGAGAGACAGCTCAGTGGTTAAGAGCACTGGCTCCTCTTGCAGAGGATCCAGGTCAGTTCCCAGCACCCACGTGGTGGCTAACAACCATCGAAAACACCAGTTCCAGGGGATCTGACACCCTCTTCTGACTTCTACAGGCATTGCACAACATAGGTGCACTTACATACATGCATGCAATGCACTCATACACATAAAATAAAAATAATAAAATAAAAAATAAGTGCTGTCAAAAAGAACGATCTCTGGCTGGGGATATAGCTCAGTGGTAGAACACCTGTCTAGAGTGAGTTATGGCCTAGCTTCCAAAGAAAATACAGCTCCCTTGCAGTGAGTGTCCTAAGAACAAAGAAAAACCGCACAGTACGTAAGAAAGTCACTCGATCACTGATGACGACCATTCCTTGTTCTCACCCTGTATGTCGCAAGCCCCACCGACTCCAATAAGTGTGTTACAGCCAATAGTTTAACACAAGGAAGGACTCCAAGCAGCACCCCATCCAGAGCGCTTTCCAGCAGAGGGAATTGGCAAACTTAATGGATCTGACCTCAGACAAATCCAAGTTCAAGTTCCAGCTCAGCCATGTATCCCATGAGTCTTTGAGCCCTCCCATGAGTCCTGGACTCCTCAGCTCTCATCTGTCAAATGAGAACAGTGCATGCCCCTCTTCACAAGAGAGCTGTTAGGTGCTGATGAGGTGAGACAGGTGAGGAGTCAAGCCCAGTGGTGGATGAAATGGAGATTTATAATAAAGTTTACCTCACAGGGATCCTAGATTCAAATATCTTACTGTCTATTCATAAGAAAGCCAGACCAGCATATAAGTAAATATTAATGAAGAAATAAGAGGCAGCACATTCTGTCCAAGACCCTGGAGACTCAACAATCAACAAGTCAATCAATGATCTTTGTCTTCATAGAGGGTATGTTTTCTCAGAGGAGACCAGCAATACATGGTGTCACGGCAGCAATAACAGAGGCTCGGGGTGGAGTGTCTGGACCTGAAGGTGATGTGCAGAGAAAGCACATCCAAGAGACCAAGAAGGCAGAGAAGCCAAAACAGCAGGAGGAAGAAGCCCGTGCCAGAGACAACCTCAAGGAGTTGGGCAGAGGGCGGCCCTGCCACGCACAGCATTGCAGCTTCTCCCTGATTGAGGGGCTCTGGTTTACCTTCTGTTGCTGTGATGACACACTGACCAAAAGTAGCTTAGGGGAAGGAAGGATGCATTTGACTTACACTTCTAGGTCACCGTCCATCATAAAGGGAAGTCAGGGCAGGAACTCAGGTGGGACATTGAAGCAGATACCACGAAAGAACGCAGCTCACTTGCTCCCTCTTCGCTCACACTCAGCTAGCCTTCTTATACAGCCCAGGACCACCAGCCCAAGCAACGTTGCCACTCCAAATAGGCTGGGCCCCCTGCATCAATTCACAACCAAGATAAGCCTCTGCAGATATGCCCACAGGCCAAGCAAATCTAGGGAACCCCCCAACTGAGAGCCCCCCCACTCAGATGACTCTAGGCCAGAGAAGGGGAGGGAGCAGCTGAGTTCCAACAGTGCCCATGACCCAGGTGGTTGACCTCTGACTGCGACAGGGTCTCGAGGAAGGCTTCCTGAGGAGGTGATGCTTCAACCAAGAACAAGTAACTAGACAAAGGGCAGGTGTCTCTCAGTTTGAGATGAACTCTAGGCTTATTCAGATGTGCCACGTGTGAACTTCACTGAACTGGGATCTGGGAGGAGCCGGCCACACCATCCTACTATCCAGGCTATATTTACAACATTGATACTCTCCACTTTGATGCCAAGTGGCCAGGCTGGTGGCTGTTATCGGTGACATGCACATAACAAGAGATCAAGGGCTCTTAGTGATACTGACTGAGGCACGTGTCCTTGAAGACTCCCCCAACTCAGGAAGCCTGTGGCATAGACATCACCTTGCATTTGGGGTGATGGGAAATGCATAAGCAATGTGTGGGAGTCAGAGGACAAATTGAGCAACTCACAGAAATCGGTTCTCTTTCCACCATGTGATCCCAAGGATCAAATACAGGATGCCAGGCTTCCCAGCAATCACCTTTACTCACCGAGTCATCTCACTAGCCCAATTCTTGACATTTGTGCTCCCAAGAGTATTTCTAATGGCTGCTGAGACAACACCATTCTGGAAATAAATGTTTTTTGTTTTGTTTTGTTTTGTAGTTAATTTTTGACAATTTCACATATGTATATAATGCACTTTGGTCATATTTGCCCATTCCTTCTTGTCCCCTCACTATCTTTTTAAACCCTTTCTCCTTCCCAACTAGCCTCCTTTCTACTTTAACAACTTGTATATGTGAGACTCTCTGGGTGTTATCAGGGTTGCTTGTGTGAGCATGGGTCAGGGGTAGTTTACCAGAACATGGGCAACTTACCAGTAGCTACATCACTGAAGAAACAGAACACACATTTGAACAGGAATTCAATCTTGATCCCGCTAAGCAGGAACCTCTCAACTTAGGGGCAGTTCTGTCTCCAGGAAATCTTGGGAATGCTCAAAATGACCCTTGCTGGAGGCTGAGGAGATGGCTCAGTGGTTAAAGAGCTTTCTGCACACACATGAGGACCAGAGTCAGGGTTCTGAGAAAACTGCATAAATGCCAGGTGGGTATGGCATCCCATCCATAACTCCAGCCTCAGAAGGCAGAGGCAGGAGATCCCCAGAGCAAACTGACTAGCATGTGTAGCCATATAGGTGAGCACTGGGCTTGACTGAGACACCCTGCCCCAATGGATAAGGCAGAAAATAGATTAAGGAGTATTCCTGACATCAACCTCAGGCCTCCTCAGGCATGTACGCGCACACACTCACACACACGCGTGTACACACACACACACACAAATGAGGTGGGGGGATGAAAATCATTTCAGGGTAGAAATTGAAGTTCTAGAAGAGTAGGCAACAGTGTGGCAAAGGTCAACTCTCTGACACGCACCTCTCTCTTTTGGCTGTAGTTCAGTGACCTGGTAGATACAAGTCAGGATTTCCTCAGCTCTAAATGGAAAGATCTCCTGTTCCAACCTTAAGCATAAAAGATCATTTTGGTTTCCATCCAGAATGTCCACCACAGGCTTATGTTTCCAACATTTGTTCCCCAGTTGGTGGCACTATTCGGGGGGAAGCTGAGGAACCTTCCAGAGTGGGAGCAAGCTAGAATAATGAGGCTGTCAAAGGTGATATCTGGCCCTAAGTTCCTGCCCTGCTCTGCTTCCTGGTTGGTTCACCATGATATAAACACCTGCTCCCACCACCAGGAACTGAACTGCACCACGGTGGCTTCCCGTCCTGACAGACTGAAACCCTCTGAAACTATGCGCCAGAACAAATCTTTCTTCCTAATGTATTCTTTCAGATATTGTGTCAGCAATACAAAATTAACTGATATAGGGGATTTGCTGCTCAGACAAGGAGCCCAAGCACACAGCTATCCGAGGGTTCTAACAACACTGGAATTCCTTCCCTCCCTCCTCCTCCCCCTTCATCCTCTTTCCTTGCTCTCTCTCTCTCTTTCCCTCTTTGCACCCATCCCTCCCCTCACCTTTCTCCTCATTCTTTACATTCTTCTCAGGGAGCCCCCTGTATGTGGAGGCTCTTGAAAGCACCCATGTGAACCCTGCCAAGCTGACAGTCCAGAGAACAGGAGAGTGTCTCTGCTGAGACTGTAGTCCCGTTGGGGTCTAACACCTGGGGAGATGTCACTGATCAAGCCCAAGTCTCGTGTGCACATCTGGAGTTGGGAGGAACTACACCCAGAACCACAGATGGGAGCAAGAGGCTCCCAGGGGAAATGTCTCACTATGCCCTGTATCTTTACATCAATCTGGAAGAGGCAGGACACATCAGCCTCTGTGCAGACACAGTGCTCCCTGAGGCAGCGCAGGCAGTGGGGCTGTGTTTTCGTGCCTGGAGCCCCTGGTCCCTCGTTCTGCGGTGAATGCTGACCAGTTTGCTTTGGTCTCCTCTTCTTTGGAGGGGAAACTGGGTTGTTGTGGGGAACCAATTGAGTTAAATACATACAAAAAGCTAACACCTACTGAGTGAGTTAATACACATAAAGCTTTGGGCCATGCACTTAATAAATGTTGGCTCTTATTTTTAAGAACTAAGCCAAGAGATTTGTACACAGAAGAGTCTTGAGTTCCAGAAGGAGAATCTGACCTCTTCCAGCTGGTATGACACACCAGGACAAAGGCCTGGTTGTCCTGACGCCCTGTCCACTGCTCCTGCCGCTGCCTCGTGGACCCGGGAGATTTCGGTCCCCTCCAGCACTTGGCGATTCAGCGAATGACCCACCCCTTGTGACACACCGGCCTCCCTGTGTACAGTGACCCAGCCATGCAGGGTCAGAGCAGAGCCCATCTTGTTGGGGGTGGGAAGGGCCCTGGAGTCTGCCACCTCCTGTGTCTACAGACGGTCGGGCGCTCCTTGTAGGCGCTCACACTCCTCTCCAGTTTGGGAGAGGCCTTCTCGAGCTTCCTAGAAACCTATCATGCCACGATATTCATCACCTGCTCCTTCCATTCGTGAGTTAGTAACACAGAGGAAAGCTGTGGACTCCCTTCAGGCAGCGGGGAGCAACTCAGGAGGCAGAGACAAGGAATGGCTGTGATGTGTTTACTTTCCAGGCCGCTTCAACACAGGACTCATCAGCCATGCGCTAGGACGTTACTAACCACGAGCTGCTTCTGATGACCCCAATAGCGCTATAATGACCCGCGGCCTAGGTAGAGATGCAAAGATAAGCACTGCTCTCAAAATTAAACTGTAATTTCCCTGTATGTCTCAAGGGGTGCGAAAAGGATCGTGGGAATAAATGATAGGTCAGACAGAGGATTCCACCCTGGGAAGAGGCTGCTTCCTTTCCACCTCCCAGTGAGGTTAAAGAAAGAGGGCTGGGGCTGGAGAGACAGCTCAGCCGTTAAGAGCACTGACTGCTCTTGCAGAGGACCCGGGTTCGATTCCCAACACCCACATGGAGGCTACGAACCGTCCTTAACTCCAGTTCCAGGGGAATCCGAAGCCCTCTTCTGACCTCCGTAGCATTACATGACACGGGTGCAGTCACACAGATGCAGGCAACACACTCATACACATAAAATAAAAATAATAAAGAAGAGGGACAGCAAGATGGTTCAGCAGGTGACGGTGCTTGCCACTCAAGCCTAGTGAACAGAGTTCAATCCCCACAAAACCCACATAAAGGTGAAAGGTGAGAACCAACTCCACAAAGTTGTCCTGTGGCCTCCGCGTGTGCATGCACATATGAAAATAATAAACAGTGTGTTTTTAATAACTGGTTCTGGCTTAGTACACACCATGTTCCGGGCACAGTAGTGTTTCACTGAATCCCACAGCAACTCTGCGGGGGTTCCTGTCCTCAGGAACTCCACTATGCAGCTGAGGGACTGAGGCTGAGAGAGATCCAGTGACAGCAACAAAGTCCTACTAGGTACAGTAGAAAAGGCCAGGACTCAAATCCAGCCAGGCTGGTTCCAAATCCCATAAACCCAAGAATCAAACTAGGGGACTGGGAATATGGCTCAGTAGGTGGAGTGCTTACCTAGCATGCACAAAGCCCTGGGTTTGATTCCCAGCACTGCATGAAACTGGGTGTGGTGGTGCACTTCTGTAATCCTAGCACGTAGGTGGAAGCGGGATAGTCAAAGTTCAAGACCATCCTCAGCTACACAGCAAGTTTATGCTCAGTTTGTGCTACATGGGTATTTGCCACATACAAAGGCTCTCTCTCTCGCTCTCTCTCGCTCTCGCTCTCTCTCGCTCTTTCTTGCTCTCTCTCTCTCTCTCTCTCTCTTGCTCTGTGTGTGTGTGTGTGTGTGTGTGTTGTGTATGTGTTCATGTGTGTGCACTTGTGTTTGGAGGCCAGAAGTCAATATCAGGTGTCTTCCTCAATAGCTCTCCAAACTTTTTCTTTGAAACAGGGTTTGACTAAACCTGCAGCTCACCAATTCAGCTAAACTGTCTGGTCACTGAGTCCCAGGATCCACTGGTCTCCACCTCCTCAATGCTGGGATTTCAGGTACATGCACATACCACATATGACTTTCTACATGGGTGCTGGGAATTGAACTCAGGTCTTCATGGTCGGGCAGCAAGCACTTTACCAACTGAGCCACCTTCCCAGCCCCTAAAGGGATCTACTGAACCAACCAGTCACTTTGCAACAAATACTTACCAACTGCCAGTTGTCAGGCACAGTGAGACGGGAATCACAGAACCATGGGGAACATTCTCTGACCTCCTTACAAGAGCCACTAAAGCCTCTCCTGCCGGAGGGGAACCAAGACACCTCTGAGGGAAGAACCAGACCTACAGAAGTGGCTGGCTGGCACTTGGCTCATCCTTTACTGGTTACTAAGACCTGGAGATCAGAAACCACACAGCTCAGCAGTTAAACCGCTGAGACCTACATAGACCCACATCCCCCCTCATGGGCCCAGTGCCACCTCTGGAAAGTCATATGACCTCTCTAAGCATTTTTCCTTCCTGGAGAAGATGCTCATATCTACCACTCAGGATTCCTGGAGGGATTAAACAGCGACCTTTATCATCCATCCTGCTTCCCAGCTAGCCTGTGGGGTTAGATTACAAACTGCTACCCCACTGCTCTGAACTAATAGAGGAGAGAGATTTTCATCACTCAGAACCCACTGCCACCCAGAGACATGTTTCTTATTACAGCCAGCACCCTCTGGTGGAAAGTAAAGCTGTCTATTCTCCCAAACCCCTCCCAAAAAGCATGCAGAGCTCCGTGCACGTAATAAACATCAGTGAAAGCCTTGACAGTCGTGAGATCGGACCTGATTTCCTCATCAGTAATGGAGCAAGCAAGTGACTAATAGACCTACATGTTAGAACTGACTTTCTCCTGACTGAAAACTCCCTGGGTGGGATGGGCTAAGACCTCCGGCAGGCTCATCTCTTCTGGCTGTCCTGACTCTCCATTACACTCAGCAGTTAGTGCAAACCCTGTCTACAGCAATCAGAGATGACATTTATAGCATCTAGCTAATGCCCAGCACCAAGCTAAGCCCTCCATCCCCATGAGCCCATGGAAGTCCCAGCACATCCCCTTGAGGCGGAACCAATTACTAGTCCTACACTCCCTGTAAAGAGGCTGCGCTCAAAACTAGCCCTCACTTGTGCCCAAATCATGTTCTCTGGAGGTAACAGAACAGAACTGAGACTGAAGTCTGCTGGCTGCAGAGCCCACGGCCATAAGCGTTCTGTAGGAGGCCACACAGAAGGTCCATGGCTACCACCTTCATTCTGTAGGAGGCCACACAGAAGGTCCATGGCTACCACCTTACCCCTGGAAGAAGCCACACAGAAGGTCCATGGCTACCACCTTCGTTCTGTAGGAGGCCACACAGAAGGTCCATGGCTACCACCTT
>NW_008340140.1:248058-261159 GCF_000622305.1 Nannospalax galili | reverse complement strand
TCATGTTCTCTGGAGGTACTAGAACAGACGTGATGTAGGAGGCCACACAGAAGGTCCATGGCTACCACCTTCATTCTGTAGGAGGCCACACAGAAGGTCCATGGCTACCACCTTCATTCTGTAGGAGGCCACACAGAAGGTCCATGGCTACCACCTTACCCCAGGCAGAAGGGCACTCATTAAGAAAACAACAGAAATGCTCACAAAGATATGAACCACAGGGAACTCTTATTCACTGTGATGGGAATGTAGAATAGCCCAACCACTACGGAAGTCAGCATGAAGGTTTCTCAAAACTAACCATAGATCTTCCACAGGAGCCAGCTAGTCCACTCCTGGGTATTTACCCAAAGTTACTCCAAGTGAACATGTCACAGGGACACCTGCACATCAGTGTTTACTGCAGCGCTGTTCACAATGGCTGAGTGATGGAACCAACCTAGGGACCCAATCACAGAGGAATTGGATAAGGAAAATGTGATAGAGATATACAATGGAATTCTTTTCGGTCATAAAATGAAGTCACGTGTGTCACTTGTAGGGAAATGGATGCAGTCAGAGAGCATCATCGTAGGGAAATTAAGTCATCTCAGAAAGATAAAGTTTCTCTTGTTTGGGGTTCTAGATTCTATATAGATGCATAAAACCATGTTGAGAGTGTACATAGACTGTGCATACAGTATGTATACATACATCTATGACATCAAAGAAGTAAAACTGTCTAAGAGGACAAGGGGAACTAATGGGGGAAGGGGATGTAGGGGCAGTAGTTTGAAAACATGCTAACATAAAACATACATGCACAAAGCTTTAAAAAATAATTTTGTGTGAGATTCAGGAATGGTGAGATGCCTCCATAGTTACAGTGTTTTCTGTGAAAGTATGAGGACTTGAGTTCCAATCCCCATCACTCACATAAATGACCAGGATGGTGGCATCACCTGTAACCTCAGCATTGGGAAGCAGAGACAGGGGCTCCCTGGATCCGGTCAGTCTAGTCACCTACTGAGCTCCAGATTCAGTAAGAGACCCTGTCTCAATAAAGTGGACAGTGACTAAGCATGGTGGTACACACCTTCAATCCCAGCACTTGGGAGGAACAGGCAGGCAGATCTCTGTGAGACTGAGGCCAGCCTGGTCTATATAGTGATTCCAGGTCAGCTGGGGCTACAGGGAGACCCTGTCTCAGAAAGACCAACAACAAAGAAATAAATAATAAATAGGACCGTGACAGGGGAGGACACCTGACATTGATGTCTGGCCTCCACATGTGCATACATGGGCTTCCACACTCGTACATACACACGTGAGTTCACACACACACACACACACACACACACACACACACACACACAAGATTCACCTTTAATCCCTGAAGTGGGAGTAAAAGTTCTCTGGTGGCCTGTGCTCTCTAAGTTTCTAGAAACTACCCCCCTCTAGCCTAGAGCTGTGGCTCGAGTGTTTCTCTTTGATGAGGGGCAACCCCTGCCCTTAGACGTTATGTAAAGTCAACCATTTGTTCCTTGATTGTTCTGCTAGCACCTTTAAGATGGAAAAGACAGAGCCTAAGCCAATCTGGATTGGACCATGGGGAATGGTGTAAATATGTGCCACACAGAATCGAAAGGTTCAGGCAGAGAAGGTCTGGAGCCTGCAGATGGATCCTGCGGCATCGACCACCAGGGCCTGGTTTCCTAGACGCTGGCTCTACTCCCAGGAATGGTCTCGCCTCTCGAGGACTCCATGGGTATCCACTTGTCTGAGACAAGTTCTATGAGCTCCAGGTCCCAAATGTAACTGAGTTTCTCTGCTCTGCAATCCCAGTAGAGATCTCAGATTATATTTCATTGGTCCACTTAGAGAACCACACTAAGCTCTGAACGAAACACAATCCTATGAATAAGAGGTACGGTCATGCAGCTGGACAACCCTGGATCATGTGAGTATCCTGGAAGGAGGAATCCCACCTGATTAGCTGGGGGGGGGGGGACAGAGGGAAGGGTGGCCCAAGTGAAACCGACGGCCTGCACCCCCAAGCCAGTCATAGATGCCACGCTGTTTATGTTCTTCTCTCTCCCTCAAAAGGCAACTCCTCATGACCCTCTCTCCTCCAGCCCATTTCTCCCGGCCTTGGTCTGTGCCTGAGTCATGGCAGGATACAAAGAGGGCACTTCCTAACTCCAAGGAGAGTTTAAGGGAGGACTTCGGTGTGGGTGGGGGTGAGAAAGAAAGAGAAATGCCTTCATTCTTTTTCCCAAAGCTTGGCGGCAGCATCAGAGGTCTGGGGTTCGTGGATAGACAGTAAAGAATCTTTTCATGAGCTCTGTTTTATGTGAGAAAGCCACTTAGGCAAGGAGGCACTTGGCTGCTCTTTCTAAATGAAAATTTTCAATTAGTCTGAAGAAGTTAATTACACCATCCTTTAATAACTGCTCTTGTGAGTCTGCAAACCCTCTATTAATTGATTCAACCATTTACCCCAAACAGGTCGAAAAAGACGAAGAAAAGAACAGGCAGAGAGGGGCAAAGACGGAAGGGTTGCGGGCTCTACAGGGTGTGGAGGAGGAGGGGGCAGAATCCCTGAAAAACAGGCTGGTGAGCGATTTGGGACGTCAGCCTTCAGAGGGCAGGGCTCTGCAGGCTGCCAGCTGCATCCGCAGGCCCAGCAGGCTGCAACCCGCTGCCTTGCAACAAGCAGGTCTATCAGCTTCCACCGAAAAAGAGCCGCCATGGGTTGGAGAGATGGCTCAGTCGGTACACTGTTTGCCATGCAAGCATGCAGACCTGAGTTAGGGCAAGGTGGCTGTAATCCCAGGGCTGGGGGTGTGGACCATCCCTGGTGCTTGGTGGCCAATGAGCCCAGCTAAATAAGTGAGCTCTAGGTTCAGTGAGAGACTCTGCCTCAAAAACTAAGGTGGAGGGCTACTGAGGAGGGTACCAGAGGTTGAGTTCTGGCCTCCACATAAGCATGCACACACGTGTACATACACACACATGAACACAGACACGAGCACATGTGTGCAGCTCACCCCTCCAGATCCTTCTCGTGGGGTGGATCAAGGTGTTAAAAACAGATGGCTCTGTGTGGTCAAGCAGCTCATCAGCGGCAAAGCTGAGATCAAGGCGACAGTAGTGAAGACCTGGGAAGACAGCTGAGCCAGTAAAGTGCTCGCCACACAAACATGAGGACCAGAGCTCAGTCCCCAGAACCCACATAAAAAGCAGTATGTGCTGGTACACACTTAGAGTCTCAGTGCCAGACAGGTGGGGACATGTGCACCCCTGGGGCTTGCTGGCCAGCCAGTCTGGGCTAACTACTGATCTCCAGGCCAATGAGAGACCCTACCTACCTTGAAGGAATGGTGTCCCTGAGGATAACATTTGACTTTGGCCTCTGGCCTCCACATGCCCAGGCACACACATGCATGTGCACTGCCACACATGCACCTGCAAACACAGGAACCCACACATATACATATACATAAAAAAGATAAATAAATAAATGAATAGGTGAAGTCATAAATGTAGAACTGTATCCAGCAGGTCTAGTTTCTTTGGAAGATGAGGAGATCACATTCACTCACAGAGAAAGGCCGTGGAAGGACACAAGGAGAACAGAGCCAAGGTCTCGGCAGAAACCAGCCACACTAATGCCTGGATCCTGGCTTCCAAACTCCCGAGTTACAAGAAAATCCATTTCTGCTGTGTAAGTCACTCAGCCTGCGGTATTTGGTTACATTTCCCAAGTGTACCAATACAGTGACAGAACTTACAGAAACACAGGAAGAGGAAATCGCTTAGAGCGAGGCGCTGGACTTCATGCAGAAGACAGGATCTAGCTGGGTGGTGGGCGATGCAGCAGTGGAGATGGGATTGATGGGGAAACAGCATCACGGGTACCCGGGGCAGCTTTGCTTAGTCCTGCCCAGGAATGGGCAGGGAATGGCTGACACGGCGCTGAGCCCTTCGTTGTAGTTCGCTGGGCTCTTAGACAGCAATGAAACCCTAAGAAGCAGTGCCACTGGGATTCCCTCTGGGAAGGAAGCGGCAGACTGCGGCAGAGGAGGGTGACTGTCCAACAGAGCTATGATATAGTAGCAGCTGCTCCAGGCTGAGGTCCTGAAGACAGAAGTCACCACCTGAGAATGAAGACAACAGAAAATCCTACTAAGATACATCAGACAGTGAAAGGTGAAAACAAATTGTTCCCCTAAGAACTGCAGAAAAGGGGCTGGAGAGATGCTCAGTGGTTCAGAGCACTGGCTGTTCTTGCAGAGGACCCGGGTTTGAGTCCCACACCCACACGGCGGCTCACAGTCATCTGTAGTTTCAATTCCAGGGGATCCAACACCCTCTTCTGACCTCCAAGGGCATTGCATGCACGTCGTGTATTTACACGTATGCCAGCAAAACACTCATACACATAACATAAAAATAACAAAATATTTTTTAAAAGAACTGCAGCTGGGCGTGGTGGCATGCACCTTTAATCTCAGCCCTCAGGAGGCAGAGGCAGGTGGATCTCTGTGAGATCAAGGCCCCCCTGGTTCACATCGTGACTTCTAGGCAGGCTGGGATTAGGGAGACCCTGTCAAAAAAAAATCAACAAAACAAAGAACTGCAGAAGAGAGGAGAGACAGAGAGAAAGAACAGAGACATGGAGAGAGACAGACAGATGCAAGAAAAGAGGGAAAAAGAGAGAGAGAGAGACTTTGTCCCTTTGTCCATTTGATGTCATTCAATAGAATTGCAGCTAGCAGCTGGTGGATTGTCAAGAATGTAGCTTGCAGCAGGCAAAGTTAGAGGCGCTGCACATGGGCTTACCGTCTTCCTACTGACTTAGCACACTAGTGCGAAGAGCACACCCATTGCGAAGTTGAGAAAACTGAGCCCTGCTGTCTTACTTTTTCTGTTGCTGTGGTAACACACTGTGACAGGCAGACCTCTGTCAGCTGAGGCCAGCCTGGTCAACATAGCAAGTTCTAGGCCTGGAGACCCTGTCTCCAAAAAAAAAAAATGTCCCAAAAAAAAAAAAAAAAAAAAAAACAATGAGGGGACTTATAAAAACTAGAGTTTATATGAGTTTCCGGTTTTAGAGGAATCGGTAATCATGGCAGGGGAGGCAAGAGGTGGTCAAAGCAAAGAGAAGTTCCATCACATCTTGAAGCTGTTACAGGAAGCAGGGAGTGACTGGAAATTTGGGAAGGCTTAAGAATCTCAAAGCCCGGCCCCAGTGACGTGTTTACTGTTTACTCCAGCATGGCCACACCCTTTTAAAACCTCCCAAACCAGCGCCACCAACTGGGGACAAAAATGTCCAAATTCTTGGAGCCTGTGTGGGACACTGTCATTCAAACCAAGCTTTTAGTAAACAGCTGAGGCCAGGGTTGGAAGCCCAGCAGCCAGGATGCAGAGCCAAACTCCTGACTCCTGCCTGTTCTCTTTCTCGGGCCACTATGGAGAAATTCAAGATGACATCTATCTTGCTGAAAGTTGCTCTGATTGGGCCTCTTCCCTATTTACGGGCAGTGGTGAAGCCTCAGCTTCCAGGTCAGGTGCAATCTGTTCCCATCTGACCTTTCCCATCTGCACTCACTCAAGTTGACTGGCTCATGACTCCCCTTCCCCGTTTGGCATGGTCTCGCCTCCTTTCTCAAATCCACTCTCTCTCTCCTAGAAATGCAGTTACATACTAGTCTCCCTCCACCACAGTGAGTTCCACTCACCCACCACATCCAGGGTATGCAGCCTCCTCTATTACTCACATAGAGGGAGTTGTCTGGAGCCGGAGGGTTCTGACACATTGGGAGTCTCTGACCACTCTGTAATCTACTCAATTAGCCATCCATTGTCTGAGTGGTAGAGAGAGCTCTGTGCTGATCAGAAGATGGAAAGACAACCTCAGCTTGTCCTCTCAGACTTCCCCATCCACGGAGAACAAGAAAGGTGGAACAGCCAGGCGTGGTGGCGCACACCTTCAATCCCAATGCTCAGGAGGCAGAGGAAGGTGGATCAATGTGAGTTCAAGGCCAGCCTGGTCTACATAGTGAGTTCCACATCAGCTGGGCCTACAGGGAGATCCTGTCTCAAAAACACCAAAAGAAAAAAAGGAGAGGTAACAACAAAACGAGGCATGTGGCCCCTGGTGCTCCAGGCTGCTCCACCTGTCACCTGTGATGGGGTGCCCAGGTCAGTGGACCCCAGAATTGCACTCCACTTCCTCTGTGCATAAGATCTGGTGAGTTCACCAGATCCAGCCACCATCAAGTCCTTATCAGATTCTTACCCACAAGATCTTGACCTGGTTCCTGTCCTTTTTTCTTTGTTTATAAATGTTTATTTTTTTTTATTTATGTGTGTCTATGTGCCTGTGTGAGTGCCTCTGTGGAGGTGTCGACAGAGGCCGGGGAGTGGGGGCATCATGAGACCCCTTGGAGCGGGAGCCACAGGCATTTGTAAGCCTTCTGACATGGTGCTGGGATCTGAACACCAGTCCTCATGATGAACAGCAAGTACTCCAAACCGCTAGGCCACCTCTCCAGTCTTTCTTTTATTTTACTTTTAAGACTATTTTGGGTTTCTTTTCATTAAAAATAGTTTCTGTTTTTTTATTCATTTTAATTGAATTTTTGTGATCTTCATGCAATATATTTTTATCATAATTAGATCCCCTCCTATATCTCTGCGTCCCCTTTACTAGACTTCCACCAAATTTCTATACTCTAATATACATTATATCTATATATACGTATATATATGCTTATAAAATCAGGCTTGTGTCCCCAAATGGGTCTCCCTGTAGCCCCAGCTGGCCTGGAACTTGATATTTACACCAGGCTGGTTCAGATCTCATAGAGAGCCACCTGCCTCTGTCTCCCAAATGCTGGGATTAAAGGTATATACCACCACATCCAGCAGATTTATTTTTAATTATGTGTTTATGTATGGGATGGGGAAGGTAATATGCACATGTGTGCAGGTGCCCTCAGAGACCCGGAAAGCATATCAGATCCCCCTGAAGCTGGAGTTACAGGCAATTATGAGCCACCTAATGTGGGTGCTAGGAACCAAACTTGGGTCCTCTGCAAGAGCAGTGCACTCTTAACCTCTGAGCCATCAATCCAGCTACTTCTTCTCTTTAAGAGACAATGCCTAAGACATATCAGGGTGATAAGGGAGCAGGGAGAGTGGCTGGAGACGGTGACAGCTAATCACCCAGGCTTCAGAAGGGACTCCATAAGAAGGTCTGCACATGAAGAGTCTATTCTAAGTCTTTGGGGCACACAAAGCTCAGCCTCTAGAGGATGGAGTTCAGGAAGCAGCGTGCAGCACTAAGAGACGTGAAGTCCAAATTTTACTCTGCTTTTGCATCTTCTAGTGATACTGGAAAGGATGGAGTTCACCATCCCTCTACTCTCCTTCCAGCAAGAGAAGGTGGTAAGGACTGGATGAGGAATTGGTCCAGGGACGCTGGAAAAAGAGAAATGTAGAGAAAATCCAGACTGACCAGTCCTGAACAGAGTGTTCTGGGGAGAGGGGCTCTGAGAGGCACAGGAAGGGTCATGAGGAAGGAGAGGAAGGAACATTCTAGAAGTCTTGCTGTGAGCCACAGACTGAAGGCACCTTGATATTTTGGGCTGGGTGATGCTTTTAGAATTCTAAACTGAGCCACCAAGAGCCCAAGACGGGAGTTTTTTAATTTCCACAGACCTCTGGAGACTGTAGTGAGCAATGGAAATTCATGTGCTGCCCTCAAGTGACTCCTTGTGGCCCAAACTGCATCTAGCATATGGCATAGGGCTTCAGTGCCAGCTCCACAGGTGGTGTCCATCCCAGCCATGCTAGGAGACTGGTAGAGGTGATTGGAGACTTCCCTCCCTCCCTCACCCCTCCAGTTCTCTCAGACTACAGCCAGAAGCTCCCAAATCAGGTGAGCCTGGGGAAAGCCAGATCCCTCTGAGCCCAGAAAGAGTTCCAAACCACATCAGCCTAAAGATCAATGTGATTTTGTGTCAAGTTTAGGTTGTGGTTTCAAATGACACTATCTGATTAATATAGGAAAACTTAGCTTTCATCTGTGCAGTGGGATCCCACGATCTAGACACATAAACTGTGGGTCAGACTCACTGCACCAGAGGGAGTGGTCCTAGTACCTAGGGCCTCCAGTGCCTACTCAGCAAGTCCACAGCTAGGGAGCACTGGCTGTTGCACGCCACCTGGTGGCCAGAGCCGGCACTGGCTGAACTAACTAGGGAGGCCTTTGGGCTAATGCCAGGAATGAGGAGTCTCCCTGTAGCTGCTTCGAGTCTGATCCAGGAAACAGAGCCAGGAGAATTCTCCTGACGTAGGGTTCCCCCTCTGCCTCCCATTTCCCAGGCTGGGGTAGCTGGAAATGGGGCATTTTCCACAGAGCAGCCTCACCCATCCCTCTCTCCTCGCCTAAAAATATCGTTCTTTAGTTCTACCCCCTTTGAACACTGGGTACAGGAAAGAGCCCTGCCAGTCACCCACCACTTGTGAAGACCCGAGGGGTATCACCTCCGGATTCCATGGTATTGTATTATTTGAAATTTTATACTAACCATGGATTTTTTTATAGTCAGAATAAAATAATTATTTTGAAAATTAGAAAGGAAATAAAGTACAGTAAATTTCTACTTCCCTGCTATGGGGGGGAGCTTTAAAAACATTGGTCTTGTGAGTCCTTTTTATTATTTAATAATTACGGTCATGTGTGTTTGTGTGGGGTATGTGCACTTGAGTACAGGTGCCCGAGGAAGCCAGAAGAGAGTATCAGATCCCCTGGAGCTGGAGTTACAGATGGTTGTGAGCTGCCAGATATGGGTGCTGGGAACTGAGCTTGGGTCCTCTGGGAGGGCAGAAAGTGCTCTTAACTGCTGAGCCATTTCTCCAGCACCCTCAATCCCCCAAACATAGCTCATCTTACAAAGTAGAATTTCACATTCTCCTTAACAGTAGCACATGATAAGAAATGTTTAAGCCCCGCCCCTTCCTCACTCCATCTCTAATTTCTCTTTCAAATGCTGTGACTATTTTACAAGTGAGCAGAGAATTGAAGTACCAACAGGGCCCCAGTAAGACCTGACCCTAACAGCAGGCCCAGTGCAGACACGATGGAAAGGACAGGAAGTGTCACCAAGCTCCTCAGAGCAGGTGCCCAGAGCCATGTCCACCAACACGAACCTCTCAGCAGCTGTTCCTTGACGGCACCTGCCAGAGCTGAGCTTCTGTCCTAGTTCCATCTCTGTTGCCGTGATAAAATATCCTGACAATGAGCAGGGCTTATTTGGCTTATAATTCTAATTTATAGCCCATCGTTGCAAAGAAGTCAAGGTAGGAAGTAGAGACAGCTAGTCCCATCACATCCTGTCACATCCGGGAGCAGAGAGAGAATAAAGGCTGAGTGCTCGGCTTGTACCCTCCATCCATATCCCATCCAAGGCCCCAAGCCAAGGAACAGTGCTGCCCACAGTGGCCCACAGTGATCCTCCCCCTCAACTAAGGCAATCAAGACACCCACCAACACTGACACGCCCGCAGGACAACCTGATCTAGATCATCCCTCACGGAGACTCTTTCCAGATGATTCTACATTCCATTGACAGTGAAAACTAACCATCATGGGACTTGGAGAGACGGATCAGGGGTTCAGAGCACTGGCTGTTCTTATGGAGGACCCAGGTTCAGTTCCCAGCACCCACATGGCAGCTAACAACCATCTGTAACTCTAGTTCCAGAGGGATCTGATGGCCTCTTCTGGCCTCCACGGGCATTGCACAAAATCGGTACACCCACATCTATGCAGACAATACACTCATACACATAAAATAAAAATCAAGCAATCAAAAATAAATTCTTAAGCTAACCATCACACTTGCCTGTGACTCATACCTACAAACACTTCCAAAAGACATGCACAAGCACTGAATAAATCACTGCCTAGGGACACGATGGAATATTCTACCACAGTAAAAAGACACCACAGCAATGGCCAACAGTAAGGGGGGACTCTCATAAACATAACACTGGGAGAAAGAACCAGATTTGGGCAAGCATGTTCAGTGCTCAGAAAGTGTCCAGAAAGAGGTTGTAAAGGGCATGGCTCAGTGGGAGAGCACAGGTAAGGCCCTGGGTTTGATCTCTAGCTCTGCAAGAAGGCAGGTTGAGCTCATCTGTAGAAAGAAAGCAGAAGATGGCATGACTGGGGAGAAGCACACGTGAGACTTTGGGAACATCCTGGAGCAGATCGAATTCCACTTCCTGATACTGGAGTTTGGGTCCCCAGCAGTCATGCAAATGCCAGGCAGGTGAGACAACCCTCCTGTAATCCCAGTGCACAAGAGACAGAGACAGGGAGCCCCAGAGCAAGGTGGCTAGCTAGACTACCTAAATCAGTGAGCTCCTGGTTCAAGGGAGAGACCTGCCTCAATGAATAAAGTAGAGAGTGATCAAGGCAGACACTCAGTGTCAACCTCTCACCTCCAAGCGCGTGCACCCACATGTGCAAACACGCATATACATACACACGCACACACACAAAGATATCAACTTCTATGAAGAATTTGGTAACCAACTACTATAGAAGGAGTAATAGCCACACTGCTTCATGTTGAAAATGGTTTGCAGATTAAAAGAGAAAAATCATGGGGCTGGAGAAATGGCTCAGCAGTTAAGAGCACTGGCTGTTCTTGCAGAGGACCAGGTTCAAATCCCAGCACCCACATGGCAGCAAACAACTGTCCATAACTCCAGTTCCAGGGGATCCGACAGCCTCTTCTGTCCTCCGCAGGCATTGCACAACATGGGTGCACTTACCTAGATGCAGGCAATACAAAAAATAAAAACAATAAATAAAATATTTTTTTTAAAAAGAGATAAACCAGATCGTATGCTACCCCACAAGTAGCGTACAAGTTGTGTTGTGGTTTCTTCCAAAGAGGAAAGAGTTCACTATCCAAAAGGCAAGAGAATAGTCTCTGTGCTCGTCAACCTGAAGTCCCTGAAACATGGCAGGTGGACACCTTCCCTCATTTAAAATGAGAAGTGTGAGGGTGTGAGATAGTTCAGCAGGTAAAGGTGCTTGCAGCCAAGGCTGACAGACCTGGGTTTCATCCACAGGGACCCATATAGTGGAGAGGACACTAATGACTCCCCCAAGTTGTCCTCTGACCTCCACGCAGGTTCCAAGACACATGCACACACACACATGCATGCATGTACACGCATACACATACACACACACACACACACACATTAAAACAATCTGATTTTTAAAATAAAAGATCCTTTTTCAACGGCCTTAAAGGAGTCAGAAGTGGGTATGCCCATTACTTGATTCTGATCTAAATAAAATTTACTCCAGAAAAATATTTATGCACAAGAGAGATTGGATAGCTTACAGATGATGTCATCTCTTGGTCGCTTTATGCCAAAGCGACCAGGAACTTGAGAAATTAACCCCAGGATTGGTTTTTCCTCAGGCTGGTTCTGTTCCCTAAGCAGGTGAATACTGCCACCTAGTGGGTGTCATGGAGAAAAGCTGCCTTTGACAAGCTGCATAAAACTCAATTTTTAGTATTTTTTTGTGGTTAGCAAATGGGTTGTTTTTTGGGACAGACTCACTATGTGACCCTGGCTGGGCTAGAATGCACTATATAGAGAAGCTTGACCTCAAACATATGAAAATCCTCCTGCTTCTGCCTCCAGAGTGCTGGAATTGAAGTATGATCACCTAACCAGGGTGATCAGTTTTCTTGTTTGAAACAGGGTCTCACTATGTGGCCCAGGCTGGCCTCAAATTTGCATCACATTTCTCCTCCTGCCTCTGCCTCCTGGGTGCTGGGACTGCAAGTATGAGCCACCACACTTGACTTGAATTTATCTTAAAAGACTCAGGGACAAAGTTTCTGGAAGACTGATGGGGTCCATTCATTTAAAATTAATAGAGCATACACACAAAACACAAGGAAAACAATCTCAAATGGCAAATATGCCCAGACCCAAAAAAAATATGGCTTTCCCTAGTAGTTGGAGAAAAGATATAAAACAGCAATTAAATGATATTTCTACCCACCCGACTGAGACCTCACTAACAGTTAATCTCAAGAAATAACAAAAATGAAGGAAGTCCTGGTCCTCCTGAGAAAGTGGGAAAGCACATCAGTCACAGAGCAATCTGACATGATGTTTTAGAATATTTAACGTGGGCAGGGCTGTCACTCAGCTGGTAGATGGAAGCTTGCCTAACATGCATGAAGCACTGGGCTCAGTCTCAGCACTGTATAAACCATGCATGGTGGCAAACACCTGTAATCCCAGCATGAGGGAGGTGGATACAGGAGGATCATAAACTCAAGCTCATCCTTTAATACATAGTGAATCTGAGGTTAGTCTGATCTACATGAGACCCTGTCTTTAAAAAAGAAATCATCAGCAGTGATTAATGCAGCTCTCATCTCTCGAGAAGATTCCTTATGCAGCAGATGGTGATTGACAGAGAAACCACAACCGACCAAGGTGCAGAGAACAAAAGGCTGCAGCGTGCTTACCCCTGAATAGAACACCTCTGTCAAACTTCTGCCTCCCAAGGCTTAGGGCTCTGCAAAAGGAAGAGGGGGCAGAAAGAGTGTAAGAGCCAGATGTGGTGGATGACCACGGAAAACAGAATTTTCCAAACAGCTGGGCAGTTGCTCATATGAACTCACAGCAATGGTGACAGCGTGCACAAGTCCCATGCCAGCTCAAGTCAGACAAACTCCCAACACAGAAGTAGGGAAGCGGTAAGAAACCCCAACCCTAGCTGTGGAGCTGTTAGCAACTCATGGCTCCTGGGAGGGGATGAGTCAGTCTCATTTAAGGATGAGACTCTTGGTAGAATGACTAGGCTCCAGTGGATGGACCCACACTAGAGTCATTTAGGGACACAAATCTGACTCTGTAGGGATAGACAGATTGATGACAGATAGATAGATGATGGATGGGTGGATGGATAGATGGATGATAGATAGATAGATAGATAGATAGATAGATAGATAGATAGATAGACAGATAGATAGATGATAGATAGGTAGATGCATGCAT
>NW_008340140.1:247606-247870 GCF_000622305.1 Nannospalax galili | reverse complement strand
GATAGATAGATAGATGATAGATAGATAGATAGATAGATAGATAGGATAGATGATAGATAGATGGATGATATAGATAGGTAGGTAGATGATAGATAGATACATACATAGATAGATGATAGATAGATGATAGGTAGATAGATAGATGGATGATATAGATGACAGATCGATGATAGAAGATAGATGATAGATTGATAGATGATAGATAGATAGATGATGGATAGATGATAGATATAGATAGATAGATAGATAGATAGATAGATAGAT
>NW_008340140.1:246732-247148 GCF_000622305.1 Nannospalax galili | reverse complement strand
AGATAGATAGATAGATAGATAGACAGATAGATAGATGATAGATAGGTAGATGCATGCATGCATACATACATAGATAATAGATAGATGATAGATGATAGACAGGCAGACAGAGATGATAGATGATTAGATAGATAGATAGATAGATAGATGATAGATAGATGATAGATGATAGATAGATAGATGATAGATAGATAGATAGATAGATAGATAGGATAGATGATAGATAGATGGATGATATAGATAGGTAGGTAGATGATAGATACATACATAGATAGATGATAGGTAGATAGATAGATGGATGATATAGATGACAGATCGATGATAGAAGATAGATGATAGATTGATAGATGATAGATAGATAGATGATGGATAGATGATAGATATAGATAGATAGATAGATAGATAGATAGATAGAT
>NW_008340140.1:246380-246664 GCF_000622305.1 Nannospalax galili | reverse complement strand
GATAGATAGATAGATGTAGGTAGGTAGGTAGGTAGATGATAGATGATAGATAGATGGTATAGATGACAGATAGATCGATGATAGATGATACATGATAGGTAGGTAGATAGAGAGATAGATGATAGATGATAGATAGATAGATAGATGTAGGTAGATAGATATTATTTTTCAATGATCTCAGATTGGCATAAAATGGAGCTAATTAAATTTTCTTTCCAGGAATCAGCCAGCCAGACCACTGCCCCAGGCACAGAACCTCAGCTCCATCCTCCTTTTCAGTCATT
>NW_008340140.1:152429-246286 GCF_000622305.1 Nannospalax galili | reverse complement strand
ATAGATAGATAGATAGATAGATAGATAGATGATAGATGATAGATAGATGTAGGTAGGTAGGTAGGTAGATAGATAGATAGATAGATGCTAGAAAGATGGTATAGATGACAGATAGATCGATGATAGATGATAGGTAGGTAGGTAGGTAGATAGATTAGATAGATAATAGATAGACAGAATATCATGTACAGACCGACTTAGATTGATAGATGATAGATAGATAGATAGATAGATAGATAGATAGATAGATAGATAGATAGATAGATAGAGATGATAGATTGATAGATGATAGATAGATAGATAGATAGATAGATAGATAGATAGATAGATAGATAGATGAAATTAGGCCAGGAGTTTAGTAAGGGGGTACAGATCTAAATATGATCAAAATACATCGTATGGAATTCAAAAAAATTCAATCGAAAAAAACGTGTTGAGGACTGGTAATATGGGGAGAAAGATTTATTCAGTTTACAATTCCAGATTAAAGCCATCATAATCCAGTATTGCAGAGAAATCTAGACAGTCTAGACATCCACAGTCATGAGCAGAGAGAAGATGGGCACCTGGATGCTCACTTGCTAGCCAGCTTCATGCCCAAACCCTTCCGTCTTCATTTACTTTTGGTGAACCAAGGCATTTTACTGGGGCAAGGAGGTTACTTAGAGGAGCAGAGTGAAGCCCGCTGCTTCCTGGTGTCCTGACTGGTCTGGGCGGCTCTCATTAATCCTTGGGGTTTATACAAACTTGTGGAGGGAGGGCACTAATGAGCCTGGTCAATGTCAGGGACTTCCTGAAGCTATTGAGCTGTTCACTTGCTGCACTTAAGGAGCTTCCCTAAAGGATGGACTGTTCCACATCCTCCCAAAACATCCTGCTGTTTGCCTCCATGTCGACATTCTGTTGTTTACCTTCTTATAGCAGTGCTGCCCACAGTGGGCTGGGTCTTCCTACAGCAATTAACACTCAAATCAACCTCCCACAGACATGCCACAAACCTACCCAATCTAGATAATCCCTAATTAAGACTCACCCCCTTGATTCTAGGTTGCGTCAAATTGATAGTTAAAACTAACCAGCATAGCAGGAACCCGGAGAGGGGAGGGGGCGGGCACCGGTTTGAGTGACACCTTCTAGGTGCTGGGCCTAGCAGGCACCATAGTGTACATTGCAGATGCCCCATGTCACCTGTGCTGGCAACAGCCAAAGTGACACAGGACTGATGACAGGAGAGTGGCACCTGTACACCTGGACCCAGGGTGAGGCCCATGCCCAGGCTTTCCCCGGGGAATTGTCAGGGTATAGTGTGGGCTCAGAAGAGCTGTTGGACCCTCTCTCGCTCTCTCTCTCTCTCTCCTCCCAACACACGCACACAGAGATGCTCCATTACTTTGCCAATGTGTGTCCATCGAGAGCCCTTAAACTCCTGGTGACTCACACCTGTAGTCCCCGCATTGTGTAGGCTGAGCCTGAGCTATACAGTGAGTTCCAGCTCCACCTGAGCTACAGTGAAACCTTGTCTCAAACAAAATGAAATGGGACCTTGTGATCAAAATATAGTGTATGAAATTCTCAAATAATTAATAGATATGAAAAGCCCTTAAACCTCCTTCTCATGGTTCTTCTCTGCAGAACTCAAATGTCTACAGGGATCCGATGTTCTCTCCTCAGTGTAGGGAAAAAGGATACTCCTGCCCTACTTTTCTTTCTATTGCTGTGATGAAACACTGCCCAAAACCAACTTAGGGAGGAAAAGTTTATCTCCAAGGTCACAGTTCATCACTGGGGGCAATCAGAGCAGGAACCTGCAGGCAGGAGCTGAAGCAGAGCCCATGGGGGAGTGCTGCTCACTGGCTTGCTCCTCTGGCCTGTACTCAACCTGCTTTCTTACACAACCCAGGACCATCTGCCCGGGGTGGCACGACCCACAGTGGGCGCCCACATCACGCAACAATCAAGAAAATGCCCCCCAGACACGGCCACAGGCCAGACTGATAGAGGAAATCCCCCAGTTGAGGTTCCTTCTCCCCAGGCACGTCACGTTGACAATGGAAGCTGTCCAGCACATTTCCTAAAATTTACTTTTAATGAAAAGCCAGGCTATCTTTCCCAACTTTTTATGGTGACAAGGGGCAGAGGGTGAGGAACCTCTATGAGAAAATAAAGCCAATTCTTTAATTGACAACATCCCTCAACCCCCAGCCAAGGCCCCAGAAGGTCAAGGACCCCTGAAGGCATAGTGTGATTGTGTGGACAGTCAGAGATAAGTACGAATGGTTATGTGCAAAATCAAGCACCCAAAATCTCTTTTCTGACAGAAACCAGAAGTCTGGTTTTTATGTAAATGTATCTGTCTTTTAAGAATTGGCAAGTGTCCCAAGCTTCATTTTTAATGCAATTCAGGCTCACAGTTTTCAGCTTAAATAAACATGGGCTGTATTCCGCTCTGGACCATGACTCTGCAGCCTCTGGGGTACATCCTGTGGCCCTCCAGGCATGTGTGTGCAAATTAGCTAAAATGTACCTTCCTGCCATTTTCCAGAAAAGCGGTCTTGAACACAAATCTGGGATGGCCCCTGGACTTGGGCGGCACACAACCTGCACGCCAGTACAGGGCAGTCCTGAATTCCTCCTTTTTGAGATTTTTCAGCTAAGCCCCTAACATCCTGTTTAATTTTTGTCTCATTCTCTGAATGTGTGTATTTATATTGGATAATATATTTACACCAGAAACGTGAATTGAAGAGTTGACTAAATTCTCCAATTAGGATAAATCAAGCAACCTGGAATAAAGGAATTTCAGGTGTGTTTTTAGACTCTTTCACAGGGTCATCTCTGCCAAGTCTCCCAAATCCTCTCACGTTCTGGAAAAAGATGGATGTTACTGTTTACACCCAGAGTTTCCATTGTACAAAATCCCCTTCTCCTGGCTATAAATTACTGCCGTTATCTGGAGCTATGCCAGTTCCTTACAATATTTTCTGAAACTATCTCAGATCAGTAATTAACTCCCCAGCTCCCTGGCTTTCGGTTTCTAATGAGGACCCTGACCATGAAGCCATCAGAGAGAGAGAATCTCCCCTCTTCCCTCTTTGACACAGCACCCAGTTCCTCCGACTGCTGATCAACAAATGCCTTCTATGATATTTATTTATCCATTTATCTCATTTATTTTTGAAGTAGGCTTATCTTGGAGTCTGGAAAGACCCCAGGCCATTACTAGAGGCAGAAAGGGCATCGTGGGAAGGAGCTTGTTTCTTTTCCCCTCTGACAAAATCCTTTCCTAATTAAGAGGCTCGCCTGCATAATTTAAACCCATTAATCCAGAGTCCTGTTGCAGGGTGCAGCCAGCCAGCTCCTTGTCTGCCTCAAGCCTCTGCCTCCTGCCCAGCCAGCCTCCCCATCTATGAAGAGGAGGGTCCTCTCCAGGACCAGTTCCCAGCGCCGCAACGCGAAGCCTGGCCGCCAGGTGGCGCGGGATGCCCTGCTTCTGACACCCGCCAAGCCCACTGCGAGGATGCACGGTGGAGCAGCGGGAACAGGGCCTTGTCTCCTGGGGAGATTTCCTATGATTTTCCACACACATCTGGTTTCCCTTCGATCAGAGAAGACCTCATTGCGCATACATTTCTACATGAGGAACCAAAGCTCAGAAGGAAACTCGGCCCTCCCGCAGATGCCCCTATAAGGCTCGGGTCATTTATCCCACAGCAGAAAGCTTGGTTGCCACCGTTAAGGGATGGAAGGGCGGGCAGGGAGCCATGCTGAGGGATGGCCTTCCGGGTCTCCACCGCCAGAATTCAAATCTCATTTGTGATGGTCTAGACCACATGACAGGAGACATTTTGCCCGTTGTGGACAGACCTGCACAAGTGGCTGGAGGCCGCCACCAGAACCAAGCAAGTCTGGAATTGTTGCCCTGACCTCATTAGGGCCACACTGGAGGCCAGGGAAAACCAGTCCAGCTAACCGAATGTTGACCCAGATCTGCACGAAAATTACATGGCTTGTATATAGCATCTCATTTAATTTAAATAGAGCATTATTAGCCTAGCTCTTTCTCCGTTTTACAGATGAGGAAACTAAGATTCAGATTCCTTCAAGGTCACACAGCCTCTTTGTAACTTGAATCCATATCTTTTGGGTTGGCCTCTTACTTTTTAAACACACTTTTGAATGAACCTACATTTTAAATTTTTCTTCAGCAAAATCAGGCATAACTAGCGCTAGGGGACCCATGCATGGTGCAATGTGAGCTATCACCCGGGGCCTGGAAGAATCAGGGACATGGTGTCTTACTTCAGCACAGTGAAATAGAGACCTATGCAGTTGGGATAACGTTTTGAATACTAGTCCAAGGTAGTCTGTTGTTTCTTAGTGTCTTGTGGCTTCCCACCAGGAGATCCAGCCGGCACTGGTTAGCTCTGCACATGAGATTTAAGTCTTTGGAGTCCTGAAACCTCAAGGGAACAGAAATTCCAGATAAATTCATTGTGTCCACCAGGGGTCCCCAGAGCTAGAGCCACCAGGGTATGTGCAGAGCGGGACAGCCACAGAGTTGTCCGGCAGCTGACTACGGAAAGCCCCTCACTCAAGTGGGGAGCTGTCTCAGCGAGTAAAGCACTTGCCTGGCAAACACGGGGACTGAATTCAATCCTCAGAACCCAGGGAAAAGCTGATGTGGTGGCATGTGGGTGTAACTCTGAAAGACAGGCGACTCTTTGGAGCTCACTGGCCTGCCAGCCTAGCTGGTTCAAGACCTTGCCTAAAAAAAACAGAAAACAAGGTATGCTGCACCTAAAGAACACTGGAGGGTGTCTGCTGACCTCACATGCATGAGCACACATGTGACGGGTACCAGAGCACATACATATGCACATAGACACAAAAAATACATGGGGGGGTGCTTGGGGTGTGGTGCAGGGGTAGGTAGACCCGTAGCCCAGCATGTGCAAGGTCGTAGGTTCGGCCCACAGTAGTGCAACGTAGGAGCGCTGTTCTTAAGTTTTTCTTATTTTGTTTCATGTGAGTGTGTTCAGATCCACACACTTCTCTTTACACAGACTTCTAAACTTTCTTCTGGGGCTTCTCACAGTGTGGCGTGTGGCCCATCTGTGCTGTCATGAGTAAGTGTGAAAGATTGCCACAGAAACTGACAGTGAGCACTGATCTCATTCATCATCCACCATAAATCTTCAGCTGTGTCTTCTCCACCCGTTGGTCATGTAAAAGCTAAATCTGTTTTCATTGAATATTAGTTTCATGTTTATATCTGTTATTATAAAGGCATGTGTGTTGAGGAAACAGAAAAGAGTCTATTTCAACTAACAGTTACAAGCTCAACTGATGGATTTTGCACATTTAGACATCTGATAGGTGGGCTTGGCCTGTGCTCCTGACCTATGGATCCCACAGGTGTTAGAAAGGGGTCTGCAGGTGACACTCAGAGGAATGAAGTGTGTGTCCTGGAACTCTGCTTCCTTTGGCGCCTGAGTGAGTTCCACAGACTGTGTAATATTTTTGTTCTGTTTTTTGAGGCAGGGCTGCATGTAGCCCAGGCTGGCCTCAAACCACTGTATAGCAAAGGATGACCTTGAACTTCTGATCCACCTGTGAATGCTGGGATTAGGTGTGTCAGCTTGCCCAGTTTATATAGTGCTGGGGATTAAATTCAGAACTTCGTACATGCCAAGCAAGCATTCTACCAGCTGAGCTACATTCCAACACCAGGCTGCATAATTTTCTTTGATACCCTCAGACTAGCTTTCTGTCCCCTCTCTGTCCAGTAACTGATCAAGGTTACTCAATCTGTTCACACCCAGATAGGAAGCACCTGTATTAGTCACTTTGCTGCTGCTGTGATAAAACACCATGACCAAGGCAAGGTATAGAAGGAAGAGTTTATTTGGGTTTATGGCTCCAGAGGGATAAGAGTCCATCATGGCAGGGAGGCACGGCAGAAGCCAGCCAGAGCAGAAAGCTGAGAGCTCACATTTTTAAGCATTCACAGGATACAGAGAGAGCAAAGTGCAAGTGTGCAAGGCTATGCCCAGAGCACACCCCCAGCGACCTGCTTCCCCCAGCATGGCCACACTTCCCAAGGCCTCCATGACACTCCCCAGACAGCGCCACCAACTGGGGACTATGTGTCAAGTGTTCAAATACTTGAGCCTATGGGGACATGACATTTCTCATTCAAACCACCACACTCTAACCCTCAGAGAGACCCAAAGGTGTGGAATAGGAGGATGAGGAGGGAAAACCAGGGGTCAAGGTGACCAGGACCCCCTAGCACACCAGGGCCCCTGAGGCCCACCCCTGGAGCTCCTCATTCTTTCCTTGACCTTTGAAGACCCATATTAAAAATAAAAACCCGTGTCCCCTGCACTCGCCTTCCCCCGCATCAGAGCTCCCCAAGAGGAAGACTGGCCAATTGTAAAAGGCCATTCATGATTCCCAAGTCCCTGATTCAGACAAATGGCAAAGCCTCTGCCTCTGAACAGACCAAGTGATTCAGAACCAGGAACTTAGGGGTCTGCATCTCAGGCCCAAAGAAAAACTCAGCACAAACTCTGTATTTACAGAGCCACAAGAGGGACCCTGTTCAACAGAGCACAGCAATCTCCCTGCCTGGCCTCTGCACACCGACTGTCGGGGGCCCAGGGTTGTTGTGTCAGAGCAGAAAGAAGCCAGGCCCATCTCCTGGCAAGACAGACAGATGCACAGAAGAACCAGCACCTCTTGGAGAGAAGGGTCTGGAGAGGAAATCTGGTGAGCCATGCTGTCGTCACACATCACCAGTGCACAGACCTCTGTCCACTAGAGCTCATTCGGAGACTCTTCCATACTACTCAGGGTTCGCTAGGGGAACTGAGCCAACAGGATGAATCTGCATCCACAGGGAATTTATCGGATTGGTTTACACAGCAATGGCTGACTCACACTGAAGATGCCAAGAGCCCTGTAGCTGCTCAGTCCACAAAGCTGGGTACAGCAGCAGTCTCAATCTGAAGGATTCCTGGGGAGCCACTGGTCTTCAGTCCACACCGGAAGCCTGAAGAAGCTGGTTCTTATCAGTGAGGTAACAGCAGTAGCAGCAGCAGGACTGATGAACTTGCCATCTAGAGGCCAACAGAGCGAAAGAGGTAATGAGCTCTCCTTCCTCCACGTCTCTCTACTGGCACCACTACCAGAAGGTGCTGCTCATATCCAGGCTGGGTCTTCACACATCAAGTAAGGCAATCAGGACAATTTCCCACAGATGTGTCCCCAGGCCAACCTGATCTTGACAATCCCTCACTGAGGTTCTCTTCCCAGATAATTCTGGGCTACGTTGAGTTAAAAATTAAAGCTAACTCTCTGGAGAGATGTCTCAGCAGTTAAGAACACTGGTTGTTCTTGTAGAAGACCTGGGTTTGAATCCCAGAACCCACATGGCAGCTAACAATTGTCTGTAACTCCAGTCCCAGGGGATCCATCAGCCTCTTCTGACCTCCGTGAGCATTGCACAACAAGGGTGCACTTACCTACATGCAGGCAATACACACATACACATAAAATAAAAATAATAAATAAAAAAGGGGGCTGAAGAGGTGACTCAGCAGTTCTGTTCTTGCAGAAGACCCAGGTTTGAATCCCAGCACCCACATGGCAGCTAACAACTGTCCATAACTCCAGTTCCAGGGGATCTGACAGCCTCTTCTGTCTTCCATGGGCATTGCATGACACAGATGCACTTACCTACATGCAGGCATAACACTCATACACATAAAATAGAAATAAAATTTTTTAAAAAGTAAAGCTAACTATCACACCTTCTCCACAAGAATTTGGGGCTGTGGTTCACATTTCTTAATGATGAAGGCATCACACTGTTGTGATTGCAATGGCAGGCACCAAGGACAGGGCTAGGAGTTTCACCCTCTGGAACCCCACAGAACACAAGTACCTCCCAAGGTCAACTGCCTTGGTCACAAATCAAGGGTCTCAGACAAGCTTTAGACTCCTTCTGAGCATGGAGAGACCAAGCCTGGGCTCCACTAATGGAAACACATCCCAACTCACATCCTTTGGTCCCCTTGGCACCTGCTGATATAACTCTTTTCCTTTTTGGTTTTCAAATAAACTTCATTCTAGTGTGCGGCCAGACCTACAGTAGCTGGGATCTCTCACAGTTCCTGTTATGCAGGGATCCGAATCAACACAGAGAGAATGCTGACAGCCCGCACACAGAAAGAACTCGAGAGATATGCAGTATTGGTACCTCCTCAGGACAATGGATTCCATGCCGCCTCATTACTGCAAATTTCCCAGCTCTGATACCACACTCATCACAGTTACTACACTCTTCTACGTTAATAACCACCAAATTTCAGCCTAGACCATCAAGGGAAGCAGCCACCAAATGCTACTGAAGATGCTAATGACTGCTGGCTGTACTCAGCAAAACCCAGGGTCACAAAGAAGTCTTTTGGGAAATGCCTCAGGCATTTAACTTCAGGGCACTGTATCAGTCACTGTTCTGTTGCTGTGATAGAAACACTGACCAAAACAACTTATAAAGGAAGAGTTTATTCGAGCTTACGGTTCCAGGGGAATTACAGTCTGTCATGGCAAGGAGGCATGGTGGCTGGAGCAGGAGCAGCAGAAGCTAAGCTCTCACATCATCAGCAGGCACAGGAAGCAAGAGAGCAACTGGAGATCCGGCAAGGCTTAAGAATTCTGTAAGCCCACCCCCAGTGACGTGCTCCCTCCAGCATGGCCACACCTTCTAAGACCTCCCAAAACAGCGCCACCATCTGGGGACAAAATGTCCAAATACTTGGAGCCTATGGGGGACATTTTCATTCAAACCTCCACAGCGTCTAAGCAGACAATGGTACACAATGACCTTGAACAGACATCACAATGAGGACAAGGAGGGGGGATTCATGCTCACGAATGCTGGCCCATCTTATCCCCTCCCATGCCGTGTTCTCAACAAAGACATCTCTATGGTTGCCGTCACAAAGCCAGAAGCTGTTCCAGGTTCTCTGCCTTCAGATGGATGCTGAACCTGCATGGGCTGGGCTCAGTGTTCCTCATGAGAGACAGGAGCCAGTTGTTCCAATGTGACTCATTCTCTACTGTTGGCCTCATCTTCTGACAGTGTACCCCCATAAACTTTCTTCTGGGTGAGTGACAGGCACCTCACTGAATCTTCATCTCTACCCTCCATCAATCCAACAATCCCTCAGAGGAGGTGATGAAGCAATAGTTCTATATGGTTTTGTGTTGTGTCGTGAGTGGTTAAATCACAGGCTCTGGAGTCAAGGCTGTGGGTTCCAATCCGACACGTCCTGTGATGTTGACTTCACCTCACTCTCCTTAGCTTTCTTGGCAATACAGATAAGATTCTTCTGCAATTATTGAAAGAATGAGACGGGCTCTGATGTTTGGGGACCTTGAAATGGGAACAGATTTATTCATTTATTTTACATAAGGACAATAATAAAACACATCTCAAAACTGAATAATGTAGCTTTGACAGGTGTATTTATAGAAAGAACATGTCTTTCTGCCTCTGCGTTATTCACAGGACAACAATGTGTAGGATGCCAGCACCCTGGGAATAAAGAAGTAAAGAACCTGTGGAGACTAGTTCAAGACCACAATTTCCTCTAAGATGCTAGAAGGTCAAAGGGGAATAGTTTACCTAGGAACTGAAGCCTCTGGAAGAGACCAAAACTCCACAACTGTAGCCAGAACTCAGCCACGTCTTTTTAAAAATATATTGTATTTTTCCCAGCATAGACCTGGGGAAGTAGGTAAGAAACCTCAACCTAACCTAAGGAATCTTTGGCAACCAATGGCTTCTGGCAGGGGGAGAGAGAGTCTCTTTCAAGGATGGGACTCCTGGCAGGTTAACCAGGCTCCAGTGGATGGACCCACACAGGACGACATTTGGGGACACAAGGTAGACTCTATAGGCCTTATTATATATCAATATAGGAATACATATATAATAAAGCATATTAAATTGGATGGGGGCATTAAGGGGAGGTGCGGATAAGGGAGGGGATCTAAATACCATTAAATTATATTGTATGAAAAAAATCACAAAAAGTCAACAAAAGGTTTTCATTCTCTATTTTTAATTAGCATATACTGATTGAAAATAATAATGGGTTTCATTGTGTCAAGTTTGTGCTTGCTGTACTGTGATCGTACTCACCCTCCCCCCTTGTCCCCTCCCCTCCCCCCTTTCTGCTTCATGTCCTTTTTTTGGTGAACTGAGTTCAATCAGGGTTAATTACAGAGCGTGGTGAGGACTTGCAGGAGCGTGGACAGCTTACCAGTCGCTACACTTTTGAAGAAATATCTCTCCTGGGCAATCACGAACTGCCTAGAAGTCCTCAGGTATCGGTGGGGCCTTGCAAACCCCTCCCCCTCCATAAGGGAATATTAATGAGCCTGATCTTGTGCAGTCCAACCATTTCTATGGTCAACAGAATAATGTCTCCAAACACGTCCATACCCAAGCCCTGGAACCTATGACTGTCATATCACAGCACAAAAGAGACTGAGATGGACTGGATGTGGTGGCACACGCCTTTGACCCCCAGCTCTCAGAGGCAGAAGCAGGTGAATCTCTGAGAGTCTGAGGCCAGCCTGGTCTACATAACAAGTTATGGAGCTACAGGGAGAGAGGGAGGGGAGGGAGGGGAGGGAGGGGAGGGAGGATGAATGAATGAAACTTGGGAACTTTAACATAGAGAGGTTAACCTGGACTGCCTATATGAATTCAATCTGATCACAAGAGCCATTTCTTAAAAGCAGGTGTTTTCTGAGAGCCACACACAGGGGACGCTGGAGAGACCTGAACTACCCAGAGAGTTTGCACAGTGCTGCAGGCACAAAGGTAGAAGGGACATAGAATGCGGAATCCAGATGTCTTCAGGGAGTACAAAGGTCTCCATGGACAGACAGACAGGAAGGAGTCTCAGCCCTACATCCACAGGAGGGAGTTCTCCCAAGGATCTGGGCTGGTTTGAAAGAACATTCCCCTCTGAGGGCCTCCAAAAATGAAATAGCAGATCCCCACCTTGATTTTGGTCTTTTGAGACTCCCGGCAGAAGATAAGCCATGCTGGGCTTCTGACTGCACAGCTGTGACTTAGTCAACCAGTGGCTGTTGCTCAGAGACACTGAGCCTGTGATAGCTTCTCACAGCAGCAAAGGACAGCAGGTACCTCCACCCACACCATCGAGATCCAAGGCTGAATCATTATCACCTGATGCCTGCAAGGGTCTCCTCGGGCCTCTCCACCCACCCTTGCCTTCAATCTACTCTCAATGCCACAGCAAGACTGACACTCCTATGTCCAACATCATGCTGTGCCTCTCATCTGCTCAAACTCTGCAGTAGCTCTCCACCTCATCAGAGTAAACCCAAACCTTTGTAATGACCTGAGGGCCCGGCTCCATCTACTCAACTTCCCAATGCTTTGTGCCAATCCCAACTGTTCTCCCCTTAGCTGCTTTCACCCAGGACCCCTGGCATGGTGGCCAACCCTAGCACAAGCTGGGGACACTCCCATGTTAACGATGTCTCAGCCCTGTGTGTCTCCCTAAACAACTGTTACTAGTGGTTGGTGTCTGGACTGAGTGTGTCCTGGTTCCTGGTGTCTTAAAGAACTGAAATCAGTGCACACAGTCTGCAAAGTAGTGAGGAAGCTTAATTCAAAAGCAAAGTGGTGGTACAGATCAGTCTACAAAGCCAAAAGTAACAACCAGCCACGGAGTGAGTACTCAGAGGCCCCAGGCTATGAAACAGGGCTTCTTTTATAGGGTCTAAAAGGAGGGGCTTGATGGCTAAGTGGTTATCTATTTTGATTAACAGATTGAGCCTTCATAAGCTTTTGCCCACTGAAGACATCCTTTTCTGTTACGCGTCTGATTTAATCATATGCACGCCCAATTATGCACAGCCATAAAATGGCAAATGTGGCATATTCCCTAAAAGTTCACTCAGAGAACACAGGTTGCATTATTGCAAGAGTACCTGGAACTAGTTAAAACCAGATTGGCCCCCTCACTCTCCTTGAACAGAAACTGTCTTCACTCCATGGTTGTCGGGGAAGGAAAGAATTGTCTGGACTTTTTAGCTAGATTCGCGTGGGGGCCCTCGTTTGCTAGGTGCATTGTCAAGAGGGGTGTGTGCACAGTATGTGCAGGTGAGGGTCCTGGGTTGCCAGGTCACTGGTAGGAGAGGGGTGTGTGCATAGTATGTGCAGGTGAGGGTCCTGGGTTGCCAGGTCACTGGTAGAAGGGGTATGTATAGCTTGCCTGCCTCTCAATGGTACGGCACCTCTTCACCCCCTTCCTGGCTCCACAGATAAGGGCCGTTCTCCCCACTGTCTATCCCAAGGCTCACTTTCTTGCCCAGCTCACACACCCCGTCACCCCGGTTCTGTCACAGCACTGCCTTTCCCTACACCATCCACCCTTTCCTAACTTACCTTGATTTCCTCGTCGATTATGTGACTGCCTTCCTCTGGAATTCTAGTACCGCAAGATGAGGAACCTCGGCTTTGTTCTCTGGTGAATCCCAAATGGTTAGGCCAGGGCCAGGCCGTGGAATGGGCGGATGGTAAGCTGTGGTCCACTCAGGAGTCTGAGTGATGCAGATTCCATGATGCTGTGGTAGTTCAAACAGAAAGCTCCTTCAGCCTCGGTCTCCCTGTCCCTTGACTGTTCCAGAACACAATGCAGAAACGTAAAGGCCACACTTGGAGCACCTTGAGGAAGGTGTCGCTGCAATGCCCCCAAATGGAGCTCCCAGATTGTAACAGCTAAAGTAACTTCATTTTGCATAAAGCAGCCACTTTCAATTTCAAAAGCCAGAAAAATGACCAATTTCAAGGTTAAGCGCCTGAACTTAGCTGCTTCCCCTTAGAAGAATGCTTTCTTTGGAGTAGCTGACCTTGGTCACCTCCCAGACACTACAGCTGTGCTTCTGCCTGGCCAAGAAGCCTGAAAAAACAATAGTAGTCAGAAAGTGCCTTACTGTCAAGGGCTCTATATCTCTGTTGAGAGAAGAACTAACACAAGCTTGTTCTGGCTTCTGAAGTTTGCTTATCTGCTAACTTGAGCCATCCTGACCCTACTCAGGACTACCTGGAATTACTCATATGTGATGAAATTCCTGTGGTATTTGTGGGTTTTCCCTTTATTAGGTAATTTCACCCTCCCCTCAGGACCGTGGGTCCTGAATCTATCTGATCACGGGACCAGCTATAGCCCTAATAAATTTGACCAATTAAAATCTGAACTGGGTCTCCTGGTATTTTTCCCAGTGGTTTCAAACTCCTTAACACTGCAAACAAGGATGGATGATTACATACTAACAGAAGGAGAATGAGTCGCTGGCTAGTGTTAAACAGAGAAGAGATATAAATGTCTTTCAACAATCACTGTGAGCACAGTTTATATGGTAGATTTAGGATAAAGGCAAGTAGATGAAGGGAAGGAGAGGGGTGGGAGGCCCAGAACAAAACCAGAAGAAGACTGGGGTATCCTGGGCCGTAAGGGCAAGGTTAACACTGCTTTCTCTAACCCAGACACAGGTTTCTGATGTTGCACTGACTTCAAGATACACTAGGTAACAATATCACACAAGGAGCCTCATTCATCTGTATCTTTCCAGAACCTGCCTCACACTGAATCTAATGTTAGCAGAGCGCCGGGGCCGGTATCACAGGAGAACTGGAAAGGTGAACGGAATTCACCTGTGAAATAAAAAATGACAGTGGAGACACCAGAAGAATGAATGAAAACCCAATCAGCACTGTTTATAGAAGAAATATCAATACTACAAGGCACAAGGGAAATGGCTGCCTTCCCCAATAATCAATGAAATAGTCACTAAGACAGAAAAAGAGGGAACTTACATCTAGTGAGATTCCTTTCAAGACAGTAGCTCAGCTTTGGTAGAAGCATCCTAAGACAGGCCCTAGGCATCGTGGCTGACAGCACTGTGGGTCTGTGAACATCCACACTAGGTTTAATCATGCTCTGTGAAGCTCTTCCCTACTTCCATCAAATGCACAGTAGTGGGGCATAAAGGAGGGTCTTGTAGGTGACCACGGCTGCCCAACCTACTCAGAGGGATGTGCTTTTTAAAATATTTTATTATTTTTATTCTATATGTATGAGTAGTTGCCTACATGTATGTAAGTGCACCTGTGTCATCCAATGCAAAGGAGGTCAGAAGAGGGCATTGGATTTCCTTGGAACTGGGGTTACAGACAGTTATTAGCCACCATGTGGGTGCTGGGACTCAAACCCAGGTCCTTACTCTTAACCACTGAGCTCCTCAGGATCTGCTTTTAAGAGAGAACAGAAGAAAATCAAGGAAAAAGCACAAACTCTAGCCACAAATGTATCTTATCTTCCACATTAAAACTATCATAGTCTAACTTACATAACAGTATTATATCTTATTCTCTAAACTTTCCTGTATGTAATTTGTTTACAGCAGAAAAAAGTAGGCATCTATGATGCAATAGATTCTCGTGGGAAAGACAAAACTCAGAAATGAGTTGAACATGGGACCTCTGAGACGGACTCAGATAAGCCGTCTATCCCAGCAGCTCTTTTTCTTACCCAGCTCACAGTCCCCATCACCCCAGTTCTGTTAAAGCACTGTCTCTCTCCAGGTTAGTCACCCTTTCCTAACTCATCTTGTGGTTCCTGTCTGTTACGTTGTAGACATTCAACAGCATCTCTTAGACACCAGGTGCTGTCAGCAGCTCCCACTGAGAGGCTGAACTGGCTACACAGGAGAGCCGTCTAGTACCCCTTAGTCGCTGAGATTTCTCTCTTCTGTGTTCTGTGAGAGTATGTTGGCTTTTAAGGAGAAAGAAAAGGATTAACACGGTCATTGAAAAGGAGGCAACCCCACCAATCCAGGGATGGCTCTCCTGCTAAAATAATGCACAAATTACAGGCCATTTCAATAAAATTGAGGCTTTTAGCCTCAGTAGACTCTTAGCACAAATGCTTGTGATAGCTGGTGACTTGGAACAAGGATTCCCAGAAGCAATTACAAGCACACATTGCTGAGTTCCTGAGCTTCCATAAAAGACTAAAGGTTAGCTAGCATTTCACTCAGGGTAACCTCAGGTACAACCAGGAATATGGGCTTCTGTTACTTCTTGCCACTGGTTCCAGAGACCAAGAGTCCAACAGTCCCGCTTCCATTTTCTGGAACCCACCTGCTCATCGTCATCGTCAGCACTGGAAAAAAGCTGTAGAGAAGGAATTGTGACAAGAGCGTTGGGGTTTGGAGATGAAGTGTCCCTCGCAGGTTCATGTGTTGGAACACCTCAATCCCACATGGTGATGCTGTTTTGGGAGGTTGCAGGATCTTTGGGAGGGCCAGGGTTTGGTTAGAGAAGTGGATCACAGGGGGATGGGCTTGAGGTTTATAGTCTGGTCCCACTTCCCTGTTCTTTCTCTCCTTCCTGGTACATCAAAATATACGAGCGGCCTCGTGCTCTTGGCACACCTTCCCCATCACGATCAGCTATGCCTTCAGACTATGAGCCAAACCCTTCCTCCTTCAAGTTGCCTCTTGCCAGATACTTGGTCTCAGTAATGGAAAAGGTAATGAACACAAACAGCGAACAGCAAGTAAGTGTGCAGGTGTGGCTGTCAAGGTAAAGCGCATAGCCATCTCATCCCTCCCTGTATAAGTCTCTGGTGTATAAATCCAGTGTGGGCCCTCACTAAGGCCCCTCTTCTCAAAAACAATGGCATTCACTAAATATGTGGTTGTTCAGAATGATACCATAGACTCTGGGACCTCTAATTGCAGCTCAAGGCATTGAATATAGATCAGAAACCTCAGGGCCCAGGCTAACCTAAAATACCAGCAGCTATTTAAAAAGTACTTGCAGGGCTGGAGAGGTGGCTCAGCAGTTAAGAGCACTTTACTGTTCTTACAGAGAACCTGAATTCTGTTCCCAGCACCCATGTCAGGCAGCTTACAACCACCTATAACTCCAGTTCCAAGGGCTCCGATGCCCTTTTCTGACTTCTTGAGGGCAATACACTCATGTGTGTGTACACGCACGTACACACACACACAGTAAATACAAAATAAATCTTTGAAAAAGGATTTGTCTAGGGGTTGGAGAGATGGCTCATCAGTTAAGAGCTCTAGCTGCTTTTCCAGAGGACCTAGGTCCAGTTCCCAGCACCCACACTAACAACCATTCACAGCTCCAGTTCCAGGGTATCGGACACCCTCTTTTGGTCTCCATGGGTACTGTATGCACATGGTGCACTAAAATACATGCAGGCAAACCACTCATACACATAAGATAAAAATGTAAATTATCTAAAAAGGAAAGTCATAATTCTTATACACATAAAATGAGTGTGTATCAAAGATTCTAGTTCATTCATTAATGAGGAAACTAGGAGGATGTAACCATTTCTCAAAGGTTGAAAAGCATGTACCACACATGTACAACACACTGCACAAATAGAGGAGCAGCCACTGTCCCAGAAGATACTTATAGTCGGCCAGATAAAACGCACCTGTTTCTCTTCACGCTCCACAACTTTGAGTTATAAAATCACTCAAAGACAACAAAATCACTGGTAGCTCCGAAGGGCGTCCTCAAACCGACTTCCATCACCTTTTCTCTTTTTCCCTTTTTAGTCCATTTCAGAGTCTTTTACAGTTTTTCCTGACCCAGTTTACTGAATGAGCTAAACTCAACAGGAGGCAGGCAGCGGGCAAACGTATTGTCTTTTGCACCTTCTTCCTTTTTTTCGGTTGAACAGGTCCTTCTGCCCCTGAATGGAGCGCATAGCAGGCCCCGGAGTTCTTCCCGTCCTTTGTGCAGAATGGAGGCCACGACTGTCCAAATTTCAAATCCTCAGTGAAGCCAGGGCCATGCGCCTCCTGCTCGGCCCGCCAGGCCCTGGGTGGACACCTCAGCTAGGAAGCTCAAAGACTCTTCTCCCCTTCGGCTCCTCCCAGAGGGGCACAGATACCCCAGGATCCCACGGCTGTACCCACCCTGGTGCCCCTGGGTAGGCAGGGTGCCTCAACTGGGACCTTCAGGAAATGGGAACTACAGAGACCTTCTTGCCCAACCCCCAAGCTCACTCCGCACACTGCCCTCACCCGCTTGACCTTGAAACTCTTAAGCTGCAGGGGACTCCAGTGGACCTCCCACTTGTAGGTCATTTCACCCTTAACAGGTCCTCTTGACCCACATCCATCCCGAGTCCACTCGGTCCAACCCAACCTCGATAGGATACACTGGTGGTTCTCCAACATGGGGCAATCCTGGCCCCAGGGAATGTTTGGTATTAAGAGATATTTCTAATGTGATCACAAGAGTGTGGGTGACTGGCATCCAGATACAATGCTAAACAGCCTCCAATGCTCAGGACCATGACACCCCTCGACCCCCCCCATGTGAATAAGTGTCCTGCCACAATGTGAGACTAAGAACTCTGGGATATGCAGGTGATTGGCAGGAATGTCCCTGTTTCACACCAACAGCCTGGTGCAGTCAGCTCCCACCCAGCCCTCCACTCACCACCCAGCAGTTCACTGCTGTGGGCTTGGAGACTTTTAAGCCAGACACCAACCTCAAATCTTTCAAAGCCTGGGAGACGTAGTAGTCAGATGCTCAGTTTCTGTGGAGGTAGGATACAGGCACAGCCACCATCTTTGTGAATCTACCTTACCTGCCCCTTTGCTCCCAAAGGGTCTTCACTGCCTCCTTCTCAACTGGGAGATAGAGCCAGCTGTGGGAGGAGAGCCAGGCCACCAGGGTCTAGGTGATTTCCACAGTGAAGATCTTTGGAACCACTGTTGGAACTTGCTGCAGTAGAAATTTATACCTAATACTGCAGCATACAAACTATTATGAGCTGAACTGTGCCCTCTACAAAAACCTATCCATTGATTCCTCCACCCCCAGTACCTCTAACTGTGGTGGTATTTGGGCCTTTGAAGAGGTGGCTAGATTAAAATGAGGTATTAATGTGGGCCCTCATCCAACTTGACAGATGTTTTTATGAGAAGAGATGTGTGAACCCAGACATCTAGGGCTATGTGCACACAGAATTCCCAAAGGTCACGCAAGGATACAATAAAGAAACTCTCTGCAAACCAGAGAGGTGTCAGAAGAAATTAGCCCTAAGGACGGTAACCTTGAATTTCAGCCTCCACGGTGGTGAGAAGTTAGAATTCTGTTCTCTAAATCACCTAACATGGTGTTTTATAGGTGCAGCCATAGACTATTACAGATGTACACTGACTAAACTCCCAGTCCATTTGGAGAAGGAGACAAAGTTCAATTACCTAAATAAAATGCAAATAAATACGCAGATAAAATACTATATAGTTCTAATACATATATCCTAGCTTCATTCCTGTGAAAATATTCTGAAAAATGCATCGTGGGGCAGAAAGGGAATCATTTCAGCTTAAAATGTCAGGTTGCAGTCCATCATTGTGGGGAAACCAAAGCAGGAACTTCAAACAGCTGGTCACATCATATCCAGTCAAGAGGAGAGAGAGGCATGCATACGTGCTCACTTGCTTGACTGCCTGTGTGCTGCTGATTCTCCACTCATGCAGGTCAGGACCCCAGCATAGGGAATGGTTCCACCCACAGTGGGCTGGGTCTTCCCACATCAATTAACTTAATTAAGACAGCCTGCCACAGACAGGCCCATACAGAAAACCCCTCACTAAAACTCTTCCCAGGTGATTCTGGTGTCAAGTTGACAGTTAAGGCTAACCATCTCACCATGCAAAGGCAGAGTGGCCTGTTTTAGTCCTGGAGAAGCACATGACTAACGACATTCAAGTGCACCCTGTGTGCCACCCCGTGACAAATCCTGGTACATGCTTTTCTTACCCCCATGACAGCACTCTAAGTCACTGTTGTTAGAATCTCCATTTATAGATTATGGAACAAAACCTCCAAGGGGTAAGTGATTTGCCACCGAGTTAATAAGCAAAGAGAAGGGAGTTTTACCAAGAGCATCAGGCTTCTGAGTGCCCAATTATCACACAGTCTCATGGGAGAATCATGGGAGGTGGTCTAGAAAATACTTTTAAAAGATTTTTAATTACGTGCACTTGTGGGGGGAGGGTATGTGCAGGTGGCCAGAAGAGGGCATCAGGTCCCTAGAGCTGGAGTTACAGGCAGTTAGGAGCCATGTGACATGACCCTATCCAGCTGTGACTCTTACAAGCTACAACTGGCCTGGCAAGATACACCCACTGGTACAATAGTGCCACAAGTATTATGGGAGCAACCAATCGCTTTCTAATTGGATTTAAGGTCCACTTCTTTAAGATGAAGCCCATACCTGACATTGATACCAGGCCTAGGAACATGTGGCTAGACAGGTCACAGACCTTAGGGGAGTGCCTAATAATATTCTGCTAAACAGATACAGTATTAAACTGACTCCTAATGACTTGTTACACCCATAGATCAGTGCATCTCACCAGAGCAGCTTTCTTACCCAGCAGATGATTGACATGGAGACCTACAACAGCCAACATAGAGAATAAAAGGCTACAGAGTGCCTATTCCTGAATAGGACACCTGTACCAAACGTCTATCCCAAGGCCCAGGGACCACTGTAGAAGAGGGAGTGGAAAGATTACCAGGAGGTAGATGATCACGAGGAAATAGTTTCCTAGATACCTGGGCAGTTACTCATATGCCCTCCCAGCAATCTGACAGCATGTACAAGTCCCATGTAAGCTCAAACCAGACAAAATCCCACCATAGACAAGAAACCCCAACCCTATCTAAGAAACTATTGGCAACCAATGGCTGCCAGGAGGAGGAGAGTTGGTCTTGTTTAAGGGTGAGACTCTTGGTAGGTTGACCTGACTCCAGTGGATGGACCCATGCTGAAGGTCCTTTGGAGACAAATATATACATAAAAGTACATGAAATTGGTTGGTTGAGGGGTGTGGTGGTTTGAATGAGAATGCCCCCCCCATAGGCTCCAAGTATTTGGATACTTTGTCCCCCACATGGTGGCACTGTTTTGGGAGGTCTTAGAAGGTGTGGCTATCCTGGAGGAAGCACATCACTGGAGGTGGGCTTAGAGAGTCTTAAGCCTTGCCGGATCTCCCGTCACACTCTTGCTTCCTATGCATGCATGATGATGTGAGAGCTTAGCTTCTGCTGCTCCTGCTCCAGCCTCCTCCAGCCACTGTGCCTCCCTGCCATGATGGACTGTAATTCCCCTGGAACTGTAAGCTCAAACTCTTCCTTCTATAAATTGCTTTGGTCAGTGTTTCTATCACAACAGAAAAGTGACTAATACAGGGATAGTGAGGGAGGTGCAGATAGAGGCGATCCAAACACAAAATGTATTGTATGACATTTACAAAAATTCAAAAAGATTGTTTTTAGTTATGTATACTTCTGTCTTTGTGTGGGTGTGAGTGCAGGTACCCAGAGGACAGAAGAGGGTGTCAGGTTCCTCAGACTGGAGTTATAGGCAGTTGTGAGTCACCTGACATGGGTACAGGGAACCAAACTCAGGTCCTCTGCAGTACACACTCTTCACCACTAAGCAATCTCTCCAGCCCCCAGAAATTTTTAGAGGGTTCATCTTCAGTCCCTGATAGAAAATGGTCTGTGCGTGAGATCTCTCGGTGATCGCTGCACCAGGACCAGGTGTGAATTTCAGCCTGCAAATACACATCTGCACACAACTCATGCATTCTATTCCTGGACCTCAATTCACCCTGCATCGGAAATTAAATCCCCATCAATTAGCAGCCTGCCTCCTTCCTAGAGGTGATCTCTGTGCTCTGGAAGCATCCATGGAATTGGAACATCAGGACTAGGTGTCATTACCCACCAATAGCACCCTGTACGGCCTTCAGTTCATGTTGCCTGCTGTGACTTCCAACATGACTCTGGACTCCCAGTCACCATCTGGAGTGGTCTCAGAGCGATGCTGCTGGACCCTCTGCCCTCACAGGGTCAGTTCAATGCCCCTAACCTAGCTGAGATCAGAGGAAGCTATGAGGATATTTCTAAGGTGCATACCTAGGCATGCCAAATGGAGGCGCTTCCCTTCCTACACATCGTAGGACATCTCTGCTCCGCAGAGGGCAGAGAACAAGGGTGCATTGACCCCAACTCACTAATGTCATCTCATTCGTTTTTATTAGCATATATTAATTATATACAATAATGGAGTCTTATAGAACACTTTCATATATGCACAGAATGCATTTTGGTCACATTTATCCCCTTCCGTTACCCTCTCTTGTCCCATCCCACTGGTCCCCTTTCCACTTCTCCAACAGTTTCCCTTTTATGTTGTTTTTGTTTTGTGTATGTGTGCGGACATGTGTGTGGGTATTTGAGTGTGTGCATGTGACTATGTGAGAGGTGGTGTGTGTGTGAGAAAGAGCTTTTGTGTATGAATGTGTGTGCATGTGTTTGTGTCCAGTGAGTTTCAGAAGGGTTGTTCACACAACCATGGGCCAGTGTCATCCTTGATGGGTCTCATTTCTCTCCTTTTCTAGCTAGTTTCTCCGTCATTGTGATAAACTCCAGGACCAAAAGCAATGTGGGGAGGAAAGGGTTTATTTGGCTTACAGCTCACAGTCCATCACTGATGGAAGTCAGGGCAAGAGAGTAAGGCAGGAACCTGGAGGCAGGAACGGAAGCAGGGACCACAGAGGGACGCTGCTGGCTGGCTTCCTCCTAGCTCACTCAGCTGCCTGTCTTACACAGCCCAGGCCCACCTGCCCTTGAGATGGTACCTCCCACAGTGGGCTGGGCCAGTCTGATAGAGGGATTCCTCAGTTACGATCCCCTCTTCCCAGGTATGTCTAGGTTTGTGTCAAGCCCACAGAAACTAACCAGCACGTCTCCCTTCTCCCTGGAATCGGCACAGTCAGAGATGAGGAACTGGCATATTACACTGTACACTGTTGGAATCAGAGACCCAAAACAGCAGCACAACAACAGCACACAGAAAAGTGAAATTTCTTTAATTCTATGTAAACCCGCCAGGAGGAAGTCCTGACTGAAGTGGTAGCTCCTCAGCCTTCAGAACAACTCTTGCCTAATTTTTGACTTGGCCCCCTGCCAACTTGTCGACAGTGGTTTCTAGAGACCCCACTGTCCGTTCTTCATTCCAGTCACAAGGAAGAAAAGGGTCCAACATGGAACCCAGGTCCTCACTTCTACCCTTATGTCATTGGATAGGATATAGTCACATGACATGTGGTCACCAAGGTGATGGAAACATCTCTAGCTGGGAAGGCAGGGGGCAAACATCAAAGAGAGGGGTCACCCAACTTGACCTGACCACCACTGCATCGTCACAGCTGCCATGATTGCTCCCAAGTGACTCTGGTTGGTTTTCCCAGCACTATAAACAGAAAAACCTGATCAGGTAGAGTGACATATGGCACTTTATGACAGTGTCATCGTAGTGTGTCATCCGCAGCAGGAACGTGTCTGATGTCCTTGAAATGAACTTTGGATAAACCAGATACGTTCTGGTTTGGATGCAGTCACTCTTGAAGTGAACATAACAGAGGCCCCTCCTTCTGACCTAAACCATGGGGACAAGGCGGTAAGTCCTGCATTCGTTCTTTTTCTTGTTGCTGTGACAAACTACTGGATGAAAGCAACTTAAGTGAGGATGGGTTTATTCTGGCTGACAGTTTAAGGGAGCAGTCCCTCATGGTGGGGTAGACACAGTGGCAGGAGCTTGAGGGAGCTGGTCACACGGCATTTGCAGAAAGGAAGCGGAGACATGAATGCGGGGGCTCAGCTCGCTTCCTCCATCTTATTCAGTCAGGGACCCACTCCATGGAATGGCGCCCCTCACGTTCAGGATAGGTCTTCCCTCCAGATAATTCTCTGGAAATGCCCACACAGACACATCCAGAGGTCTGCCTTTTAAGTGATTCTAAATCCTGTCAGGTTGACAATATCACAGTCCCCAGTAAATTGTAGTCTTCAGGTTCGTATCTGCCTGCCTCTTCCCCTAGTCTTGTAAGACTTTGAGGACAGGTTGAGCAGGGTTGGGTTTTTCTGGAATCGTGGAGAGCGTCTACAGCAGCGGCACACACTCGGGGTGTCCAGGAGAGCAGGAAATAGAGGAGTCCTGATCTCAATCTCAAAATACCCTGCTGTGCCCATCATTCCAACAGGACTCTTCTCTCCCTCTCTCCCACCCACCCACCCACCCACGTGTTCTTAAGGCCACCGACCCAGAACATTTGTGTTCATAGCCACTCTGGCTGAGACCAGCCAAGTTCCTGGCTCACAGAAGATGCTCAGGAAACACTCACTGCCATTGTCCGACACTGTTCAGTGAATCTGTGCATTATCTGATGTCGACCTCGTGTGAAAGCCAAGAACCTTCCAATTCTCTGCCCTCTCAAAAGCACTTTTCTTGGGCAAGTCTTGAGAAAGTCTTTGTGGAAGGAAACATCCCTCCAGTACAGAAATCAGGAAGAGAGCCAGAGTTGTCCTTGCACAGTGTCAGTAAGAAAGGCATTTTGCTGAGGAATAGGATGACTTTTGAAAAAAGGATTGTTCTGGATTTCAGGACAAGACTCAGCAGCAGTCAATGCAGAAATGGTAGGGTTGTTCTGTGTGGATAACTCCTCAGCGATCCAAGTTATTTCCAGATTGTGACTCTTAGACTATAACCCTAGTTCTTACCAAAAAATTGCCTGGAGCTCCAGCCACCACAGTATCTTCAGGCCAAATGACGGAAGAACAAACTGCAGAGCTGAGGGGTTCACCAGTTCTCCCTCATGGGGCGCTGCTGGGAGCTGCCACACAAAACCAGAATTTAGTCTTAGTTCCAGGGACACTGAGACACTCGGGCTCTGGGTGACCAAGTTTTGCTCTTGCCATTGAAAAAGGATATTAAGATCAGGAAAGGCAGCCTAGCAGTGTATGCCATCGTAGGCTGGATTGATCTTAGATTAATGCTGATGGATTAAAGTATTTGATGAATTGAAACATTCTCACTTTATTCTGAGCATCATTTAACATTTATAGGCAACTTCTCTCATCCTGCTTCTGCTCCTGTCCCAGGTGTAAGGACTGATGAGGGACTGTGTCAATCACCCAGCAGTCACATCCTCTTGCTGTTCCCCACAGTCAGAAAGCCTCTCCAGACTCTGCAGGAGGAAGCCCCTGATCCCGACTTCAGCAATTTATCAATGAACAGAGACTGGGAAATAAGGACCAGGAAAGCTGTAAATGAGAGGAAATTGCAAAGCTAGCAAAAGCATAAGAAAGAACTCACCGGGTGGGGGTGGGTGGGGTGATGGTCCATCCGAGCACATGAATCGTTCGTCTCAGAAGCATCTTCAAAGAAAAGAGCTTCAACCTCCTTGGGTTTTAATTTACAGCAAATCCCATGCTTAAAGCAGTGTTTGATCCAGCAGACTGAACCATCACATTACCATCAGGACATCTAGAACTTGAAGGGGAAATGTGGCATCTTTGGGGACACAGAGGTGCCTGACAGGTATCATCAAGAGTTTCTGTGTCAGATCGACCCAGTCAGTACCAGATGCCACACTATAAAATAAACCGAGGATTCAAAATTAACTCCTCATCTAGAACCAGGTTTCTCAGCCTCAACAACATTGACGTTTGGAGCTGAAAATTTCCCATTGCAGGGGTCTGTCCCATGCTTGTAGTGGGTTGAACAGTACTCTAAACCTGCCAGGTGCCTGTAGCCATCCCCACCCCCACCCCCACATGACCCTGAGGGAAAAGAAAAAAAAAAAAACTTGCGGTCAGAACTGCTGGCTTTGATATTCTTTGAATTTTTGATCAAAGACCGCTATGGTTTGAATGTCAGTGTCCCCCAGAGGCTTGTGTGTTTGAACAGTTGGTGCCCAGTCGGGGGCACTGTTTGGGGATTGTGGAACCTTTTGAACATGGGGCTCAGCTGGCAGATGTAGAGTCACGGAGGTGGAGGCTTATGAGTTACAGCCCAGACCAGATTCTAGCCTCGGATCTCTTCCTACTCCAGGAAGACATGAGGATACTGAAGGTGCCTCTCCGTGAGCTCCCTGGCTCCACGGCCACGAGGGACTGGACCCTCCGTGAGCTCCCTGGCTCCACGGCCACGAGGGACTGGACTCTCCGTGAGCTCCCTGCCTCCACGGCCATGAGGGACTGGACTCTCCGTGAGCTCCCTGGCTCCACGGCCATGAGGGACTGGACCCTCCGTGAGCTCCCTGCCTCCACGGCCATGAGGGACTGGACCCTAAACTGTGAGCCAATCATGGTTGATCTCCTGGGGCAAATGGCTGCCAACACAGTCTGGGCTCTGCTTCCAGGAACAAAATAGGATAGTGGTTGGTACACACCCAACAGGGAAGGCCCCATGACACTTACCTTCAGCCCGGTTTATAATGCTTGATATAATTAATAGAGGCTGAGACACCAGATTAATCAACTCGGGCTGTCACCAAAGTGTGCCACATGTGGGATGGGTTAGCAACAGAAACTCAATCTTTCAAAGACTAGATGAAATCTGAGGTGAAGGTGCCAGTGTGGGTGGGTTCTGGAAAGGACTCTTCTTGGCTTACAGCCAAGATGCCTGTATTCTCACGTGGGGGGAGGGAAAGAAAGACAGAGACAGAAACAGACGACAGACAGACAGAAACCCTTCTTTTAAGGCCATAATCCTAGGGCATATGGCATTAGGTCACCACCCTTATGACTTCATTTGTTCTTACCTCCTAAAGACCCATCTCCAGACACAGTAGTCACACTGGGAGTTGAAACGTCAATATATGAGTGAGGGACGCACAATTTAGGTCAGAACAGAGGCAATGGGTAAGCAATCAAAGAATGAGTGCCCGCGCTGCCAAAGACTAAACATGCACACAGCTGAAGGGTGATCAAAGGAGGGGCCAGAGGTGGGTTAGTTAGATAACACTGCAGTACACACAAACTCCCACTTTGATATAGAGACAAAATACGTGCACTGAAAGAGTTCAGACTTCAGGAAACCTACAGGGAAGGTACATCCCCAGAAAGAAAGGAAGGGGGGAGAGAGAGAGAGAGAGAGAGAGAGAGAGAGAGAGAGAGAGAGAGTAGAGAGAGAGAGAGAGAGAGACAGAGACAGAGACAGAGAGAGAGGATGCGATTGGATAAGAATACTTCCTCTCACGCAGCCATCAGCTGTGATCTCGTTTCCATTTCCTCTCTCAGATAACTCCATTCTATAAACTCTCACAGGAGGATGGCACTCTGCATCAGGTCATAGCTATAGGATAAGCTGGATGTTAACTTCAGTGGCCCAAATGCAAGGACGCTCTCAGATGCAAGTCTGATTTTGGGTCCATTAAGAGGATCCAAAACCAAACATCCCAGCCTAGAGAGAGAACACATTCAGCAAAGTGCATGTTGTGTAAGTTTGAGGACCCAAGTTTGCCCCCCAGAACCCATGTTTATTAAAAAGCTGGGCATAGTGCCACGTGCTTTAAATCCCCGCCCTGGGAAGGTAGAGACTGGTTCTGGAGCTCACTGGCCAGCCAGCCCAGCTGAAAAGACAAGACAGTGAGATATTCCATCTCAAAAAACAAGATGGAGGGCTACAGAGATGGCTCAGCAGTTAAGAATAGATATTGCTCCATGGCCAGGCATTGTGGCACACGCCTTTAATCCAAGCACTCGGGAGGCAGAGGCAGGCAGATCTCTGTGAGTTCAAGGCCAGCCTGGTCTACATAGTGAGTTCCAGGACAGCTGGGGCTACAGGGAGACCCTGTCTCAAAAAGACCAAAAACAACAACAACAAAATAATATATATTGCTCCTTACATACGACCACTGGATGGGCAGACGAGATTCCAGCAGATGCATTTACACTGAAGGACATTTGGGTACAAACACCTGAATGACTAGGATTCAGCATGTATGGCAGAGTGCATAGGTTCGGTGGGTGGGATAGGGGGAGGAATGGGTGGGGGTCTATATTTGAGTGGGAAATGTATGAAATTTTAAAAGCTCAATAAAAAACTAAAACTAAATAAATAAGAATTTTTTTAAATACATATTTATGGGCTCGCGGGTTTCGCAGAGCACCAGCTGCTGGCTGGCGCCTGTCTCTCCTGCTGCCGGGTTGCTGGGGTGCGCGCATGTCCCGCACCGCGTCTGCTGTTTGGGTCCCTGTTTCTCCGCGTTGCTGAGGCTCTCTGCTACCAGGGCTGGCGGCTCTAGAGGACCATTGTCAGCCACCCGGGTGGGTTCCGTTCCAAACTACCCGGCACTCCCTCGAGGTACGAGATCCGCCAGATCTCCCCGTGGGAAGTGCAAGAACGGGGAAAGCAGATTCTCCGTGAGTCGTGGTTTAAGAAGAGACAGCCCTCTCCGGGAAGATGCAGGATTCAATGATACAGCTTCAGACACAGCTTGTGATGCAACTCCGATTTATTAAGGGGAAACCAGGATATTTTATACAGTGGGGGCAGTGGCAAAAGCCTTACTTGATAGGTGCTTTTAGGATGCCCTATTTACATGTGGTGGTGGGCTTCTGCCGGGTTGCAGACAGTGCCTGATTATCACACAGGAAAACCTGGCAGTTTCAGAGCCAGAGGCCATGTTTTTGGTAGGGCATCTGCGGCGGCCACTTCAAAAGGTCAGTCAGGAAGAGAGTAAGAGACACCCTGCTGGAAAGAGGAGTCTCTGCATTGAAACGCCGAGCCCCTTGGGCTATCCGGACATGAAGAGACTGCTACTCAAAACGGCAGGAGTCCCCAACATATATTGCTCTTGCAGAGAACCCAAGTTCAGTTCCCAGCACCCTTATCAGGTGGCACAGAGTCCCCTGTAACTCTAGCTACCGGGGATCAGAGGCCCTCTTCTCTCCTCTGTGGGCATCAGAACTCACATGTGTACACACACACACACACACACATACATACACAGTGCACATGTACACACACACAGGAACAGGCACACACATACACAGTGCACATGTACACACAGGCACACACATACAGAGTATGCATGTACACACACAGGCACACACATACATACACAGTATATGTACACACACAGCCACACACACACAGTATACATGTACACACAGGCACACACATACAGTGTACATGTACACACATAGGCACACACATACATAGTGTACATGTACACACACACAGGTACACACATACACAGTGTACATGTACACACACATATACAGGTACACACATACAGTGTGCATATACACACACAGGCACACACATACACAGTATATATGTACACATAGACAGGTACACACATACACATTGTACATGTACACACACGCACACACATACACAGTGTACATGTACACACACAGGCACACACATACACAGTGTACATGTACACACAAACAGGCACACACATACACAGTGTGCATGCACACACACATACTCCAAACATTCTAAGCACTCCCATGTTCCCCAAACCTTTCTAACCATCTGGGTACAATTCATCTTCTGACACTTGAACTGACTGGTGAAGAGTTCAGAAATACTAATAGGAGGACCAAAGGACTGGGACCAAAGGACTGGGACCAAATGTTCTGGTGATGCTCTCCACAGCCTGCTGGGAAGGACAGAACAGGAAGGCATCATCATCATGCCTTGTTCTTAGTCATGCTGGGGCATCCACCCCACCATTCAGTCCCCACAGAACAACTCAAAACTGGGACAATCTTAATTCTGCAAAAAGTATGGGCAATTCCCAGGCGAAATGGAAATAGAGACTATTCACCAAAAAAGAGCTCACTTTTTTTCTCTTTAAAAGGAAATGATTTCCATAAAAGCCTTGGCTTTAGAAAGAAATAAGAAAGAAATGAAAAATCCAGTCGTAGCACAGACACAATTGGGTTGCCATGGCTCGGATCTTACACAGAGCTATTTTCTCTCTTCTCTGGGGACAATGGTTCTAGTGGGGGGGTGAACAATCATCCCACCTGTCCTTGGAGCACTTAACTCTCTTCCAACCCACCCTACTTTATACCAGTATTTTTTGTTGAAAAATGTTCCTTTGAATTATGAATTCAGCAAATTAGTAAACCAATGTTCCTCAGTCAATGCTCCCCTCATCTTATTTACAAACTCCACAGGGCTAAACAAACCCTGTTAAATACACGCTATAGAACCACATCAAATCATCCAAACCAATTCACTGACCTTGCCTTAACTGGGAGGCTTTATAGTACGCCCCAGGCTCTACCACATTTACTATATGTCCATCTCCTCCCACCTGTACGGCAGTTCTTGGATCACCAAGGAACAGAGCATCCAAGGATTGGTACAATTTGCCTATTTGAGTCAAATAATATGCTTATATGACACATGCACAGTCGACTAAGCTTGGCCTATAATGTTCTTCAGAGAAAGCAAGGTGTGTCTAGTGAGAGGGATTTCATCCTGAGCAACTGTGGGTAAGTTAAACCCGAGGGTTTGTGAGATGAAGGACTTGCACTTACTGTCCCCTCGGCTGGTCTCTGGTCCCTTGGCCTCTGTGCGTGAGGCCTTCATGGGAGTTTGGGATGATGATCCTGCCTCTTTGCAATTTGCTCCTGATAGCTGAATTTATTTTATTTTTTGTATGCATATATGTGTGTTCAAGTATATGGGTGCACATGTGTGTGGATAGACACGCACATGTTTGGGCATGTAGGTGAAAGCCAGAGTTCAATCTCATGTGTTGGTTCCTGGGCACCATGCACCTTGGCTCTTTTTAGACAGGGTCTCTCAGTATCCTTCATCCTCTTGAGTTTTTTTAAGTTAGTATATAAAGTAATGAGTTTCAGGGGCTGGAGAGATGGCTCAGCAGTTAAGAGCACTGGCTGCTCTTGCAGAGGACCCGGGTTCGATTCCCAGCACCCACGTGGGGGCTAACAACTGTCCTAACTCCAGTTTCAGTGGATCCGAGGCCCTCTTCTGACCTCTGCGGGCATTGCACAGCATGGGTGCACTTAAGTACACGCAAGCAATACACTCATGCACATAAAATTTAATAGTATTTTTGGGGGGTTGGTGGCTGGGTTCATTGACGGACATTGGCTGCGGAATCTGTGACTTGACCAAGATCAAAGTCATGGCAGGTCCAGAACCTGAAGGCCAATTCCAGTTCACTGGTGTCTTAGTCTGTTTCTTCATTGCTGTGACAAAATACTCTGACCAGTACCAATTTGGGGAGGAAAGGGTTTATTTGTCTTACATCTCCCAGGTCGCAGTTCATCAGGGAGCCCAAGGTAGGAACTCAGGGCAGGAACCTGGAGGCAGGAGCTGGAGCACAGGCCATGGAGGAACGCTGCTTACAGGCTTGCTCCTTTGGCCCCTGCTCAGCCTGCTTTCTTATGCAACACAGGCCCACCTGCCCAGGGGTGGCACCACCCACAGTGGGCTGGGCCCTCCCACATCACTCATCAAGAAGATGCCCTTCAGACATGGCCACAGGCCAGTCCAATAGAGGAAATTCCCCAATTGAGGCTCCCTCAACCCAGGTGTGTCAAGTTGACACTAAAGCTATCCAGCACAACTGGTATTAAAAAATATTTCAACTTTTACACTCACTGGTAGAATGAATTGTGTACTGGCCACATATAGCAGCATTGCTTTGTTACACTTCAAGTTAAGGCCTAAAAAACTCCAGCTGTGAAAGCAACAAATGGATTCTGAAATGCACAGCCTCGTCTGTTAAGACCCACGCCTGGAGAAGCTATTGTCAACTCATGTAATACTCAATTTGTACAATAAATTATGAACCTGGAAAAAATGGGACTTTAGTAAATGACTATCACTATTGGCGTATATGTCACTGCACCTTGTTCTTAGCGGTCTCCCTCTGCCGCCTCTTCCAATCCCTCCCTCTTGCTGGTCCTTTTCCTTCCCCCAGAGAGCGCCCTGCTGCTTGCAAGTCAGACATACTCCACTATTCTTTCTTCCACACCCTTAAGATCACTTGCTTCCATTACGGTACCTGTTCTATTTTCATCACACACATACACACACACACACACACACACACACACACACACACACACTTATGGACTCCACACGAGAGGAAACACGATTTGTCTTTGAATCTGGCTTATGTCGCTTACTACACATTTGAACCACACATTCTTTATCCATTCATCTGCTGATGGACATCTAGCCTGCTTCTATGTCTGAGCTACGGTCAATAGTGTGGCACGGACGTGAATATGCACACGTCTCTGTGGTGTGTTGACTTACAGTTCTGGTACATGCCCAGGAGTGGAAGAGCCAGGTCATGTGATCATTCTAAAGAGAGGATGTTCTGAACGCTTATCAAGATGATCCATTCAGAAGATCCATGTTGACTGAGTCCTCCTACTATGTACCAGGACATTGAGCTTGGCTTGGGTCCTGCCCTTCCCTCCATCATAGACAACAGGACTGATGGGTGTGTATTTCCTGCCACTGCCACAGTGATATAGAAAAATTCATTTCATTCTATTATGCCTCCCTTTTATTGTGAAAATGATTTATGTGTGTCCTTTGGAGTTCATGCTTCTCAGAGCTGACTGTGGGAACTGCTAGAGTTAGTGTGCTGATACTATAGCCACTCTTTCTGATGCACACATTCCCATCATGCAGCTCCACACACGAGCAACAGGAGAGAAGAGTATGAGTTTGGGTATAAGGGAGGTGTGGATTCAAATCTCTGGGTCATTTTCCCCTTTGCTGAGCGACAGTTTAATTAGGGTTACTTACAGGAGCATGAGCAGCTTACCAGTGGCTACACCACTCAAGAAACTGTCTCTCCCTTCCCCAGTAACCATTTACAATCCTCAGAGAAGAGTGGGGCCTGTGACCCCCACACACACCCTCACCCCTGCCTTCATGATGGGCCCAATCAAATCTGTTTTTCTACATACCCATTGCAAGGTGTTGGGGAGTTCATTTTACCTCCCTTCTTGCCATGCAAGGTGATAGAATAGTATGTAATTGGCTGGTGGCTTTGGATACTAGAGATGATGGAAACAAAGTGCTTGGTACTCTGGAACATTCATTAAGTGACTGTTCATTACCATGACGGGATAATCATGAGGGCAGTCGACACTGTTGGGTGTGGTAGGGAAAGGGTGAGAAGAGAAGGAAGACCGTGTGCCCCACATAGGACATGCCCACCACGAGCATTACATGTGTTCCATATGTATCACTTTCCTGTATCCCATCCATGAATGAAAGAGAGGCTAAGATCCTGAAGAACACTAGATGAAAATGTTAAGTCTCCTGGGCCAAACTTGGGTATTAAAACTCAGCCACAGAGTCACCTTAGTGATTCAGGTTACCTTCCCAGGGCTGCTACACGGGACGGTATCATGAGAAAGCACCAGCTCCGGTGTATCCTGCTCATAAATCCAGAACTCTAGTCCATTCGTAGACAGTACTGAATACTCAAAAGACCATCTGCAAAATATCAGCACCCCTCAAAACTGTCAAAGCAAGGAAAGACTGACAGTGACCCATATCAGAGGAGGCTTGGGAAAGAAGACAACTAAACACAGTACGTCAGTTTAGGTTGAATCCTGGGACAGAACGAGGACCATCAGTGGGAAGCTGATTGGAGTTTGGTGAAGAGCAGCAGGCCAACGCCGGGTCCTTAGTCTGTCAGTACCCAGGAAATTTGCGACATTAACGATGGAAAAATCAGGATGAGCAGTGTTCGGACTCTCCATGCTGTCCTTTCACTTTAATGGTAAGTTTAAAGCTATTCTAAAATGAAATGTATAAAACTATGATTTTATAGAACTCTTCCATAGCACAGTGGCTGACCTCTGCAGGGGTGTTATGAGTAAATACCAGAAGCATCTCGATTTCATTTAGTCAGTATAAAGTGAATCACAGCCTTCCCCATTCACCGATGTGCTGGTTCTTTGTTCCTTCCCTGCAGTTGGCCTTGCAGTGAGTAACTGTCTCCCCTTGTTCTAACAGTTCGTCAGGAAAACTTGAGCTTCCCGCTGGGCAGAGACCAAGCTGATGCCTTGGATATAGATAGTGCTCCTGAAAGCAGCCTATACATGACACCCTTTTGTTCTGTTTGTGGTAGGAAGACCCCTGGAGATGTAGCCAGTCCAAACTATGTCAGCACATGTCCACCTCAGCTTTTAGTGGCAAGTGAGGACCACACCACTCAATCCTCCCCGACCATGGGACTTCTTGCCTGTGTCAGTTCAGTAGGAAGCCTCTAGCTCTAATTCCCTCAGGACTTGCCCATGCTACAAGATATCGTCTTAACCAACGGTACATCTTCCTACCCAGCTCACATCTCAGGGCTGGCTGTGTGGTAGGTGTAAAGGCACAGCCACATCTCTGCAGGGACAACTCTGATGGACCGTACATCCTTCCGAGCCCAGAGTTCCTCACAGTGCACCTTCTTCCCCTGCCCAATCTCACTTTCTCCGCCTCCCTCTCCTAGGTATCAATCCCTGATAAACATTCTGCCTGTCTGACTCCATTTCAGCCTCTGCCACTGGAGAACTAGTCTGCAGTATCATTTCTGGGAGGAAGAGACTTGTTTAGGATGACCAATCCTGTGATACTTCACCCAATTTCCCAGGCTCCCTTGTAGCTGGCATAGATGTGGCCCTATTCTAGCCAAGAAGGCAAAATCATAATTCTCCTGGTGGCCAGAGAAAGCTTAATGGGGAAAAATATGTGTGTGCCTCACAAAGGTGGCGGTATCCCACCAGCGTCACCCTTGCGGTTGCATCTTCTTCCTATCAGCACTGATGCCTGGAGCTGCCGCCATCTTTAAACTATCAGGTGGCAGAGGTGAAGGAGATGCCACGGGAGGTGTGAAGACTGCCCTCAACACCCCTGAGCTTCTGCAGTACAGCCATGGTCTGCCTCCAGATATGATGTGTAGAAATCACCTCTCATGTGCTGTGTAGAACTACAGTACAGTTGTCTGTTCTCTGTCACCAAGGATAGCCTGAGCAGAGAGAAGGACATTGAATGCCCACTGCAGACAGGCCCAGGATGGAGAACTCCCTGACCTATCTTATTTAATGTCTATAACCATTTCATGAACACTCATGGGGATTGGTGGGATGGAAGGATGGCTCAGTAGTCAAGAATGCTTGCTGCTCTTGCAGAGAACCAGGGTTTGGTTCCCAGCACCCATGTTGGGTGGCTCACAATGGCCTGTGACTCTGGCTCCAGAGGATGCAGTGCCCTCTTCTGGCCTCCAGGGGCACCATATTTGTGTGGTGTATATACACACACTCAGGTGCACTCACACATAATAAATCTTCAAGGAAATTTTTTTAACTCATTTGGGGACTGTGATGGTTAATATTGTCAACTTGACAGGATCTAGAATCATCTAGGAGACAAAGCTCTAGGCAGATCTGTGAGGGAATTTCCGCATTGGGTTAAGTGAGGTAGGCAGACCCACCCTAAATGCCGATGGCATCATTCCATGGCTGGGATCCTGGAGTAAACAAAAAGGAGAAAGTGAGCTGAGCACCAGCATCCATCTCTCTCTGCTTCCTGATGGCACACAGTGCAACCAGCTGCCCCAGCCTCCTACCCCATGACGAACTGTATCCTAGAACTGTGAGCCAAAATTAACACTTCCTCCCTTAAGTTGCTTTTGTGAGGTATTTTGTTGCAACAAGGAGAAAACAGATAACAGACCTTGCCCTGGCTTGCCTAGGTCCACTCACTTGTTCCTAACAAAGGCTGCACACAGGCTGACCATATTCTAAGTAGCCACCCAGCCCTGGAAATTGTGGGTGCCAAGCCAAGGGCCTGTCTCTGAACTACAAGCTTGACAGACACACACGAGCAACAGAACAGTTCAAGGCATGCTGAGCACGCCTCTTCCCCGGCCTCTCATCTGGCTCCTGCCTGGTTCCTTTTGAAAAACCAGCAGCTCTTGTTTAGAAATATCCTAAAACACAAAATGCATTAGGAGAACAGGATGCCCTCATTACCCAAGCACTTTGAAACAAAAATTACTTTGCTTGGTTCTGACTTAGGAAAATTGGCTACACAGGTATTTCTGATTTCAGTTCACTTTTCTGGAAGCAATCAGATCACAGACTGTCAAGGCAGCATAGGATGTTAGCCTGGTAAAGATTATTCCATTCCTCCCACATACCTGTGTCCTCTGTGCACCAGACCTGAGGGCTACAAAGCATCCCACACGCCACTTGGAAAAAGTAACATCTGTATCAGACAGTGCACTTTAGACAGGTGACACAATTAAGCATTTCTACAAAGCTTCCGTGATGATTAGTACTGTCAACTTAATGAGATTTTGAAACACCATAGAAACAAGTCTCTGAGCAAATCTGTGAAGGGTTATAGAGATCAACTGAACTGACCCTATTGCAAGTGGTACCATGCCAGACTGAAAAAAGGAAATGAGCTGAGCACCAGCATCCATCTCTACTTTCTGACTGCAGATGCCAGTGACCAGCTGCCTCCTGCTGTAGCCACCTGTGCCTTCCCCTCTGTGATGGAACTATAACCCTTAAACTTTGAGCCAAAATAAACCTTCCCACCTTAAGTTGCTCTTGTCAGGGATTTTCTTGCAGCAAAAAGATGAGTAACATACATCTTCCCTTAAAGAAAGTGACTACTTCTAAATTCTATTCAACCAACCCAACAATGCAAGACTGAAGCATCGTGTGAATTTTAAGCCTGTGTTCCCTGTGCACATTTGTTCATTCATTCAACAAATATATATTAGGTGCCAGATCTTTTTAGAAAAATTAAGGTTATAACATGTTCTTGGACTTCCTTATATTCCTTGAATTACTTCCTCTCCCTTATGTTGGCAGGGTAAAAATTACCGTGTGGTCCCCATGCTGCAGCCATGAGTCATTTAATTCTCATGACAATACAATGAAAGAGATGTTGTAATTACACCCATTCTACATGTGTAGAAACTAAGACTTAGAAAGCTGAAATTACACGCAGAAATTACACAACTATAGTAAAGCTGGTTTGCAAAACCAGAACCCATCCAATCTGTCCTCATTCTCCCAGAAATCATTTTATTTCCTTCAACTCCAAATATTACTTCATCTATGAGCTGTTTGATCAATTACTCCTCCTTTGAGTCTTTGAAAAATCCTTGTCTCATCAAAGAATGAGAAAAATGTTCTCATAGTTTGGATAGACATGCCCACCACTGTAGGAGACAGGCTTGAGCCTAGGGTGAAAGTCTTAATGACAGCCATAAAGCAGGCCTGAGGCAACGGCCCGACTGCTGGAGCCACAAGGAACACCTTGTGACATTTGCTCCCATTGGCAGATCATGAGACTGATGCCTAGAGCTCACTACTCCCTAATCACCACCCTTGGAACCCAAATTGCAACACTTAGATATTGCAATAGTCAGGGTCACGTGGTTTCCAGGAATCCAGGCTCTGTAATCTGAAACCCAGTATGCTACTGAGGCATCCTACCCGCTATTCTGTGATAGGACTTTAATTCTGTTATGCTAATAGGATGCTAAGTCTGTTATGCTAATAAGGTATCCTACCTGCTGTACTGAGATAAGGACGCTAAACCTGTTATGCTAATAAGGTATCCTACTTGTTGTGCTGTGATTGGACCACTACCCCTATATAAGCTTGTGCCTTCCTGCAATAAACCAGATCTGTGTCTCTGCACCTGGTCTCCTGTGTCTGAATGCGGCTCAGCTGACACAGTCTCCTCACCAGCCCTGGGGTCCGGAACTGGGCAGAAGCAGCAAGGACAGAAGGTGGGACCAGCCAGCAGAAGAGCTGCCTCGGCCCAGGGCGATTGGAGGAGCAGCATCGACACCCATGAGAACAAAGGAGTGGCACCCATGAGAACAAAGGAGTGGCACCCATGAGAACAAAGGAGTGGCACCCATGAGAACAAAGGAGTGGCACCCATGAGAATGGAGGAGCGGCCACTGCTGGTGGTGACCACACACCACAGACTCATACATTGAAGCTTGATCTCCAACTAATGGTGCTATTTGGGGAGGTGATGGAAACTCTACTCATAACTAGAAGAGTGGGGTCACCGGAAAGGTGCTTTGAAGAGCATATCTTGCCCTGGCCCCTTCCTATCAGATTCCCTGGAACTAGAGTTATGGGCAGTTGTTAGCCAACATGTAGGTGCTGGGAACCAAACCTGGGTCCTCTTCAAGAACAGCCAGTGCTCTTAACCGCTGAGACATCTCTCAGCCCCTCACCACCCCCCACCCATGCTTTCTTTGTCTCTGTCACCATGTTTCCTCACCATCTCGACCTTCACAGCCAGGCTGGCAAGTCGATCAGGTCTTGTTCATCTGCGTGTTCCCAGTGCCTACCACAATACCTGATGCACAGAAGTCACTCCACAGTTATCCAGTCAGTGTGTGCAAGAACTACAACTTTATCTTTAATCTTCTAATGAGGAAATAAAACTGTTGTATTAGGTGTTATAGGGGGGCATTCTACAGGCTGAAATGAAGTCCCTTAGTGACTTAAATTGGAAGTGTTTTTCTCTTTCATGTAACACTCCTGGATGAAGTCATTCAAGGTTGTTGTGGGATTTCTCCTGCAGAGTCTATTTTTTTATATTTTTATTTTATGTGTACAAGTGTATCACCTGCATATATGTAAGGGTACCAATATTGTGCAGTACTCATAGAGGTCAGAAGAGGGCATCAGGTCCCCTGGAACTGGAATTATAGATGGTTGTTAGCTGCCATGTGGGTGCTGGGACTCGAAACCAGGTCCTCCACAAGAACAGCCAGTGTTCTTAACCACTGAGCCATCTCTCCAGACTCCCAAGGAGTCTATTTTATTTACTACAGATAGAGAAGGCAAGGACAGACCAAAGAAATATTTCCATCCAAGTCCAGCTTAATGAACCAGTGCGTTTGAGGTTTCTTACAGGAGCATGGGTGGTTCAATCAGCCACATCATCAAAAAGTCTGACCCCAGCATATGTGACAACTGCAAAAGCTGCCATCACTAGAATTCCCTGTAGAAGCTGCAGGCAGCTTCACTGAAGACTCCTTCAGCCCGTTTACTATTTATATGACCTCATGGAGAGGGCCTCATTAGTCTTGAGTTTGTGAAGTCTATGAGTCTCCCAGCCTAACCCATCCTTCCATAAAGGAATGTTTCAACCCAGAGGAAATGGCTACACAAGGCCAATGATGTAATTCAGCCAGTGATAGCATGTGCTCCCCTTACTGGGTCAAAAGTGATCTCTTGTGCCCCCGGGCCATCTTCATCTCAGCCCGCAGGAAGCCAATCATGGCAAGAGAAGAGGTGCCCATTCCTCTGAACACCACATAGATGTGGGACCCGCATGCCTGATCTTAACCATGAAGTAGAACTTAGCCACATAGCTAGCTAGCTGCAAGGGAGGCTGGGAGATTACAGTGACTAGATAACCATGTGCCCCATTCAAATATTATTGGGATGTTTACTGTCAAAATAAGGAAGTAATGAATATTTGTGGGCAACAGTTAGCCATACTGTGGAAGGATTTAGGCCAAGTGGGCATTGGTTACAGAATTTAACAAACTTAGTCTTGTTACTTTTACCCATTATCAAACCTCTTTGTTGCAGAATGACTTGGCCCCTAGCTAGACATGCCTCCTCACTGTGACCATCACAACCTTGCCCTGGGAAGGCCTGAAGTTTTCCCTCATCTCTAATATTTATTCCAGGAACCAGAGCACCATACACACACACAAAAAAAAAAAAAAACACCCAGCCCTACATCTAAGTGGCAAACACCTACTGCAAATGTCTGGAGAAGCATTATAACACTGGGGTTAAAAGCACTTCATCTCTGCAGTCAGGTCTAAGATATCATTTTCTGTCTGTGTGACTTTTAGCAAATCACAGATTCCATCTGTGCCTCAGCTCTCACCTGCAAAGTGGTGACAGGAATCGCCCACTCTGCAATATTGGTACATCAACTCACTCCACCTCTTAGTTATAGAGCACTCAGGGCCTGGCACACCACAAACCCTCAACTTTGTTCATTGCTCATATTGTTTCCAGTCTGTCCACTGATTCCAGGCATTGTCCATCTTCTTCTGGGTCACTAAACAGGACCCCAGAACCCTGAGCACAGCCCACCGTGCAGACTGTTGCTCTCTGTCTTGTAGAACAGTGAGTTTCTGTGGCTCTAACTTTAACCTGTTAGCAAGTATCAGGCCCACCCACAGCCACTGTCCACTTCTCCCTGACAATGGTCTAATCTTGGAGTTGACAGGTGTCAGTGAACCAAAAGGACCTATAAACTGAGCCCAAGTATAAAGCCTTTTGATTCCCTTTGTGCACAGGCTCCCTCAGTGAGAAGCAAGCCCTATTAATTCATTCTCTTCAGAATTTCAGCCGCAGAAACAGCACATGCGAAAAAGGAGAACTCTCTACAGCAACTGTTACTGAAAACTATGAAAACGCAGCTGGTAGCATCAGCTCTATACACGCCCAGCACTTGTGCTCAAGGGTTCCAGGCTGGTTGCTCATTCATTGTCTGCAGAGACAAACAGGATAGGGAACTTCGACCGCTCTCTTGATGCCAAGCCCTTCTTTTCACTCGATCTCTCGGTGCCTCTCTCCTGCCTCCACCTTAATTATGAATGCAAGAAAAAAACAAGATTTGGAGGGGAAAAGGAATCTTGATTCCACAGGCGTAGGAAGGCTCTGCTCTCCCGGGTACCGATTACACGCTCAGGGTGATGGCGAGGGTAGCGATTCACAATGAACAAACCTTTCTGGTACCAGTATATTAATGTTCTAATCAGTCACAAATGTCAGGTAGACAATTCAAATCCTCTTAAGCAAAAACAAATTGCGTGTGCATGTGTATATGTGCACGTTTGTGTGTGCGCGCTGGTGTGTGTGCTAGTGTGCATGTGCCAAGGAGCATGTATGGAGGTCAGAGAACAACTTTTGGAAAGTCAGCACTCTTTCCATCCTGCTGTGACAGGATGTTTCTGCTGTGCTACATGCCCCAGGCTAGCTCACCTGGAGCTTCTGGCTGATTCTCCCCTTTGCTGCCTGTCTCACCACAGAGTGCTGAGTTACAGGTGTGCGCCACCCTATGTGGCTTTTTAATGGAGGTTCCAGGGATCTAACTCAGGTCTTCACAGCAAGTGCTTTTACCCACTGAGCCATTTCCTTGGCGCAAAGAAAAAAAATGTTAATGAGACAGAAGAGACATCTACAGCCAACTGATTTCCCCAAAATATATTGGAGAAGAGTTTCTCGATCAATGCTGCTCGAAAAGTTGGAGAGTGTTCTAGTTTGTTTCTTCATTGCAGTGACAAAATACCTGCTGACCAATACCAACTTGGGGAGGAAAGGGTTTATTAGCTTATCTCTCCTGGGTCACAGCTCATCAGGGAGCCCAAGGCAGGAACCTGGAGGCAGGAGCTGAAGCACAGGCCATGGAGGAACACTGCTTACTGGCTTGCTCCTCTGGCCTGTGCTCAACCTGCTTTCTTATATAATACAAGCCCACCTGCCCAGGGGCGGTACCACCCACAGTGGGCTGGGCCCTGCCACACTACTCAACAGTCAAGAAGATGCCTCACAGATATGGCCACAGGCCAGTCCAATGGGGGCAATTCCCCAACTGAGGCTCCCTCTACCCAGGTGTGTCGAGTTGACACTAAAGCTCTCCAGCACAGACAGCTATATGCAGAAGGTTGGAACCAGACCCCACACACTGTACAAAAATTAATTCAAAGTCAAAGACCCAAATGTATGACTTGAAACTCTGCAACCACTGGAAGAAAACATGAGCTAACTATTTTAAGACACTGGTGTAGATGATGGCTTTTTTGTTATAGTCCCCAAAGCACAAGAAACCAAAGCAAAATTAGATGAACAGGATTGCATCAAACTCAGCAGCTCCTGGACAGCAAAGGGAACAACCACCAGGTGAAGAGAACGCTAGAGGGAGAACATGTTTACCAACCACTCATCCATACACACAAAGGAACCCAGAAAACCCTGACTTTGAAAATGGGGAAATGATACACAGTCACTTTAGAAAGGAACAAAAATATACATGCCAAAAGCACCGTGACAAATGTTGTGTTGTTAGCAGGAGAAATGCGGCTTAAAGCCACAGTGACTACCTTCTCACATCCTGCTACCATGGATTCCCCCCCCCCACCCCCAGAGCTGAGGACTGAACCCAGGGCCTTTCGCTTGCTGAACAAGTGCTCTACCACTGAGCTAAATCCCCAACCCCTAGAATGGATTTTTTAAGGAAGCAAAGGATGAGGGTTAGGGGACTCTTATACCCTGTTGATGAGAATGTGAATTCTAACTGTGTGACTCTTCTTTAAAAGAAGATGTACAGGTCTACTGACCCAGACATGTGTTCCAGGGCATACAAGCACAGGAAATGAAATGAACGTACCAAGGCAATCCCTTCATGTCTGTGTTCAATGCCCATCATCAAATGCATGGATAAAGAAAACATGGTATATTGACATATGATGGAATGTTATTCAGCCATAAAGAAGAATAAAGTCTTGATATATGCAGCGAAGTGTGTGGAGATGGAGGATACTTTAGTAAATGAAAAAAGACGAGTACCAGAGGCTCTGGTTCTCCTGACACTCACCTCCACCATGACCATGACCACCTGGGTAAGACCATCAGCATGATTTGGGTTTTTGAATAGGCATCTGGTGTCATCGAGGTTGGAGGAATAAACCTACTTTGGAGGACATGGCCTATGCTTGCATCATCCACTCTGAATGCTGCTAGACACCAGTAGCAAGTCAGTATGCACACTGGCTACTCTGGCTGAAGAAGCTGGGGCTGTATGTAACACTATCAAACGTAAAAAGCCACAGGCGGCTAGTAGCCGCCATGTCCAATAGTGCAGCTTTGAAGAGTTCAGGTTGGGACACATGCCAGGGTTATGACCAAGCTCATCCCACCCACAGAGGGGAAGCAAAGGGAAGGAGAGACGCCCCTCCAGAAGGGGAGCGCTGCTGGGACACAGATTGGAGGCCAGCACTCTCCTTCTGAGAAGGGCAGGCTCTGAGAAGGGCAGGCTCTACCAGCTTGCTTCTTTGCCATGTGCTGCTTCTCTGGAATGAAAGCTGTCCTGAAGACTGGAGCTGGACCATCCCAAGTAAATAAACATCTAAGTGTGTTGACTGAAGGCACCTAAAGGCCCACCCAGTGATGTTCACTCTTCCTGGGGTGCATGTCAGGTCACATTCTCTTTCCTCTTAGGGCATGTCTCAACTTACTGGCACCTCTCTGGAAAAAGGAATGAGGGTTACGGAAGATGGAAAGTGTGACACAGCATTCCTAGGAAAACATGAACAAGCATTTATTCACCACAGATAGGGTACTGACAACAGACCAAGGAATCAGTTCTGCCCAAGTCCAGCTTGGTGAGCCAGTGAGTCAACTGGGGCCACTCCCAGGGGCATGGCTAACTCACAGGCAGCTGTTGTTATCACTGAGAATCCCACCCCAGCATGGGCAAGGAGGACTCACGAAAGCTGCACGCCTGGAGTCCCCTGCACAACTTTCGTAAGTCCAACTAAAGAGTTTCCACTCAAAGTGCCATCTTCTGGACATGGTGCCGCCATCACACTCACCACAAAGCTGTTGTGACCTGCACCACATTAAACCAGCCAAAATTCGAGCATAGATGGGGGAGGTGCTCTTCCCACCCCTTACAGAGACGCTCTTGGCAACTGATGGCTACTGGGGGGAGGAAGAATCCTTCTTTGAGGGTATGGACACTGGTAGGTTTCCCATGCTCCACAGGAGAGCGCCACACCCATGCACATGTGGGCAGAAGTAATTGAACTTAATGGGTTATGAGAAGGAGGAGCCAAAGGAGGAGCAGGAGGGGGAGAGGTGGGAGGAGGGGAGGGGGAGGAAAACAGGACAGACATGAAGTTTTGAGGGGGATGCGTTGGAGAGATACCGGGGAGTTGGAAGGAGAAGACAGGGTAAATATGATATTTCATTGTATACCTGTATAAAATTCTCAAAACAAAAGTTATGATAAAATAAAATTTAAAATAAAACAAATCAGCAGTCAAGGCAGGTGCTCAGTGAAATAAATCTACAATAATAATGTTTAGAAAAGAAAGCATCTCCTCTCCCCAACACTGGTCTGCTACTCATATAGGGTGAGGGGCCTTGGGATCTTGTAACTTTCTGAGCTTCCTGAGCTTTGTGATTCATTAGATGCCTAAGACTAATGAACATCCCTCTTCACTCCCAGGAAGGAAACGTTTCTATTCGCAGGAAATAGCTACCAGCAAGGGAGAAAGCCTAGCCTGCTTTTCCCACTGCTGATTCTCCTTGAGTAAGAGGAAATCTGGTATCTGGGAACAGACCCACTCTGTGGATCAAATCCTGAGATTCTCCTGCCAATGCCTGTTACAAGTCATCCTGGCACAGGAACTGGCTGCCTCTGGATTCTGGATAGAGAACTTTGCTCATTTCTGTTCATTCTCTGAACCAAGGCATATTGCCACAGATTTTGGAGTTTTGGTAATACCCAGCAGAGGAAGTAATTTCTGGAATGAGATTTGGGGTATTGGATTTCTTCCAGGAAAACACCTGCTAATGTTTTCAAGACCTCTACTGATTCCATGTAATCATAGCACTGTTTCAACACGTCTGTGTTCTGTGTGTGGTTCTGCAGAGAAGTCACAGATAGGCAAAAGCAGGTTGTTTTTGATCCCATGGATCTTATGGGCAACAGATGAGCCAGATGGGCATGACATCACTCAAGTGCACTAATGAGACTAAGATTCAATTAAGATAAGCATTCACGGGGCTGGAGAGATGGCTCAGTGGTTAAGAGCACTGGCTGCTCTTGCAGAGAACCTGGGTTCCAGTCCCAGCACCCCATGGCAGCTAACAACCATCTGTAACTCCATTTCCAGGAGATCCGATGCCCTCTTCTGACGTCCACAGGCACTGGATGACACAGGTGCACCTACGTGCAAGCAATATACTCATACACATAAAATAAAAATAATAAAGTTTTTTAAAAGCTAAGCATTCAACTGAGAAACACATCTCTATCACAGCACACAAAGCTGAGAAATAAAACTGACCTAGACTGTTTATGAAAGGTGATGTGTCTAAGTGGGTTGTGGTGCTCAGGGAAAGGGTGCTCGAACTGTGGTCCGAAAGAGGAGCTTTGGTTACACAGGGGCAGTGCTACCAGCAGCAGGCGCAGAGACCCTCCACCTCTAGGGGAGGTCTGCCGATGGAAGCAGGGTACATTCAGATTGATAAAAGGCAGAGGGAGAACTGCATATAACAGAATAACGGAGCAGCAGATGAGGAAGGGTCTGTGCCTGTGACCAAGATGAGCACGCTTCTGAAGAGAGAAGTAGAAATACACCAACAGGCTTTAAGTGAGCATGTGAGAAGCTCAGAGCTGGGCTTACAGCAGAGCACCGTGGTAACTGTATTGGGAAAATAATTGAAGGAGACAAGAAAGGAATCAGAGGCCAAGCATGAGAGGGTCCGGGCAAAGCATAAATCAACCTAAGCTAAAGGAGATGGACTCAAAACTCATTTTGAAAGGAGCCCAGCAGAGCTGCACTGGGAACTGTCCAGCAAGAGTCCGCTGAAATCATACCCTGCTGAGATGCCGCCTCTCAGAAAAAGCTGATGAAGTGATAAAATCTATCATGTGTTCTAACATGACCACTGGCCAAGGCCACCTTCTTATAGTGGTATGTAGCTTCTAATTATGCAACAGTCCTGTGGTTTTTAAGATAGTGTTATTGGATTTCATGAAATTGAAAATTTTTGTACTATAAAAACTACCAAGAAAGTGAGGAAAACAATCCACACTTCCTCACTTTTATGTGCTGATAGAGACATGTTTACCAGTTGAATGTTTATCTTTTTTAAACAATTATAACATTAATACTGTATATCACAAAATTCACCTGCTTATGGCACACACTTTGGTGGATTTTAATGGATTTTTGGTATTTCCATAATGGCCGATGGCACCGAGTACATTCACATGCTTGGTGCACATTTTCAAAGACTCATTTTATTATTTTTAATTATGTGTATGTATCCATGTATGGGTATGTGCACATGAGTGCAAGTGCCCAGGGAGGCCAGACAGGGCATCAGATCCCCTGGATCAGGAGCTGCAGGTGCCTGTGAGCTGTCATACGTGGGTGCTGAGAAGCAAACTCTGGTCCTATGAAAGTACAACAAGCGCTCTTAAGAGCTGAGCCATCTACAGCCCCATGTTGGTCATTTGATATCTCCTTTGACGTGTCTGTTCAAATCCTTTGCTATTTATGCTATAATATATACTATTAATCAACATACAATTAATTGTACATACTTGAGGGCTTTGGTGTGACATTTTGATAGAGTATACAGTACGCAATGATCAGATGAATATACTTTGCTGTTTTAAATTGGGTTTTTATTGCATTGAACGTATTTTCTATACATTCTAAGTACATGCCACCTGTCAGATTATCAGATTTGCAACTCTCTCCTCCCATGCTGTGGATTGTTTTCTCACTTTCTTGGTAGTTTTTATAATACAAAATTTTTCAATTTAATGAAATCCCATTCATGCATTTTTCTTTTGTGTTCTTTTGACAATAGGGAAAGAGTGCTGAATCCTGTCAGCTGGGCTGTGGGGAGCTGGTGGCAGAGGCTAAGCTGGAACACGAAAGCTCAGGAAAACTATTCAAAAAACAGTTGACATTTCAGCTGAATCTTGAAAGATCAATAGGCATATGTTAGCTACAAGACTGAAGGCGCCTTGGGGATATTAAAAACATATGGGTGGATTTTCCCCTAATCCACTGTAAATTCTTGTTACAGTTTATTACCACAAATCCAAAACAGGAACCCCCACATATGCCAGCACCACATGGCCAACCCTGGAAGATACTGTCATGGCTTGTAATTATTAAGATAAAACCACTTTGCTTATAGAAGATGCAATTAAATTATAGAGCCCTATCTGTGTGGTTCTCCCAAAAAGCAGGAGCACAGTGGTGTTCAGAGACCAAGACAGCTCTCATTGACAATGATTATTCTTGGGAGTATGACCTAAAGTTTAAGGCCAAAAGCCCCAGCCAGCAGCTCCAACAGGCTGGGCTCAGCCACCTGATCCAGCACACCAACTAAAGAGATGAGCAGAAGCAGGGAGAAGGCTCAGTCGGTAAAGTGCTTGTTGTACAAGCAAGGACCTAAGTTCCACCACCTGTAACTACATAAAAAAATCTGGGCATGATGCATGATTGGAATCCCAGTGCCAGGAAGGCAAAGACAAGACAATCCCTCAGACTCGCTGACCAGCCAGCCTAGCCTAATTGGCAAACTTCAAGTTCAGTGAAAGGCCCCGGTCTCAAAAAAGGTGAACAGCGCCTAAGAAATACCACCTAAGGTTGTCTCCAGCCTCCACATGCACATATGCAGGCATTTCCACACACATATACATGCAAATACATATACTTGTATAGAAAACCAAATAGAGATGAATAATGTTAAAAAAAAAAAATAGAGGAGATTTAATCAATGTGACCACGCTGGAGAGTACAGATAAAGAGGTCCAGTGGCCCCAAGTCCGTCTGTGTGGTATTGAGATGAGGTTTAAGTTAAACAGAAGGCAAGAGGTATTTGTAATCAAGTAGCTCTGCCAAGAAGCAGCCTTGCCCATCACTGACCCACCATTATCTCTGCTGTGTGACGGTCCAGTATATTGATGATCTCTCCATTCTCATCCCCTGAGGTGACCCGCAAGATGGTTATTGCAGCTCCAGGGTGCAGCCTCCCTCTTGGGGACCATTGCCCTCATCTGGAGGGCATGGGATGGTCTAAGTCTCCACCCTTGTTAATGTGAAGAATAGTCTAAGACGACTGCTGTTTGGGACAATGATCAGCCTTTGGGACACCATCAGCCTTGAAGGGGAAAATAAGTCAGATAGACAGACACACGATGAAGGTGGAGATACCGGGCTTTCATCAAGCTTTTAGTTACTGTGTGGGCCCAAATGAGGATTCAATGGTTTCGTTTGGGAGTTTTGTCTTTTTCTAATTTTGTTTTAGCAAAAACAAAACTTTTCCAAGTGCCTGTTACATAAGAACATGAGTTAGAAGCACCAAATCCATCTGCTCTCCCCAAAGGATGTGCTGGACAGAGGGTAGAAACCAGGTAAGATTCTCCATTCTCAAATTCTCAAGCCAAGCACAGAGCAGGAAAGATCTTGTGGGTGCCCAGTGGGCCCTTGCCTTAAGACCCAGATTTGTAAGTTACATTAGCGTCCTTGAACCCACAGCCTTAGACAGTATGAACACACCTCTGGATGTGACCCCGAGGGTGAGAAGCAGTCCCCAAATGGTTAAGACTATGACTGCTTTCCTGCACCTGGAAGAAACATGACTTTGGATAAAAAAATTACACCTCTCTGTTGAAAATAAGCAAAGTGGTATTTCACAAGCCTCAGCTCATTGGCTGAAGTTCACAGCCCTCTGCGATCTTATTTTAGCGGAAGATGGCAGCTTCTAAGTCTGTTTACAAACTCCAGGAAAGCAGGAGAGTGCTTCCAACACTCCAGAGCCTGACACCTTTTTAACTCCTAACAATCTGTGAAAACGATGTTGAAATCTTGATTTGAGTTCCCCTGCTATCCCAGAAGGTTTAACGTCTTTTCATATAAACATATCATCCATTTGCATTTTCTTTCCAGTGAATTCGAATTCACACCCTTTTCCCAAGTTTGTGAGCCACAACTCACTTTTTTCTCATTAATGTGAGAGAATTTTTTGTCTAAAGCGAAGGCAACCTCGGCTTGCTTTCCTTCTGGCTCTAAGGCCGTCTCCATAGCGATTTTGGGGTCACTCATCTTAGCCACTCACCCCAAAGTTTTTATAACTATCTTCATTTTTTTTTCCTTTTGCAAAGGCTTAGTTCTTGTATTTCACACACACAGAGGTAGATAACAGATGGGGAGTGTTGTGAGTGCATGTATGTATGCCTGTTTGCATGCATGTGAGCACATGTTTGTGGAGGCCCAAAGTTGACAATGGGATCATCCTCAGTCAGTCTTCTACCTTATTCATTGAGGCAAGGTCTCTTAATCAAACCTAGTAGTCACTGATAGCGCTAGCCTGGCTGGCCAGCTTGCTCTGGGGATCTGCTGTCTCTGCCTTTGGAAGCCGGAATTACAGGCAGGGTGCCACATTCACCCTCATGCTTGTGTGGCAAATGGGTAACCCACGAGCTGTCTCCTCGGCCCCAGGGCTCTGTTTCACGAGTCTGTGTGATCCATCTGCAGAATCAGATCTGGCATAAATGAACCAATACACTGCACCAGTAGAGCAACTGCTAAATTCTGCCTTGAACATTTCCCACATCAAACTCCCTCCATCTTTGCTTAAGGAAGATGCAGGACTGTTTCTGGCCACCTCCTCTTCTGCACTTCCATGCCCAGCCAGGGTCAGGTCCCCAGGGTCCTCCCCACCGTGCCCCACAGCCACTGCTTGCTCCAGACCACGGCCAGCTCACACCTCAAAGCCCTTGGCTCCGGGTGCTCTGGCTCGAGGCTTGTCCCCCTTTCAATCCACTCTCCCCTACAACCAGGCATTGATACAAGAAGCAGCTCTCATCTCAAAGGGGATAAAAGACAGTTTATTCTGAACAAGACACCATCAAGTATACTAGGGTACACAGTAAGGGGATCTGAGAAAGAGGGAAAGTAAGTGTTTAAAGAAATAAAAGCCCAGACTCCCTGAATCTGATGAGTGACCTGAATAAAAAGCCCAGACTCCCTGAAGGAAAAGCAAAGGAAATCCATGTTGAAACACACTGTAGTCAAATTGTTAAAACCCAGGGATGCTTGACAGATGCCAAAGAGAAATGACTCCCCACATACAAGGGGTCAATAAAGTACAGTTTCTTTTCAAAAACCACAGAAGCCTGAAAGTCATAGCACAGCAGACTTATAATCCTGAAAGAAAATCACTGTCAAACAAGAATTCCAGACCTAACAAACTCTCCTTTAGAAATAAAAGTGAGGGGAGGGGCTTAGGGTTTCAGTTTTGCTCCATTTTTTTGAGCCAGGGTCTCCCTGCAGCCCTAGCTGACCCAGAACTCACTATTTGGACTAGACTGGCCTCAATCTCACAGAGATCTGCCTGTATCTGCCTCCTGAGTGCTAGGATTAAACCCATGTGCCACCACACCTGACCCTAGGAATAAAAGTATTTTAAAAAGAGTTTATTCTGGAGCCAAATAGAAGTGACCTTTACCTGGGAAAGGTCCGTTTACCCCAAATTCCATGTTCCAAGGTGGTAACGATTTCATGAAATTTCCATCATAACAGAACTAAGAAAGTCATAAACCAAGACGCTTTCCAAATACATTGGTGGAAATATCAGGCAGGAAGTCACGACAAAGCATAGATACTTCTACTACAGGCCTCGGATGCTGTTGACACTCAGCCTTTTGGTCTGTAGAAGCTAGCGATCCACTAATACGGCCCCAAAAGTTTCACTTGATAATCACCAAGACACTAGATCACACACAGAAGAGGACGATTGCTAATCAAAGTAGCCCAAGGTAATTTGTAATTAGGCCCTACACCTGCAACATGCCAACCTCCCACCCATTGACGTTTTAGACAGCCTGTGGTCAAGCAGGTGTATCTGCCTCCTGGGGATTTTTATCCAAACAGGCATCTCTCTAAAACATAAATCCTTTTGCTGGGAACATGCTTTGGCCTTTCCTCAGCTCCCCGGTTCTGTGATCTGCATGAAATGAATTCACTCATGTAGAACGTGGGAGACAGGAAGTAGCTATCGCAGACATGAGGCTCTCTGGCCTGAGACAACAATGAACAAAGGGGACACCACTCCCCTATTTATATATCAAGAAACAGGCTTCACCATGTTTCCTGAAGTCTCTGGAACGGTGGGCCTTTCCTGAGAGGCATTCCCCTGTCCAAGCAATTGACAGGCCCATTTAGGTCAACTCTTAAGGAAGGGACAACAGTATGTGTTTTCTCTTTACCAGAAAGCTTTCTTCTAGACAGCAATCTCCTCTCCTTCCTGGTAGTTTAGAAAGCCATGTCTCCACCCAGGGCCAGAGATACAACTCAGATCCCATCCCTTGATCAAAAATTATGTCACAGACTAGAAGTTACCAAAAAAATAAAGATTGGATCTATAAAAATGACAATGCTGGGGCTGGAGAGACGGCTCAGTGGTTAAGAATACTGTTCTTGTAGAAGACCCGGGTTCAAATCCCAGCACCCACATGGCACCTAACAACTGTCCATAACTCCAGTTCCAGGGGATCCAACAGCCTCTTCTGTCCTCCACGGGCACTGCACAACATGGGTGCACTTACCTACATGCAGGCAATACATGCATACACATAAAATAAAAAAATATTTTTTTAAAAAAAATGACAACACTTCACCACAAGGAAATAACCTTCCTTTGATGAGCCTCAACTAAGCCCTGCTGCTCGCCTCTCTATCCTACTTTGCTTTCTGGGGTTGTGATAAAACACTGACCAAAAACCAACTTGAAGAGGTAAGGTCTGATTTGACTTACAGCTCGAAGTCCATCGCTGAGGGAAGCCACGGCAGGATGTGAAGCGGAGACCGTGGAGGATCGCTGCTTACAAGTTTGCTCCCCAGGCTGCTCAGCTATCTTCTGCTGCTGCGACCCAAATCCATCTGCTGAGGGATGGCACCTCCCACCATGGGCTGGGCCCTCCCATATCAACTAGCAATCAACAAAATGCCTCACAGGCTTGGCCACAGACCAGTCTGATCTGGAAAATTCTTCAGCTGCGGGTTCCCTCTTCCCAGGTGACTCTAGTTTGTATCAAGTTGATGAAACTAACCAGCACACCTTCTCCCTCCCTTTTCGCTAACCTGTCACCTGGTGTTTTAAATTTTAACCGGCAATTGCGATACCCCCTCCCTCCTTCCATGTGGTGTTTGAAATTCTCCAAAGGGGTAACTCCAGCTTTCCTTAAAGTACTGTGTTACCCAGGACACAGGAGGTAGGGCCCTTAGCTGATTGTGAGGGGGAGATCCATCTTCAATAACTTCCAAACCAGCTCATTTCTAACTAGCTTCCTAACAACCTTTCATCCCTGCCAGATGCTCCCTCTGCCCCCATCCACAGCGGTTAAGAACACTGTTCCCAAATTCTCACTTACTGCTGGTATCAAGCTCTAGGCAGCTCCTGCCTTTTTAACATACATTTATTTATTTGTTTATTTATTTTGTGTGTGTGAGCATGTGTGTGGGCACACACGTGCCACAGTGCATATGTGTAGGTCAGAGGACAGCTTGCAGGGACGCTCCTTTCCCCACATAGGTTCTAGGTATTGAACTCACCACCAAGCTTGGTGGCAAGTGCTACCAAGGTGAGCCACCTCATTGGCCCAGCACTTAGCCTCCTGTAAAATCTTTATAGTCTTATTTCCCAGAACATGTCTCCCAGCTCAATACTCTCACCAGAGCAAATTACATTCTGTGCTTCAAAATTTCCAAGCTTTCTTTCCAGACTCTACCCTGGCTGTGCCCAGTTCATCTGTTGACAACTGAATACACAGGTCCTACCTGTAAGGTCAATGGAAAGGAGAGACAGGGAACGAGCAACTCCAGACAGTACAGGTTCAAGAGAAAAACCTGCAGAGGTGTCTCTGGGTAAGAATCTGGACCCATCACCCACTTACAGGCTGGGGTACTTGTAGGGCAGAAAGTTTGTGGGAGAACATTGAAAATTTTCCTGTTTGGGCCACAGTTGGCCGTTGCTAGTGGTAACCAGTGAGTAGTCGGTTAAAGAATGTTAGATGATCGATAAATCTCATTTCTCCTGGCTGTCCATTACTGAGGTTGAGGTGGGGAGAGGAGGAATCTAGAGAAACAAATTGCTTTAGTTGTAGAAATCAAATTACTGTCGTTTCAGGAACTTTCATAATTCAACCAAAATGGAAGAGCTTTACAGAATGGCACAGCCCAGCTAACACTACTCCCGGTGACTCTGATTCCCACATGCTACACAAGTTTCCACGGCCAGGGTCAACTACCTACATTTTGCAGGCAGGTGCCCCCTCTGCCAGGAGCCACCTCCTTCAGCCCCATACTGGATATCACTTCTTTGTGAGAATCAAAACCTTTATGTTCTTCAGTTTAGGAAGAGTCTTTGTCAGAGGTTAGACCCCTCCTCTGTGCACCCCAGACCCTTGGGCTTCCCTGAGTCCTGTACTGAGCAGGCTCTGAGGAGCAACCCTTCAAAGAGGGTCCACCATGAGTGAAATGGGAGGCAGAGACATGCCTTTGCTGAAGGAGAGCTAGTCAGTGTCCAGGTGATGTCCAGGGTTTTGTTAAATTTCCTTTGAGCTCAGAGCACTGAAGACTGGACCCAAGGCTTCTGACGCATTAGACATGTGCTCCCCTGCTGAGCTACAGTCCCAACTCCTTTGAGACAGGGGCTCCCTAAGTTGCCCATGTTCGCCTTGAATTCACTCTGGAGCCCAGATAGGACTTGAATTCAGGACGCTCCTGCCTCAGCTTCCCAGGTGTGTGGTATGACAGGTGTCAAAGCAAAACACAGCTCTCACCTTAAAGGGAACAAAAGATAGTTTATTCTGGAACTAAATATGAGTGACCGTAGCTAGTTAACATGAATTCAGTCTACCCCAAGTACTGTGTTCTAATGGGAACATGGTTTCACAAAGTTTTTATAGTTACAGAAAAAAAGAAAGTCATAACCCAAGTCACTTTTCAGTATATTAGTGAAGATATAAGGCAGGTGGGTTTCAGCAAAGTACGGAAACCTCTGAGCTAGGTTTCAGGTGTTATCTGATGACATTCTTAGCCCTGGGGTTGGTGGGAGCTGGTAGTCTGCTAAGTTAATACTTTTCTAAAGGTTTCATATGATACATGATAGCCACCGGACATTAGTCACACACAGATGTGGGTATTAAATAGGCTAAATGAAGTCAAGCTGTAGCTCAGTTGGTAGAGTGTCTGCCTGACACTTATGAAGCCCTGGGTTCAAGCCCCAGCACCCCATAAGCAAAGTGTGGTGGCCTGTGACTGTGGTCCTGGTGCTCAGGAGGTGAAAAGTTTACAGTGAGTTCAAAAACCCCCTGAAATACATGAGAACTTGTCTTTGAAAAAACAAAAAATAGCCCAAAGTAAATGAGCTATGAATCTGCACCATTCTAATTCCACAAACAGGAAGTTCTAACAGTCAGCTTTATGGAATCTTTGTTCTAGAATTTCTGATCACACCGGCCTGTGCCACCACCAGGCCCAGCTATTATCACAACTTAAGAAATCATGACGACCACCCCAGCCTTCAGCAATCACCACCCAGACCAGTCAACAGACATCAACACTGGGCAAGACCCTCCCACAGCAAAAAGGTTGAGGCTTGTTGAAGGGGTAGGGTATGGTTAGCATGCTTTAGTAATAAAAATTTTAAATTAAGGGGCTGGAGAGATGGCTCAGCAGTTAAGAACACTGGTTGTTCTTGCAGAAGACCCGGGTTCACATCCCAGCACCCACATGGCAGCTAACAACTGTCTGTAACTCCAGTTCCAGGGGATCTGACAGCCTCCAAGGGCATCGCATGACACGGGTGCACTTATCTACACACAGGCAATACACACATATACATAAAGTAAAAATAATAAAATATCTTAAATTTTTTAAAATTAAGGCACATAATGGGTGCTTTTAGTCATACTTTACTGCATACTTAACGAACTACTAGTGTGGGTGTGATTTTTGTATGCTCTAGGAAAAGAACAAAAGTTTCTATGATTCACACCATTGGGTTTTTTGCTTCATGGCGATGGTCAGGCACCACAGTATCACCAAGGTATGCCCACCTTTCCACCACAGATCCTGGTTCAGGGGGACTGGGCCAGCACCTCTCTGCCTGCACCCAGGGCTGACCTGACATGTAGCAGGTACTCAAATGTTTTTTGTTTTGTTTTGTTTCAAATGATCAAACCAACCCTCAAATGATCAGAGGAACAAAGGTTTACTGCACCTTGCCTGACAGATGGGAAGGATCCAGTCCGGAGCGCAGGTGAACAGTCCAGCCTGCAGAGGGCACCAATCTGCTTTCTAATCTCCCCATGGAAGCCGGGGAGCACGGATGGACCTGCTGTCAGTCAGACAGGTGCTGGCTGCTCAGTGGACATTTCGCTGCGCTGAAGATGAAGTAGGAGTTCCGATGCATAAAACCCGAGCGCGCTCCCCTCACACTAGCAACGGGTCTCACATCCCCTACCTTGCCATGAACAGAGCTGTGACTGAAGCAACCAGTGTCGGGTGGGGAGACAGAGAGCCAGGGTCGGAGGCAGAGAGGCAGGCTGATCAGTGCTGAACGTCAGTGCTCTTGGAGATGCAAAGGAAAGTTCCTCCTATGTCTCCAAGCTACTTTCTCCTTTCTCTAGCTCGCTCTTCTAGGGAAGAAGAAAATTTAAATCTCGGCTGGCCAGCACCCACAAGAGAAGCAAAGGGAGAGAATTTTCTGCCTTTCCTGTGAGCAGCAGATTCCCTCCTAGACCCTGCAGGAGCCCCAGCTGGCGCTGGCCTTGCAGCTGGCCATGAACTCTTCGTGCTGCTCCCTGTTCGCTCACCCGATGTTGCCTAACCACACGGAGCACCCTGCCGTCCCTCTGAGCAACCGGAGCGGCAGTGGGTTCTGTGAGCAAGTCTTCATCAAGCCGGAGGTCTTCCTGGCACTGGGCATCGTCAGCCTGCTGGAAAATGTCCTGGTCATCTTGGCTGTGGCCAGGAACGGCAACCTGCACTCCCCCATGTACTTCTTCCTGTGCAGCCTGGCCACTGCCGACATGCTGGTGAGCGTGTCCAACGCCCTGGAGACCATCATGATCGCCGTTGTCAACAGCGACTCCTTGACCTTGGAGGACCAGTTCATCCAGCACATGGACACCATCTTCGACTCCATGATCTGCATCTCCCTAGTGGCCTCCATCTGCAACCTCCTGGCCATTGCTGTGGACAGGTATGTCACCATCTTCTACGCCCTCCGCTACCACAGCATCATGACAGTGAGGAAGGCCCTGGCCTTGATTGTGGCCATCTGGGTCTGCTGTGGTGTTTGTGGTGTGGTGTTTATTGTCTACTCCGAGAGCAAGATGGTCATCGTGTGCCTCATCGTCATGTTCTTCACCATGGTGCTCCTCATGGGCACCCTGTACGTGCACATGTTCCTCTTCGCCCGGCTGCATGTTCAGCGCATCGCCGCCCTGCCCCCCGCAGATGGCGTGGCCCCACAGCAGCACTCCTGCATGAAGGGGGCTGTCACCATCACCATCCTGCTGGGGGTGTTCATCTTCTGCTGGGCCCCCTTCTTCCTCCACCTGATCCTCATCATCACCTGCCCCACCAACCCTTACTGCATCTGCTACACAGCACACTTCAATACCTACCTGGTCCTGATCATGTGCAATTCTGTCATCGACCCCCTCATCTACGCCTTCCGCAGCCTGGAGCTGCGCAACACCTTCAAGGAGATTCTCTGTGGCTGCAACGGCATGAACTTGGGCTAGGGCTGTGCAAGTGATCCACATCCAACCAAGGGGCGAGAGAAAAAGCAACACTCGGAAGAGATGTAAGTAAGGGTGTTAACAGCCATGGCTGTACTTGGCTTTGCCTTTAGGCTGAAGACCCTTTTCAAAGGGGAGATGGCAGAGAACAGGCTCTCTGGGTGGATCTTCTCGTGGGTAAGTCAAAGTGATCTCCCACATGGTTCCTGGAGAAAGTGGTGAAGGCTGTGCTTGGTGCTGTCCTTCCCAGGTACCAGGGCTTGTAATGCCTGCCTGTCCATTCACTTTATATGCATAACTCTGTGCTTCACGCCAACTAGACTGGAGGGCTCCCGTGAACAGCAAACATGGTTCAGATGTCCAGCACGCAAACCTGCTAACAGCTGCCACCCCGAGCTGTCCACTATTCGGGGAGCTTTGCACTACTCTGTGAGACACTGAGTTTCCACCCATGGGTTTACAGCCCTGTAATATATTCTCTTCCCCTTTTTACCCTCACATCCATGCCGGCCTCCCCCTGCAAATAAATAAATAGCCTAGAGATGTGAACCACGTCTCTCTGAGCTGCTGTGGTAGTGGTGGTTAGGGTAACGAGGGCTTCGCTCGTTAAATCTAAACTTTGAAACCTAATGGAAGAAAAGTGCCGGGAAGAGTAAGCCGTGCGTGGTCTTGAATTTTGGTCATTTCTAGGTGTGTGTTACTCTTTGTAAAAAGAAACAAAGCGGAGTTTTCCTACTATCCCTTTTCTGTCTTTGAAACAAGGAGGAGCTGTAGGTGGGAGGGTGTTTTTTTCACAAGAAATCACCTCATTGTCATTGATAATTTGAGCAGCTGGAACAGCTTCAAGCCTGCACCAGAGCTTTTTCCCTCTGATCGCTGTGCATCTATCTCGTGGCTAATTCAACGTTATCTCTGAAAGAATGAAACTTGTTCTGACTCTTTGCCCCTTTTGTCCACATGGTGTTGAAGTGCAATGATCCCATTAGCAATGTCTGTACCTTGTAAATAAAGCAGAGCACTCCCCTGACCACAGGGTGAGATCTACAGGCATGCTGTGTACTGCTGTATGCTGCAGGAATCGGCCAGCTTACTTCTTACCCGGGACAACTTCAGTCAGTCAGTGGCACACTCTCCTCTCATGATTCTTCAGCTGTGTTTTGATACGCAACAATGTGTTTTCCTGCTCTCAAATAAATACGGGGGAGTGCTTGAAATTTTTTTCTGCTAACACAAGCAGAAATTACTTGTTTCTTGCTTTGGTTGTAATGTTTGGAAATAATAAAAGCTTTTGTGATTGCTAAGCACGTGTGGTATTTCAGTACGCCCCTGAAGCCATCCTGTGGCTCCCACACACAGCCACAGTATGTTACACTGTAGTCCAGGATCTATTTTGTAAATCGTATTAAATAAAGGTCCCATTGGTCAGAAAGCTAGTCTTTTCTAGTACAATCCTTTCAGCCAAACAACAAAACTCTCCTGTCTAGTTTCCCAAACTACCAGGCTTCTAACACCTCAGCCACTCCTTGCTATTTTAATCAAGGCACTAAATAAAAGGAATTATCAGTTGGCACTCAGCATGTGAATGTGGGAAACAGGAAATCAGATTCATTGAAAACTATAGCAACAGCTATAGGAGTCAGAATGCCCTTGTCCTATGGAAACAAGATAAAAATAACATTTTTCTTCTTTCCTATCGGTTCTCACCTCCTTACATCTTACAGTCGGTAAGCCTCTGAGATAGAGGTGTCATTTTAGAGATGAATATGTGTAGCCCATTGGCTTTGAGGACTGGGAGAATGCCTGGCTGGTCAGGCTGCAGTGGGTCCTGCATCCCCATGCTGATGTCTTTTGGGCCCAGCATGCCATCTCCCACAATGGAATTGGACTCAGCACTCACTGTGAGCATTAGTTCCCAGGGGTGCATTCAGACAGGAGAACCCAAGCATCACATGGTCTCTTCCTCATTGTGGACTCCGGTTCAGTGGATCTGAGTTAGGTCCTGAGACGAGGCTCGGTATTTCTGACTCCCCCCGGGATGCCAGCTGCTGATGTGAGAGCCTCATTTTAAATGGAGACAAACCTGACACAGGCCCCGAGTGTGTAAGTCTGCAGAGACTACTGACCTGTGCCAAGAGCTGGGGAAGTTCTACAAGCATTTGCTGCTTGGACCCTTATGATGCCCTATGTGACAGATACTGTTATTATCCTTCTGTCACAGGTGAGCTCTCTGAACTCCAGGCTAAAGTACAGGGCAATTCAGCTGCCAAATGCAGGCCTGCAGAGTCCATCTCAGGCTGCGCATCCCACATCCCTAATCAGTCCTGTAGCGGTTTGAATACAAAATGTCCCCCACAGGCTCATATATTTGGACACTTTCTCCCAGTCAGTGGTGCTGCTTTGGAAAGCTGTAGAACCTTTGCACAGTGGGGCCTTCCTGGAGGCAGTGGGTCACTGAAGGTGGGTCTTGAGATTTTGAAGCCCAGCCCTACTTCCTGCTTGCTTTCTGCTTCCTGACCATGGACACAACATAACAGCCACCTCACTCCCGCCACAGTGACACAAGATAACAGTCACCTCACTCCCCCCACAGTGACACAGTGTAACAGTCACCTCACTCCCCCCACAGTGACACAGTATAACAGCCACCTCACTCCCCCCACAGTGACACAGTGTAACAGTCACCTCACTCCCCCCACAGTGACACAGTGTAATAGTCACCTCACTCCCCACCGTGACACAGTGTAATAGTCACCTCACTCCCCACCGTGACACAGTGTAATAGTCACCTCACTCCCCACCGTGACACAGTGTAATAGTCACCTCACTCCCCACCGTGACACAGTGTAATAGTCACCTCACTCCCCACCGTGACACAGTGTAATAGTCACCTCACTCCCCACCGTGACACAGTGTAATAGTCACCTCACTCCCCACCGTGACACAGTGTAATAGTCACCTCACTCCCCACCGTGACACAGTGTAATAGTCACCTCACTCCCCACCGTGACACAGTGTAATAGTCACCTCACTCCCCACCGTGACACAGTGTAATAGTCACCTCACTCCCCACCGTGACACAGTGTAATAGTCACCTCACTCCCCACCGTGACACAGTGTAATAGTCCCCTCACTCCCCCACAGAGACACAAGGTAACAGGCACCTCACTCCCCCCCAGTGACACAGTGTAACAGTCACCTCACTCCCCCACAGTGACACAGTGTAATAGTCACCTCACTCCCCCCACGGTGACACAGTGTAACAGCCACCTCACTCCCCCACAGTGACACAGTGTAACAGTCTCCTCACTCCCCCACAGCGACACAGTGTAACAGTCTCCTCACTCCCCCACAGCGACACAGTGTAACAGTCTCCTCACTCCCCCACAGCGACACAGTGTAACAGTCTCCTCACTCCCCCACAGCGACACAGTGTAACAGTCTCCTCACTCCCCCACAGCGACACAGTGTAACAGTCTCCTCACTCCCCCACAGCGACACAGTGTAACAGTCTCCTCACTCCCCCACAGCGACACAGTGTAACAGTCTCCTCACTCCCCCACAGCGACACAGTGTAACAGTCTCCTCACTCCCCCACAGCGACACAGTGTAACAGTCTCCTCACTCCCCCACAGCGACACAGTGTAACAGTCTCCTCACTCCCCCACAGCGACACAGTGTAACAGTCTCCTCACTCCCCCACAGCGACACAGTGTAACAGTCTCCTCACTCCCCCACAGCGACACAGTGTAACAGTCTCCTCACTCCCCCACAGCGACACAGTGTAACAGTCTCCTCACTCCCCCACAGCGACACAGTGTAACAGTCTCCTCACTCCCCCACAGCGACACAGTGTAACAGTCTCCTCACTCCCCCACAGCGACACAGTGTAACAGTCTCCTCACTCCCCCACAGCGACACAGTGTAACAGTCTCCTCACTCCCCCACAGCGACACAGTGTAACAGTCTCCTCACTCCCCCACAGCGACACAGTGTAACAGTCTCCTCACTCCCCCACAGCGACACAGTGTAACAGTCTCCTCACTCCCCCACAGCGACACAGTGTAACAGTCTCCTCACTCCCCCACAGCGACACAGTGTAACAGTCTCCTCACTCCCCCACAGCGACACAGTGTAACAGTCTCCTCACTCCCCCACAGCGACACAGTGTAACAGTCTCCTCACTCCCCCACAGCGACACAGTGTAACAGTCTCCTCACTCCCCCACAGCGACACAGTGTAACAGTCTCCTCACTCCCCCACAGCGACACAGTGTAACAGTCTCCTCACTCCCCCACAGCGACACAGTGTAACAGTCTCCTCACTCCCCCACAGCGACACAGTGTAACAGTCTCCTCACTCCCCCACAGCGACACAGTGTAACAGTCTCCTCACTCCCCCACAGCGACACAGTGTAACAGTCTCCTCACTCCCCCACAGCGACACAGTGTAACAGTCTCCTCACTCCCCCACAGAGACACAAGGTAACAGCCACCTCACTCCCCCCACAGTGACACAGTGTAACAGCCACCTCACTCCCCCCACAGTGACATCCACCATGGCAGATCTTATCCCCTCTGAGTAAAAATATTTCCTTCTTCACATAAATTTCTTCTTCTCAGGTATTTGGTCACCGCAATGAGAAAAGTAATTCACACGGGGACACAGTCCCCTCTCACACAAAAGCAGGACAGATACTGTTACTATCCTTATGTCACAGGTGAGACCCAGTGATGTCAAGGGAGCGCGCTGGTCTGGGGAGAGGCTCCGGTGCATGTTCCCAAGCTCAATGAGCTTCCAGAAAGGCATATTAAAGTCAAGAGGCACAACTAATCATTTCTCTATAATTTCCCAAAGACTGTTGTAGCCACAGGAAGCACAGCAGAGATGAGTGGGGGTCAACAAAAGCTTTCCCTGCCTCCTATGCTTCAGGAAACCAATGGGAAAGTGGGGACACCACTGCCTCCTTCTGCAACACTTGTCAGAGCCTCATGAGGGAACCCATGGGCCACTGAGAGTCAGGTGGGAAGATCTTTCCTCCCCCTAGAGAGCTGACTCTCCCTCCTCCCTCTCTCCCTCCCTCCCCCCTGAGCACAGAGCTCAGACACAGCAGCTTGCAACCAGCACCTCAGGTCCTGAGAATCCCCTTTGGAATTCCCTCCCTCCCCTCCTCCCTCCCTCCCTCCCCCCTGAGCACAGAGCTCAGACATTGCAGCTTGCAACCAGCACCTCAGGTCCTGAGAATCCCCTTTGGAATTCCCTCCCCCCCCTCCTCCCTCCCTCCCTCCCCCCTGAGCACAGAGCTCAGACATTGCAGCTTGCAACCAGCACCTCAGGTCCGAGATTCCCCTTTGGAATTCCCTCCCTCCCCCCCTCCCTCCCTTTTTTCCTCCTCTCTCCCCGCCAACAAAAGGCAACAGAAATCTTTTAATTCAGAAAACAAAAGCACACTAAGATTTTAATTCTTTGGTTATAAGTACCACTTTTCAAATTTAACCGGATCTTTTGAGGTTAAACTTCCTGTCTTTCTTACAAGGGTTTAGGGTTTTCGCCCTTTTAGGCTGAGAACATTTTTACCCGCCCTCACCTCCAGTAAAATCCATTCTCCACACAGTAGTCATGCAGTTGTTTAAAAATAAAAGGCAAGGGATACCGCACCCATACTGAACACTCCGGGTTCCCCAGTGCTTTCTGAATAAAATCCCAGATCCTCACCCAGAACTACAAAGTTCTAATGGCTTCACCAGCCCTCAAGTTATCTTCCCTCCTCCTTGTTCCCAAGGCTCTTCCATGCCCCAGGGCCTTTGTTCCTGCTGGTACCTGTACCTGAAGCCTCTTACCCAGGTGTACCTGAGACTGGCTCCTTCTTATCACTCAGGTCCCATCACCCTGTAAGAAGAGAGACTTCCCTGACTGGGACTCAAACCTGGGCGATGGTGAGGGCACCAGGGACTATCTCCATCCTCACTCTGTTGTCACATCTGTGAACACAAAAGCATAACTCTGAACTTCAAAGGGCATAAGAGAAAGTTTATTCTGGAGCCAAATATGAGTGATCGTGGTCCAGGAACGCAGATTCAGATCACCCCAAATTCCATGTTCCAGCGTGGAAGCAGCTTCATGAAGTTTATATAGTAACAGAACAAAGGAAAGTCATAAATCAAGACACTTTTTAAATACATTGGTGGAAGCACTAAGTAAGTGGATACAACAAAAGAGAGGTCACAGCTTTGTGTCTCAGATGCCGTGTGATGGCATTCTTAGCCTTAGTTTGTTAAATTAATACATTCTTTTAGTAATAAGAATATTAAGCCAGAAACCAAAGCAGGCTAGGAGTGGCTATTTACAGCTAAATGTGGCCCTAGATAAATTGCGAACAGGCTCCTAGGCTCCAGATCTGCAACATTCTAAACTCCCCCCAGTCACTGAAGGGCTAATCAGTTGGTCAGCCTTGCAGGAAGTTCGGTCCAAGATGCAGGGTTTTCTGGGAACTTTTCCATTCACACATCTTATACTGTATGGTTTTGTTCATTTGATTCTTACCAGTCTCTCCGCTGGAAAGCAATTTAAGTATATTAAACTAGACAGTTCGGGAAATGTCCAAAGGACTAGAGAGCTGGTTCAGTGATTAAGGGCACTGACTGCTCCTGCAGAGGACCTGAGTTTGTTTCCCAGCATCCACGTGGCAGCTAACAGCCATCCATAACTCCAGTTTCAAGAGATCCAATGCCCTTTTCTGGCCTCTGCAGGCTTTGCACAACACAGTACGTTTACATACAAGCAGGCAAAACACACACATATAAAATAAAAATAAATAAATCAAAAAAAAAAGTTTTTTTAAGAAAATGTCCAAAGAATAAGTGACTGTTAACACACCTAAATAATGTGTTCAAGTCAGGCCAAGAGAATATAATACACCAGGGGTTTTCACACTTTTTTGGTAAATATATTAGCTATTTTTGCTCACTAGCCAGCCAGTCTAGCCAAATTGGCAAGCTCTAGGTAGAAGTGGGAGACCCTGTCTCAAGAAACAAAGTGGAGAGTGACTGAGGAAGACACCCAAGGCTGACCACTGGCCTTCACATGCGTACACACACATGCACCTACATGAGCACACACACACACACACACACACAGACACACACACACACGTGAGAGACAGACAGAGATGCCACGTTCAGCCCTGGGAGAGGCACTCCCAGGACTTGTGGCTGTGTGCCTGACATGTCTTCACTGACCCTATCATCCTCTAGAGCAGCTGTATGGAGGCATCCCACTGGGGTTCCTCAGCTTCAGTGCCACATCAATCTGGAGCCACATCCGTCTCTGCATCCTGTGCATCCTGTGCAAGGCAGAGTGTGGAACATCCCTGACCTCTGCTCCTAGATGCCGAGAACACCGCAACATAAGACAGCAATGGCTCCAGACACTGCCAAACGCCCTCTGCGAGGCGAGGTTGCCTGCAGTTGAGAGTCACCACCTGATCCTCTGGTATTAGTTCCTCTGGTATTAGATCCTCTGGTATTAGGTCCTGAGACTGCACCACATAGGGGTCTAGTTCTGCGCATGCTGCTAAGGTGACATGTGGATGCCTGCCACTTCTCCTGGAAAAGGGTGCTGCTGGTCTTGGTCAAGTAACCCATTCATTATAGAGAACCAGTGTCGGGTGGGTGTGTCACCTTAACATGGAGCCATTGTCCCCAGCCGTCTGGGACAGGCCGAAGGGCCTCAGCGGAGCTCTGCAGCCCCTGCATGCCTCTCTGCCAGGGAACTCAGCCCACTGATAAACCTTTCTGTTAGCTTCTCTCTTTTCTGAAAGACTCTAAAGCTAAGCTGGATTGACACAGCACTGAAAATTCAACAAATGTGAGCACAGAGCTCAGACACAGCAGTTTGCAACCAACACCTCAGTTCCCAGAATCCCCTTTGGAATTCAGTTCCCAGTCTCTGAACTCACACAGACCGTGTGAGTTCTCTATCTTCCCACAGCTGTGTGGTCATCACTGAAGTTCCGCTTTCTTTTCTGTAAAATGGGATGATTTACTTTTTTCAGTGATGGTTCAATGCCAGCTTTAAAAAAAAGAACCAAGCAAGGGCTGAGCTGGATCAGGGGTGGAGCACTTGTCTAACAGGAAGACTCTTCATGGGTTCCATCCCCAGCACCAAGAAAACAAAGCCCAGAGCAGGGCGGAGGAGCTGGCTCAGGTGGTTAAGGGCCGACCACACAAGCACAAGCACCTCCTTCCAGTCCCCAGACTCCTGCAGAAATGCTGGGTGTGGTAGCATGTGCTGTACTCCCAGTGATGAGGAGACATGACAGGCAGAAATGCTGTCCAGCCGGCCCAGCTGAATTGCTGAGCCCCTGGCCAGTGAGAAATCCCATCACAAAAAAACGAAGTTGGGGGTTTGAAGAGAGGGTTCAGTGGTTAAGGGCACTCTCGCAGAAGACCCAAGTTTGATTCCCAGCACCCACATGGAGGCTAACAACCATCTATAACTCCAGTTCCAAGGGATCCGACAGCCTCTTCTGACCTCCACAGGCATTGCATGACACAGGTGCATTTATACATGTAGGCAATACACTCATACACATGAAATAAAAATAATAATAATAATAATTTTTTTTTATCTTTTTGAGACAGGGTCTCCCTGTAGCCCCAGCTGTCCTGGATTCACTATGGAGACAAGGCTGACCTCAAACTCACAGAGGTCTGCCTGCCTCTGCCTCCCAAGTGCTGGGATTAAAGGTGTGCGCCACCACGCCTGCCTGGCAATAAGACTTTTTAAAAAGTCAGTAGTGACTGAAGAGCAACGCCGAAGATGGATCTCTGCCCTCCTTATGCACATATGTACACACATGTCCACAGGTGCCTGGACACATATGCACACACATGCACACACACGTACACACACATGCACACACACATGCAAAGGAAGATAAACGTGAAAAGAGTCTTCAGAGTAGTCAGTGCATAATAAATGCACACTAACCTTATCCAGCAGCTTATAAGCAGATGCATGAGCCTCCTCTCCTGGTGGCCAGGGTCTCTGAAGGGAACAACCTCAGCGTTGACCCTCCGCACCAAGAAAGGCCACGCAGTGTGTTCTCAGAGCCAAGGAAGCCTGCAGTACTGAATTATGCTTTACTTAATGTTTTTTTGACGCACGGTTAAACCATGTATTTCTGGCTGGCCTGGAACTCACTATGTAGACCAGGCTGCTCTCAAAATCATAGGAAACCACCCACCTCTGCTTCTGGAGTGCTGGAGTTAAAGGTGCGCGCCACTAAACTACAGCCTGTGGTTTGTTTTATCACCAAATTCTTATGCACTTGTCATAAAGGGAGATGGGGTATTGCTAACAGTCTGTGACCCATTTGTGAGCGCTCACTAAGTTTTAGTTGTGCGCATTTTTTTAAAAAAATCATTACGTTTTACTCCCGACAGCTGGGAAGTTCATTATGAACTCATAGCAACAGTGTTAATTTGCACAAGCTCAAGCCAGACAAAATCCCAGCATAAAGTGGGGAAGTGGGGAAAAGCCCCAACCTTAGCCAAGGAACTATTGGCAACAATAACTGCTGGGAGAGGGAGAGTCAATTTTCTTTAAGGTTGTGATGCTAGCTAGATCAACCAGGCTGCAGTGGATGGACCCACACCAAAGGACCTTTGGGGACACAAATCTGACTCAATAGGCCTTTATATATGGCAGAGCACATGAAATCCAGAGGGGAACTGAAGAGGGGCTGAGAGAGAGGAGGGAGTCTAAATATGATCAAAATACAGCTTATGAAATTTGTAAAAATTCAACTAAGTTAACTTTAATTTGTTTACGTCACAGGGTGGAGGGCATGGCACATGTGTGAGACTGAGGCAGGCTAGAAAAACAGGGAAGAGTAAAGAGAGACGCCAAGGGAAAGAAGGCCTTTACCCTACAATGCAGCTGATGTTATCTGCTGGATAGGGACCAAGAATTTTGACATAGCTAACAAAAACTGACTGTGAAGACTGCTTGCCTAGAGATAATATTCTCTTTAAAATTTTTTACAATTAATCTGTGTGTGCGTGTGTGTGTGTGTGTGCACGCATGCTTACATGACAAATGTGTGGTAGTCACAGGACAACTTACAGACTTGCAGGAGTCAGTTCTCTCCTACCACATGGGTCCTGGGGATCGAACTCAGGCCATTAGAATCGGCAGCAAGCACCTTTACCCACTGAGCCATCTCACTGGCCCCTAGGCGTGCACTTTCCATTGAAGTGAAACGGACACAGAAAAGTTCTGATGATGCTTCCTCTCTGCCATCCTGTTCCCAGGGTCACACCACAGCTGTGTCTGGTTCCTCGGAGCTGCCAGCCAAGTGCGACAGGAGCTGCTGCTCAGGGCAAAGCCCACTTCCCATCAAATGCTGCACCACCAGCGCAGCGTTCTGAGCACTGTGGAGCAGAGGCCCATGGTCCTTCCAGGCCCCCACTTTGCTTTTCTTGTCTTTCCTGTTTGATCCACGAGTCCCTGGTGTGAATCTTTGAGAGACTGTCAAACTCTTCTCAACATATAAGGGAACACAAGAGCCATGCCACAGATGGTCCTTAGGGACATGTACCACAGGAGTGGCTCTGAAGGATTCTGTTTATCTTAGGAAAAGAGAAGCTGCTCTTCACCTCCCAAAAAAGATGAGAGTGTTGAATAACAGGAAACTGGGAGCTGAGATTGAGAAGAGCTGGGAACCAGGCCTAGCTCTGGGCCCATGCAATAGGAGCAAGTGTCTTGTTGGGTCATCTTCAGGACTGGCAGAGCCAGATGTGATGGATGGCTTTCAACCCTTGTCCTTTCCCTACTTCAGGGGACCCAGACACCCCCTAAACACACACACACACACACACACAACTGGCCCCAAGGCACTTGCCTGATCTGTGACAGAGCTGTCCATCTTTCCTCCAGAGCAGCTACATCTATGAGCCGAGGCTGCACAGAGACCCCGGAATGCCTGTACTGAATAGCACTTGGGAGACTGAAGGAGATCATAAGATGGTTTCTGACATGTATCATACAAGTTTACAACTCACTACAGCAGATGATCCACGACTTGTGGTCTGCCATCTTGTTATACCAAGATAAAAATGCAGGTTAAGCTGGGCATGGTGGTGTCTATAATCCCAGCAGCTGGGAAGCTGAGGAAGGAGGACCATGAACCTGAGGCCAGCCTGGGCTACAAAATGAGAGTCTATCTCAAAAAAAAACAAACAAGCAGAAACAGAGAGGCCTTCCCTGCCAGGCCGCTGATTATCAAGTTACATGGGACTCTTGCGTGGGGGGGTTGTGAGGCTCATTTGTCTGAGGATGTAGCCAACATCCAATATCCAAGGAGACAGGCAAGAGAAGAGAAGCTCCCATTTGATGCCAGGATCCAGCTGTGCCTGCAGCCAACATTGATCCTACATTGTATTAGCAAGCTAGTCAATGTTGGTCATCTGTAAAAAGTAGCATCTGGACATTTCCACATTTCCAGAGCCAAGTACATTTATTTAAAGGCAGAGTCAAGATGGGATGGGTGGGGAGAACCAGATGGAAAGATAGAAGATTAGCTGTGCATGAGAAGATAGATTAGCTGTGCGTGAGACGATCAAAGTGACCAGGTACCAGGGAGCCAGCTCCAGTTTGGTTTGTATAGGGAATTAATACATTTGAAGAACGAATTAGCTGTCAGCAAACCACTGCAGTAGATGGCCCAGGTGACCTCAGTAGATGGCCCAGGTCACAGCAGTACATGACCAAAGTGACTTATGATCTATTGTCCTGTTAGACCAAGAGTGAAAATGGAAAGAGCCAGCAAAAGTCACTCTTGAAAAGCACAAGCCCATCTAGAGTGAGCTCCACTGTCCTCTTACATGTCTGTTTCTCCCTCACTTTAGTCTGTGCTTAAATGTATTAAAACCCTTTCTTGGAGCTGGAGAGATAGCTCAGTGGTTAAGAGTATTTGCTGCTCTTCCAGAAGACTAGAGTTCGGTTCCCAGCACCCACTTCAGGCAGCTCACAACCACCTGTATGTAGCTCCAGCTCCAAGAGATTCGGCACCCTCTTTCTGGCCTCTGGGAGTACTGCACTCACAGGTGCTTATAAACACACACACACACAAATAAAAACTTTTTAAATTTTTCTTAATTTTTAATTTGTATGCATGTATTGTCTACATGTAGGTAAGTGCACCCATGTTGTGCAATGCCCACAGAGGACAGAAGAGGCTGTCGGATCCCCTGGAACTGGAGTTACGGACAGTTGTTAGCTGCCATGTGGGTGCTGGGATTTGAACCTGGTCTATCTGCAAGAACAACCAGTGTTCTTAACCTCTGAGCCATCTCTCCAGCCCCAAATTTTTCTTAATAAACTTCCACCTTTACGTCATCCTGACTCATCCTCAAGAATTCTTTTCTGTGGCATTAAGAATCCCACCTTCACCTGAGTGGCAGTCTCTGAAGAGAACCTGGATTGCCGTAGGAAACAGCATGTAGCTGTGGTTCCTACCTGCTGCTGACATTAATGTCCTTACTCTTACCTGATCAACTTATTTTTAGTAAGTGAGATCATAAGAGCTTCCTGGGGTGCCTTGTACAGCTTTGCAGACTAGTAAGATAAAAACATACGTCAAACCAAGTGGTACATGCCTAGTATTCAGAAAGCTGAGATAGGAGGATCCCTATGAGCTCAAGACCAGCCTGGGCTACACAGTGAGCTCAAGGCCAGCCTGGGCTGCATAGTGAGTGCCAGGCCTGCCTGGGCTGAAATGAGACTCTATTTCAGAAACAACAAAATAACAAAAACAAATCAAATGTGTTATGAAATCTCTGCTATACATAGGTCACAAGGAAGTTAAGATGTGTTTGACCATAAACAAAATTTCATTGTTCTTGACAGTGACAGAAATTACAGATTTATAGTTAAGAAAGAAGTAAAATTCAAGTCAAAAGTTGCATATGGCCTTAAGCATCATTCAGTACTATTTTAACATACTTATTTGAGGCAGGACATTGTAGTTCATGCCTGTAATCTCAGCACTTATGGGCTGAAGAAGCAGGAGCCACATGAGTTCAAGGACATCATGGGCTAGAGTGAGACCCTGCCTCAGAACACAAATAAAAAGGAATGGGGACAGAGCTCCATTGGTAAAGTGTTTGCCTAGCATGCAAAACACCTATGCCTAGCACTGCATAAAAAAATTAAGAAGGCAAAGCTGGGCATGGTTGTTAACCGTCTGTGGGTGCTTAGAATCAAGCCCGTATCCTCTGCAGCCAGGGCTCCAACTGCTAAGCCATCTCTCCAGCCCCACATGTCAAAATTCTCAACCTTCAGCTAGTAAAAGACTGCAAAAGATTTTTGGGTATTCCCTTCCCTTCCCAGGTCCCTTTAATCTTCCCTACCTCTCTACCTCCCTGTGTTCTCCAGGCAGCTGAATCTCTAGAGCAAAGTGGTTCTGTTGGCTGGAGCTCAGGAACCTTGGCAGATGGTTGCATCTCCAGGGCCTGTGAGCTGATGTCTGCAGTTATGGGGTCATGAGGGTGCATCAGAGGCTACCTCGGGCAGAAGGGAGACATGATGAGGGGCCTCTTTGCATATGAACAAAAGAAAACCTTTCTCGCCATAAACTCTCCAGTGAAATTCACACTAGTGCTTAGAGCAATGGACTCAGTCTTTGGGGAACAAGAACTTTGGCTTCAAAGTTGGCCCCCAGTACTCACAAGAGGAACCCAGAAAGCCTGTGCCTCTTCTCATTGCTGTGGCCAAGCAGCTGATACGAAGCAACTTACAGGATTTACTTTGGCTTCTGGTTTAAGGGGATACGGTCCTCTTACCATTGTAGTTGTCCACTCCACACAATGTAGAATCAATTGGGAAGGAGTCAATTGATGAGGGATTGGCTAGATCAGGTTGACCTGTGGGCACATCTTTGGGGGACAGTCTCAATTGTGTTCATTGATATGGGAATATGCAGCCTAAAAGCGGGTGGCACCCTTCCCTGGGTTTGGGTGATAGAATGAGCTGAGCACACATGCATTTATTCTTGTGACTAGCAAGTTCCTACTACCTTGACATCCCCACAGTATTGAGACCTGGTATTGTACGCTGAAGAAATCCTTTCCTCCCTTAAAGTTGTTTTTATCGGTGTCTTACCACAGTAACAGCAAACAGAACAAGTGCGTATTGGTGAGGAAGGAGGGGTAATGGGGGGGCCCTGTGGCAGTGGGCATGTGAGACTGCCAGCTCACATTTCAGCAGATAGGGACACAGAGAGACCACAGGAAGTAGGGTGGGGAAAGAAATCTCAAGGCCCATACCCTGTAACTCACTTCCTCCAGCTAGTTTTGCCTCCAAAAAATTCTACAACCTCCCCAAACAGCACCATCAACTTAGAGACCCAGTGTTCAAACACATGAGCCTGTGGAAAACATTTCATATTCAAACCATGACACAACAGAAGCAGTTCAGTTCTATTTATGTCTGTCTCTCCTCTCCTTCCCTCTTCCTAGGATCCCTCCACCCTGTGATGAAGAAGCTGGATTCGTCTTATTCCTCCCCCTTGTATGGCACACTCCTTGTACTGTAACCTCAAAGCATGTTAGGGACAGGACACATGAACAAATGGGGGCAACTCCTGTCTATTTAATTTACTCAAACAGATTACCAGTGTCTCACAGAGCCTACAGATACGTTTTAGAGAGAAATTGACCCCAGGTCTTTCTCCATTGCCTTTCCTCAGCATGAAGCAGGGAATTTCTGTTTCTTCAAGAAAACCAGAGATGATGCTGGCAGCTAATGCTGATATTTTAAGGGGTGAAATCCAGGGAAGTTTCCATCACTTAACACGGTCCCTAGCACACAATAATATGATCCTTTCTTCTAATTCCATTAAAAGCCATCAGTCACAGGCTGGAGAGATAGTTCAGTCAGTAAAGGACCTGAGTTCCATCCTCAGAACCCATGTGATTGGAGAAAAAAAAAAAAAAAAAAAAAAAAAGCCAGGTATGGAGGTATGTGTTTGCAATTCTAGTGCTGTGGAGGGAGGTAGGGACAGACGGGTACCTAGTGCATGCTGGCTGGCCAGCCTAACACGTTTGGGGAGTTCCAGGCCAATGAGAGATTTTGTCTCAGAAAACCAAGATGGAGGACACCTGAGGAATGGCAGCCAAAGTTGTCCTCCAACCTATACACACACACACACACACACACATACACACAGTCACACACCACACACACACACACACACACCACACACACCACATACACACACCGGTGTCCCCTTGTAGTCCCAGCTGACCTGGAACTCCCTATGTAGACCAGGTTGGTGATCAAAACTTCGGTGTTCCCACACCGGGAGTTGAACCCGGGCCGCCTGGGTGAAAACCAGGAATCCTAACCACTAGACCATATGGGAAACTTCAGAACCCTCTCCTGCTATTGAGTGTGAGCCATCTCTCCAGCGCCAAGTGAAGTATAGAAAGAATGTGTGTTTTTGCATTCTTCTCCCTTTTCACACAGCACAAACACTTCTCCACGTATTGTGCATCAACTCTGGTGTCTTTATTCACACACATTACTGATACATTCACACACTGATCAACAAGAACAAAATTAGGGATGAGGCTGGAACTCAAAGGTGAGCAAGTGCTTAGTGTGCCCTAAGTCCACACACACACACATACACACAGTCACACACCACACACACACACACACACATACATACACACACACATACACACAGTCACACACCACACACACACACACATACCACACACACCACACACACACACCACACACACACCACACACACACACACACACACACACACACCCATACCACCACTCACACACCACACACACACCCACATACCACACACACCCCACACACACACCACACACACCACACACACACCACACACACACACACCACACACACACACATACACCACACACACACCACACACCCACACCACACACACACACACACACACACACACACACACACACCATCTTCCATTCAGTGCATGCCCCTCAGGGCTTCTCACACTGGATGGTGCACTGAATCCCCTGAGGTCCTGTTGAAATGCAGATTCTGACACATAAGGCTGGGGCCAGGCCTGGTACCCTGCAGTTCTAACAAGAGCCGAGTTGATAATGATGCCCTGGGCTGAGACCCACACTTGGCACAGCAAGGCCTCTCTCAACCAAGATATTAGAGCAGGACAAAACAATTTCCCTCAGCTGAAAATCACAGCAAGGGGATTTGCATCATAAAACAACTGTATTGACTGTGTCACATGAAGCCAAAGGAAAAAGTCTTAAGAAATCAAAAGGATCATAATAAATGAAATTGTCTTGAGTTTTCCTTGAAGAGCTCTCTTCATCTGATTTTTGGCAGCATCTCTCTAAAGTGGCATCCACAATTTGGAGTAAAACGAAGCCAACCAGTTATCGGCATTCCAGACGTGGGTGTGAATCACTAGCAGACTGTCCACCCACTGAGTCACTCATTTGAACGACTCCGTCAGTTAGAAGAACCATCAATAAACTTCAGAAAGGTTGAAAACAAGCTAGGAGACGGGCAAAGCATGGTGCAATCAGAAGAGAAGAAGGTCTGCAAGGGAGAGATGGGGCTTCCAGAAAGAAGGATCATTCCAGGTTCCAGGTGAACCTGCACCTCTGAGAGCACTGGTTCTCAAACTCAGAGGCACCTGACAAATTTAAACACGCAGATTCTGGGCAGTCCTACCATCAGAGACTGACTTAACAGGTAGAAAGTGCAGTTAGTATCTTTGTGTTAAAGTTCCAGAACCAGGGCTAAAGAGACAGCTCAGGGGTTAAGAACATTGGCTGCTCTTGCAAAGGACCCGGGTTTGGCTCCCAGCACCCCACAGTGGCGAAATAATCATCAGTAACTCCAGTTCCAGAAGATCCAATGCCCTCCTCTGACCTCTGCAGGCATTGCATGACATGGGTACACTTACATACATGCAGGCAAAACACACCCATTTTTTTTTTTAATGTTAAGCTCCAATATGATATTTTAGATATTTGAAACCAGCTGTGTTGAGATTGCTGGGCAAAGCTCACTCTAAAGCTAAAGGTCCCCATCAGAGTGGGCAAACGCCAACTCGCATCACAGGTAAGAAATGCAGAGGCGGTGTGGTAAACCACCGTGGCTGCTGTGTTTTCTTGTCAGAATCTCATCTATCACTAAAAGTCAATTTAGCAAGCACTAAATTCCCAACTTCTTAATCAGTTCCAGAAGATGTTAGGTGTCACTATCCACCCACAAAACCTGCACTGTCATTCTGAGTGTACCTGTCATTCTGAGCATACCGTATCTTCTCCACTTCCACCATCGCCCACTGGGTGCTCAGCATGGGCCAGGTACTTAGGGTGAAACCGTGAGCAAGCTTCTCAGTGCCCAGTCTACCCTGGAGCAAGGTGGCCTGGACTTCTTTTAAGTGAGCTTGTAAGGAAAACCAACAGAGAATGGCTAACAGGGCTACTTCTTCCGTGTGTCAACTTAACCCAACTTCTTAGTCTTTCTGTGCCTCAGTTTCCCATACTGAACCATAAATAGTCCTTGCTCTTTCTGGACAACCTCCAGTGGGCAAGCACACTGAGGAGCTGTTGTGGTTTCAATGTGAATTGTCCCTCATGGGCACATATATTTGAATACTTGGTCTCCAGCTAGTGGTATTATTTGGGAAAATGGGGGACTTTGGAACAGGAAGCATGGCTAGTTGTGGGTCACTGGTGGCATGTCCTTGAGGGTTACAGCCCAGCTCCACTCTTGGTCTGCTTCTTGACTACTACATTATGACATATTCCATTGCTACGCCTTCCCCATCATGATGGGCTGATAGCCCCTGCAAAGGCTGGCCAATGAGCTACCCTTTGTCCTATAAACTGCTGCGGCAGGCGTTCTGCGACAATGAAGAAAGGAAAATGATTCAGGTGGTAAAGACCACTTCAAATGGGTTTCAGGTTGCTGGAGACTTCTCTTCCAAGCTCAGGTCATTTCTTCAAGGAAAAGACAAATGATAACCAAGCTCCACGGTCAATCATCTCTTGAGAAGCAAGAGATGCGCCTGTGAGAGTCGGAACCCAGGAGCATCTGCACCCAGGAGCAGCTCATGCCCAGGGAAAACCCACACCCAGGAATAGCCTGCACCCACCCTTGAGAGTATACAATGTCCTTTTAGTAATAAACCCCAACTTTGATTTAAAACAAAATCCACTGGGCATGGTGTCCCACACCTGTAATCTCAGCACTTAGAAGTGAAGGCATGGAAGCTCAGTTTGAAGAGGAAAGGAACTATGCTTATGACTTTGTTACTTTGTGTACACGTCTGATATTATTATTGCTTGATTTTTTATTTTAGTAGCTACCCTGTAATGTTTCCCGTAGTAAATACTTGTTAAAGTGTTGTAAAATGGGAAATGGGTGACCAGAAACAAATACCACGGTTATCTAATGGAACATCTGTTTGCAATTGTCCTGTTTTCTAAAGCAACAGCCACAAATTCCATTGCTGGGAATGGTTAATCCCTGCCGGGCCTACCTGCTTTTGTTATCAATCATACTTGGCCACTTAACCATGAAAGGAATTTCTTGTAATTGTCTTGAAACACATAGGCAGCTGTGCTGTAATTGACAGGAAATCACGATTTGAACCCACCCATGTTGTAACTGTACGGAAATAATGTAGAAAACCCTATAAAATCTGGATTGAGTTCCAGAGCACTAGCTTGTCTGGGTTCAGTGGTATAAATAAAGGAGTGAGTTCTCCAGCTCTCTGAGTGAGTGTTCGGCTTCTCTGCTGTTTGATTTTCATTAACAAGTTCAAAGCTGGGCATGGTGGCACACACTTTTAATCCCAGCATTTGGAAGGCAGCAACGGGCAGATCTCTGTGAGATTGAGGCCAGCCTAGTCTACAGAGTGACTTGCAGGACAGCTGAGGCTACAGGGAGACCCTGTCTCAAACAACAACAGAAAATCTGTAACATGTTCAAGTTTATCCTTAACTACATAGCAAGTTCAGGGCAGTTTAAGCTACATGAGACTATCTAAAACAAAGAACCGAATTCAAGCGAAGTATGTGCTATGTTCTAAGCCTGTTGAGAAATAAGAACTTGCTCCACACTCTTAGGAACCAGAGACTTCACGCTTCACTCATTTCAGTTGTAGAGAGGATTATACAGGCTCTCTTCCTCTAAGCAGCTGATTGATGTTATCTAAAAGCTTTCTCTGGCTCTCAAGACTCACCTTCTCTCCTGTGGCTTCTCCCTGGATCAGGTGCTGTTCACCTGTGGACCTGTAAGGTGTGAATGTGGCATTCCCCCAAGGCTTATGTGTTTGAACACTTGATCCCCAGCTAGTTGCACTGTCTAGGAAAGTTGTGGAATTTTGGAAGGTGTTGATTGGCTGGAGGAAGCATGTTCCTGGAGGAAAGGCCATGAGGTTGATAGCCCTACCCGACTACTGATTCTTTATTTCCTGATCCACCCAGATATTAACATGAAGGCTTGCGCTCCCTCTGACACAACCAAGAGGCACTCCAGCTCTATCCTTTCCCCACCATGATTGATGGGCCCTCAAACTGTAAGTTAAATTAAACCCTTCCTTCCTTAAGTCACTTCTTGTCAGGAATTTGGTCATAGTAATGTGAAAAATAACTAATATGGGGCCCAAGGACACACGACTTTTATTAGCTTAAAGGTTCCCTACCCAAGTCTCTCTACCTGTAAAAGAGAAAATGTGCTTCAGAACAATTAGCCTGGATCACATGCCAGTCTCTGAACCAATCACCATGGCTGACTTGTACACTTAGTCCTGGGTAAACACCTTTTATTGTGGGCAGTTTTCTCCTAAATAAAACCTTCCATCTTGGAGGGAAGGTCCTTAAGACACAGAATGGTGTAAAGAGAGGTGGCCCAGTCCATCCTGCAGGGAAGCTGCTAAGCTCAGGAAGTAAACAACTCAATAGCCTCAGTGAATCCCTGAAACTGATGCAGTCTAGCCAAGATGCCTGGGCAAGACACTCTCCAAGCTGTGCAGTCACCTGCAGGTTGAGCTCCAGGTTTCTAGCCTTTAAGAGCCACCACCTGTGCTCAAATAGGCTTTTTATGATGCAGATGTCTTTCAGGCTTTCTGTTCCTGTAGGTAACCCCTCACCGTACTCCTGTAAGTAAGGGCAGTAAACTCACTCGTTCACCAAGTTGGACTTTGATGGTGTCCTTCCTTGGGTCTGTTCACAGTTCCCTCTCGGGCGAGTAGATGGTTGTTCATGTGTCCCCAAGAACAGTGTCACACAGCACTATTCAGTACATACATTCTTTTTAAACTTCTTTTAAGCAAAAAGAATGTAGATTTATTAAGGAAAAATGAAGAATTCCAAGGGACGAATACCTGGGTACATTCATTTCAAAAGACTGAAATATTAAGAGCTCCTATGTAAACTCACAAATGCCTGCGATAGAAAAGGTACTTAGGTGAAGTTTTTCATTTGTTTGTTTGATTGATTGACTGACTGACTGACTGACTGATTGGCTGATTGATTGCTTGAGACAGGGTCTGAGCAGAACTGAACTGAAACACTCAGCTTATTTATTTGTGTTTATGTTTATGTGTGTATGGTTGTCGGGGGGTGTGTTCATGTGTATACAGGTACTCTTGGAGGTCAGAAGAGGGCATCAGATCCTCTGGAGCTGGCCATAGTGTGAGCCAGCTGGCCTGGGTGCTAGGAACCAAATTTGGTTTTCTACAAGAGCAACAAGTGCCTTTAACCACTAAGCAATCTCTCCAGCCCCAGATGCTTAGTTTTGAACTGAACGAGTTCAGCTGACTGAACCCGTCTCTGGTTTCTGACTTTGTTTGAAATGTGCAAGGGCCTAACTATTTTTCCAAAGTACTTGTTTGTTCCTTCCCTATTGTGTGCTTCGTTTCACAACACACTGAGAGAAGCTTTGACTCTCCTGAGCTCCATCACCTAAGAACTAACCAAGTGCCTATCACAAACCAGACAGAAATGTAAGTTAACAGTATCCATTTAAAAGAGTCCCAGAAAGTAAAATTAGTGAACATTTCATGAAATATCACTTCTGTTTTAAAATTCCCATCCCACATTCCAACTCATGCACAGTTAGACTACTTTTATGTAAATGAGCACTATTATTGACTTTCATGTAAATGAGCACTATTATTGACTTTCAGGTAAATGAGCACTATTATTGACTTTCAGGTAAATGAGCACTATTATTGACTTTCATGTAAATGAGCACTATTATTGACTTTCATGCCATGTCTGAGCAGGTTCATTCATATTCATAATAGCCAAAATGAGAAAACCCTCTTGACCACTGACTGGCAAAGGAGGAACTAAAATGTACCAAATCCATAAATGGAAATTCATTTAACTATTAAAAAATAACTAGGAGCTGGGCATGGATTTAATTTCAGTGTTCAAGAGGTCAAGGCAGTGGATCTCTGTGAGCTGGAGGCAAGCCTGGTCTACATAGTGAGTTCTAAGTCAGTTCATAGTCAGACCCTGGCTCAGAAAAACAAAATAAAATAAAAATAACTAGTGGTTGGAGGGGTGGTTTATTGGATAAGAACATGAATTATTCTTCCAGAAGGCCCAAGTTCAATTCCAGGCACCCATACTGGGCAGCTTACAACCCCGTGTAACTACAGTTCCAGGGGATCCAGCACCTTCTTCTGGCCTTTGCTGATACCTGCACACCTGTGGCATACACAGAAACACATACACAAAATTTTTTAAATGAAGCAAATCTTTAACATTTTGAAAAACTAGATTTCCAAAATGGATGAAACTCAAATGAATGCACCAAGTGATTCCCTCTCTGAGAAGTTTCTAGAAAAAAGTGATCTCATGCAGACAGAATGTAGATTAGTGGTTGCTTGAGGCTTGGTGGGAATGAGGGTCAATGGTAAGGAGGTACAGGGAACCTTACTGGGGTGATGGAAATGTCCTACAACTCTATTTCAGTGACAGTTGCATAACTCCATAGTTACTAGAAATCCACACTTAAAATGCATACTTTTTAGCAATGCACTGTTCTTAGTAAAGTTGTTTTAAAAGATAAGGCTGCAAAAGAAATAGAAAAGGGAAACAAGGTACACATGCTGTCCCAGAATCCAATAATCCCTGCTTCACTTCCCTGAACCAGCAGGATGCCCAGGCCGCTCACAGACCCTGTAGCACTGTTTGTGTTCCTTGGTGTCAAGGAAGGCAGTTTCAGTCCTGCTCAGACCCTGTCTGCAAGGGCAAACAAGTACAAGTCCTTGAGATCAGAGCCCATTTGTTTGCGATCCACTGTGCCAAACAGTACACCCCTCCAACAGTGGCCCAGTCCCCCAGTGCACCACAGACCAGGTTGTGCAAATTACCCAAGTTGTGGCATTCCAAGTCTCAGACCACAGCTCAAATTCCCTTTTAGCAACTCAGAACCATCATTTTGATCTACTCCCAGTTCAAGGGCTAGAGATGTAGCTCCGCACTTGACTAGCATGTATGAGACCCTGGGTTCTATCTCCAGAACTGGACGGGTCGGGGGGGAATTCATCCATGTGTGTTTTTTGAAGGGTAAATTTGCATTTCTGTTATCAGACCCAATCCCAAGGTGTTTGTCATTGGCTCCCTCTGTCGATGTAAGAGCGCCTAGTTAAATTTGAATCACAAGGCAGCAGCTATAATTTTCTGTATAAGCATATTCCATACTTACATTGGACATATTCAGATTAAAAGTGCCTGTGAAGCACCTTCTTCTGGCTTCTTCAAGGCACCAGGAATGCACATGGTGCACTTACAGACTTGCAGGGTAAACACCCATGCACGTAAAATAAAAATAAAATATTTTAAGTACATGGGGGACTGGAGAGATGGCTCAGTAGTTAAAAGCACTGGCTGCTATTGCAGTGGACCTTGGTTTGGTTCCCAGCACCCACCGGCAGCTCACAATCGTCTGTAACTCCAGTTTCTGAGGTTCTGATGCCCTCCTCTGGCCTCTGTGGGCATTACACACATAGATGCACATATACACATTCAGGCACATTTCTTGTACACATAGAATTAAAACTTTTTTTAAAAGCGCACTTTGAGGTCAGAGGACAACTTCATGAAGTCAGTTCCCTCCTCCCACCTTTACCTGAATTCTGGGAATTGAAGTCAGGTTGACAGGCTTGCACTAAGTACTTCTTCTACCCACTGAGCCATCTTTCCAGCCTGTCTCCAAGGCATCTTATGCTAGATGGCCCCTTGCCCCTGGCTCTGCATTCCAAAAACACAAAGAGCCTTTCAAGACCCAGCAAAAACTGCATTTCTCTTTTTCCCCTGATCAAGGGTCCCACCTTACCTCACAATAATATACCTGAAAGAAACTTCAAAGAATGTCTGTGTGACAGATTGGGTATTTTTTCTAGAAAAAAAAGTTATCCCTTTTTTTTAATGTACTCTATATTTGTTCAAACGTATCTATTAGCAGTAATAATCACAGCATCTAAAGCATCTGTGTGCTGGGCTCTTGGTGCCATTACTTGTAGCTCCAACAACAGCCTTGCAGGGTAGGTTTAATATTCCTGTTTTGCAAAGAAAATAAAGGCTCAGAAAATCATGTAACACTCACCAAATGTGGGATGACTCTGATACTTAAGTGCATATGTTCTAACATGCTACTCTGGTAGAAAGCAGGAGGGGTGGATGGGAGCATTTTTATATTCTGTGTTATAAAGGAGCATTTTTACTCCATATTGTAGAAAAGAACCCACATATATTCTAAATAACTCAGCACATATACACTGCTGTTTTGTGACACTATTCTTGGGGAGACATGAACAAACATCTAGTCACCCCAGATAGGTAACCAGCAGCAGACCAAAGTAAGGTTGCCTAACCCAAATTCAACTTAGTGAACCTATGTCTTATTTGGGTTACTTACTGGAGCAGAAAAGACCCAAAACCAACTGTATCATGAAAGCCCACCCCAACATAGGTGACAGTTCACAAAAGCAGAAAATCTGGAGTGCCCTGCACCCCCTGCAGGCAGCCCGACAGGTTGCCGCGTGTCCTTCTGAGGTAGCTCAGCTGACAGGAGTCTCTTCCAGACAGTTCCATTGATCTTTTCTTCTTCCAGACAGCTGAGCTGGTGTAAGAGTATCTCTCAACTGTCCTTGGGGCTTATATATGCTTGGGGAGGGAGAGAGTGTTGTGAACCTGGTCAATTTCAGGGACTTTGGAAGCTACTGAGTTGTACGCTTCCTGAGCTTAACAAGCTTCCCTAAAGGACTGAATATTTCGCCTCCCCTCAAAACATCCTGCTGTTTGCCTTCCTTTAGAACATCCTGTTATTTACCCAGCTTCCCTCCAAGATGGAAGGTTTTATCTCTGAGGAAATGGGACACAACAACTACTAATGATTTTGTTTTGCGTTAACCCCTTCCCCAGCCAGAGAAATGGAGGTCTTATATCCACAGACACTAACCAAATTTGGCATCCCCAGAAATGTCTGAACCCAGCTGCATAGAGGGACAATAATGAGGGAGAACTAAGGAGGTGATGAGGAGAGATGGACCAACATCACAACTCTGAGGAAGAAGGCTGGCCGCTGAGCAAAGGGGGAACACTGGGCTCTGGATGAATGAGTGCCTTTGTTCCCCCTCCCTGTATAGCCCACTGGTTGGAGATGAATTGGAAGCAGTTTCTAGGGTGTGAACCTACTGTCTTCTCAGATCACTGGCCCCCTGAATAAAGCACAATTTAGAGTCAGTTCTTGTCTCTGTTCATTGGCGTTTGTGGTGATGGGCAGCAGAAGCTCAGGAATTCTGGTTACAACTCTGTGGTCCAGGACCATAGCAAACAGTGATAGGTTTGACCACAAAGAGAATTAAGAACTACCAAGGACTCAGCATGATTCCAAGTGCTTTAAATGTACTAACTTATTTAATTTCACTCTTATTTAAATAGTCTTCCCATCCCCAAAAGAAGAAGTGTTTATTATGTCTTTTTACAGGTAGGGAAACTGAGGTACCAAATGACTAGGTATCCTTGCCCAAAATAGGCAACCAGTGGGTGGTGACACCCTTCAGAGCCACTGGTTATGATGTCATCCACTTACTTATAGGAAATTGTACTAGGAAGCACGCTTTCATCAACTTTAGTAAGAAGCCTGAGTCTTGAAATGGGTTTGGGAGAATTTGACTTTGAGTCTGCCGTCCCCTGAGTCATCTTGACAAATCACCTCTCCCAGTCCCAGTTACCACCACTGTAAAATGAGGACAATTATACTATCTAGTGATAGAGTCCAGGCCCATAGCGACCTTTCCCCCAGTGTAGCAAGGCCTCATAATTTTGCAAACCCCCATGATTTTTCAAGTCCCTGTGGGACAAGTTTTGCAGGGCCCCATGGAATGCAGGATCTGAGTCAACAGCTATGCTGACCATCTGCAGACAGAAAAACAGGCCCTTTGTACCCATGACCCAAGACCCCATGACCACAAGAGCTGTCTTAGCTCACGTTGCTTCCCCCTGATAAGTTTCACAATGTGCAGACCCCTGCTTCCCCCGAAACTGTAAAGATTATATTTGCCACATTCCACATTCCCCAACCGCCTATAAGAATTTCCCCAGCAGTCAGCAGGATGCTGGTTGCTTCCCATCCCTAGCTGAGCTGCCAGCCCCCAGCGATCCTCAAAATAAACTTTATTCTGCCGGAGTCCTCCTGTGTTTTCTGTGACTAGTCCCTTCCCGGTTTTTATCTAACACCTATGGCTACTACACCTACTATCAGATCATCATGAGAAGAAAAAGTAATCAATTCATTGTCAAGAGCTAAACGCAGCACCTGGCACATCGACGAGGCCCAATAAATGGGAATAGTAAAGAAGGAGGTGTTCTCTGTGTGCGACAACACCAACCAGCCAGGCAAGATATGCCTGTGGATGCAATAGTGGCAAACCTGTTATGGGAATAACCAACCATTGGATTGGATTTGAGGCCTGCTCCACAGGTGGAATTCACACCTAGTTCTGTTAACCTGGTCAAAGCCCGCACCTAAAGTCATAGACCCTAATGGAGAAGCCATCACTGTTGTTTGTGATGGATATGTTTTGCCTGGAGGGAGAGAGGGAGGGAGGGAGAGGAAAGAGAGAGGAGATCTTCATAATGGTAAGGAAAAAGTTATATTCGTATAACTAACTGTATTATTGTATGATGCCTGGTAAGCTTAAGTCATTTAAAGATTCCCTTGTTTTACTCACTGGGTGGTAGATATCTTGAAATGTGACCCTGGAATGCTCAGAGATGTTGTTTTATTGTTCTATGATTTCTCACTACCCTGAGATGCTTTATTGCTCTGTAAAATCTTGACTGTTCTGTGACACTTTCAGATGTAAAAACAAAAAGAATGGAAAGTTCACCAAATGGTTTAATGAGGCACCTGGTCCAATTAGTCCAAGAAAAGTACAGATCAAATGTGTCAGAAATCTAAACTTCTGCTGATGACACCTGCTCTGTAAACTGGAATGACCATTTGACCAGGATCCAGCCCAATTAGCCTAGGCTAGCTGTAGCTCAAAAGCATCAGATGTCCTAACCCATGCCTGAGATAGCTACTTTTAAAACTATGTTGGCCAAATGAACTCAAGAAGGAATTTCCTGAGATAACATGGCCCGTCATGAAAAGAAACACAGGGCCCAGTTGCCAATCATAAAATACGAATTGACTATAAAATCCTCATCTGTACTTCAGATCAGGGTCCCAGAATCTAAAAGGCCTTTGCTGCTTCTGGGACCCTCACGCATGAGTATGGATGGGTACTGGGTAGATGCTTGGCCTCTTCGCTGTTGGAAGAACTTTTCCGTAACAATAGAAATAAATACAACAGTTGACCACTGTGTCTAGGCTCCATCTCTATCAAAATCATAGAATGGAATCACATGAATTCCATGTTCTATAACACAGGAGCTGAGTTTAAATTATCATGAGGAATTTCAAGCGACGTATCAGACAAGCACAGGAACTACTTAATCCAAGGCACTGAGCAGAGCCACTCATGGGCCAAGAGAAGACAGCAGCGTATCCTGTGTTCTCTAGAGTGCTCAGCTTCAGAATCCCCTGTCTCCTGTCCCCCACCCCCACCCCACGTTTCCACATTTACTTCAGAATACCTCTGAGACACTAGTAAATATATTCACTACTGATTTCTGCTCTCAGCTGGCAAATTGCTCTGGAACCAAAATCTTACCAAAATCTGGTCTTAACTTACTGCAGGTTCCCCCATCCAGGTGCATGTACTTATGCAAATCCACAAATACATCAGGTCACTAAGTCTATGTGTTTTGCACTGTGAAAGTTGAGGATCAATGAACCTCATCTTCCAGCAGCCTCTGTGTGCCTGGAATGTGGAGTAAAATTAGTGCTTTTATATAAAAATGGCCGTGTGCTCAGGTCACACACAGCACACATGAACTCTGGCCATGGCACCCAGGCCCTACCCTGGAGGCCAGAAATACCTTTGATCTCCTCAGTGGCTCAGTGAGTGACATGGTCCCCATACCCCAAACACTTCATGTCTACCCCACACTTTCCTTATTTAAAAGGGGCTTTGCAGATGTAATTATGTGAAAGATCTCAAGAAGAATTCATTTGATAATAAGGAATAACCCGAAGTCCCATAACTGATTAGGAGAGACCAGAGTAAGACAGGGAGGGACACAGAGACCCTCAGAAAGGGGCCAGGTGGAGATGAGGCCTAGGCTGCAGCAGCATAGCCACAAGCCATGGGCTGCTGACCACACCAGAGGTCAGAACAGGCAGGAGGGGCCTGCCTAGATCTTGATTTCAGACCTCTCCTGAGCTGTGGCAATAAATTTCCACTGTTTTTAGCCACCTGATTTGTGGGACTTTGTCTCCAGGAAGTCAATACAGATGACTTAGAAAGAGAATCTAGATCATCACAATTCTAGATAATAGAGAAAGAGATGGACAGGAAGGAGTTTGGGGGCCAGGCTGAGAGGGCAAAGCCAGAAGTCAAAGATCCTTGACAGGATCTGCAGTCACTAAAGAGACAAACTTCTAGGCATGTGGGTGAGAGACTTTCTAGATTGGGTCATTTGAGGTGGGGCATCTCACTCTAACTCTTCATGGTGCTATCCCATGAGCTGGGGTCTGGAACTTAATAAAAAGGTGAAAGTGGGCTGACTACCAGCATCCATCTCTCTCTGCTTCCTGACTGTGGATGCCATGTGACCAGTCACTTCCCATTCCTACCACCACGACTTCCCACCATGATGGACTGTGCCCTCAAACGTAAGCCAAGAGAAACCCTCCCCTCTTCAATTGCTTTTGTCAGGCATTTTGTCACAGCAATGAGAAAATTAATACAGCCCCCAATGCAACACAACTCCCCACACATGGGAACCCCACTGAGGAGACAGCATTTCCCACAGGGGCTGTGGTAGAGACTACCCACCAGGAGTTATCTCTGTGACAGGCCCATGGGAACCATCTGGGGAGATGGAGAAGGGCCATGCCACCTTCTCCCGTCCAATTTCACTTATTCATCTAAACTACATTGAAATCTTGTGTTGCTGAGACTGAGACACAGAAAGGTGATAAGTTAGCCAGGGAAACACAGCAGAAGGCAAAGCTAAGATGCACAAGCCTGAGCCAGATGTCTGGGCCATTTCCACCATGACACAACAGTAGAAAAAAAGATCCTATCCTTCATTATACACAACAAATTGTTAGCTGCGTGTGATCGCTCGTGTCTGTAATCACAGCACTTAGAGAACTGAGACAGGAAAATCAAAGCCAGCCTGGGCTACATACTGAACTCCAGGCCAGCCAAAGTGAGATCCTGTGATGGTTTATATTGATGGTCAAGTTGGCAGGATCTATAATCACCATGGAAACACATCTCTGAGCATATGTCTGAGAGGGATTCTCTAGATGAGGTTAATTGAGGTGAGAAGATCTACCCTAACTGTGGGAGAACTATACGCCATGGGCCAGATTTCCAGACTGCACAAAAAAAGGGGGGGAGCAAGCTGAGTGCCAGCATTCATCTGGCTCTGCTTCCTGACTGTGGATGCCATGTGACCAGCTGCCTCCCACTCCTGCTGCTGCGCCTCCCCACGACGGTGGGCTGTACCCCTCAGAGTGCAGGCTCAAATAAACTTTTCCTCCCCTAAGCTGCTTTTTGTCAGATATTTTTGCTGCAGCAATGAAAAAATTAGCTAATGTATACCCTGTCTCAAAAATCAAAAATAATAATAAAATAATAAATAGTAGTTTAAACCAGTTCAGAAAGAAAAACTAGTTTGTGTTTTATAAAGAACCAGCCTTCAAAGTCTAAACCATTTGCCCGGTACCCAAAGCTGAGTCTGATGAGACAGACACACCCCTTTAATGGGAAAACCTAAATTTCTGAAGAGAAAAAGACCAAGATCTGTCTGCCTTAACAATCCTGTGATTAGGTAATGATTTGCTGTTCAGTACACCAAAAAAATAATTTAATTTCATGGAACAAGAGGTGATTGTTACTGCCTGGGAGAAAAATCTTAATAATTATATAGTCTCTGAAATGAAAGGTCAGACTGTCCCATGCTGGGGGATTGTCACATGAGTCATTAACCATTTAAGCGGGTGCAGTTTTGTCTTCCATGTTTTTGATGTACTTCCAAAGCTCCCCAAGCTCCAGTGCGTGCCTCTTCTGCATTCTGAACGCTCCGTACAGAAGACAAAGCTACACTTGACAGTTACAAACACAGATCAGTAGGACCATAAGAGCAAAGACACGGTGTCCTTTGTCATAGGAGCCCGCCACTTTCTTCCCACACCTGAAGGAAATCACATGGATTGAGAGAGACAAGGCCACGCTGAGGTTCTACAGGAGCCATATGGGGGATTCCTGGGGTCTCATTTTGCACATCCAAGTTTTTCACTTTATTCTAAAAGCCCTTAGAGAAATTCTGCCCTCCCCCTTAAGGATTAATCAGGTAGCAGGCTGACGACAGGCAGGAAGGAGGGGGAAGGACGACTTGTAATGGACACAACAAAAGACCAGGAGACTGGATTCCACTCCCAGGGCTAGCAACAAGCTATATGACCTTGGATGAGTGGGTGACCTTCACCAGGCTTAGCTTCCTTCTCTGCAAAGGGAGACTTTATCTTCAGTTTTTTGAAGGGCATTGGGGGCGGTTATCTTTATTTTGTTTTGTTGTAAACCAGACTAACCTCAACTGTGCAGTAAGCCTCCTGCTTCAGCCTCCCGCGTGGTGGGATTACAGACATGAACCACCATGCCTGGTTTTCTTCAGTTTTTTGAAGTGAGTTCTTCACACGTGTATGTGTGCATGTGTGGGGGGAGTACATATACGTGTGTGCACACATATATGTGGAAGCCAGAGGTTGGCATCAAGCGTTTTCCTCAATAGCTTCAATCACTTGTCCACCTTAATCTCAAACAAGTCTCTCACTGAACCTGCAGTCAGTAAGCCCTGTCTCCACCACCCCAACAATGGGAACACATGTGAGCTCAACTTTTTTACTTGGGTTCTGCCAGATCAAACCCAGGTCTTCCTGCTTATGTGGCAAACACTCTCCCGACTGAGCCATCTCCCTAGCCCTATGCTGAGACCTGAGGTAGCCCAGGACCACAAAGGTGAGGCTATCTGAACCCCGGTCTGCCTCTGTATCTCACCTGCCGAACTGAAAATACACCCATCGCCTACGGGGCACTGACCTAGGGGTCTCTCAAGTATCAACTCGTGAATACCTCCATGGGACAAGTGAGATACTGATGGCCAACCAAAGAGTTTACTAAGCTAGTGATGAGGGGAACCCAGACAGGAACTAGGGAACTAGGGCTAAGCCTTGGCTTTCTTTTTTATCTATCTATCTACCTATCTATTAATTTATGTATATGAGTGTTTTGTCTATGTAAATGTTAAGTGTATCACGTACATGAAATGCCGCAGAGGCCAGAAAAGGGTGTTGGATCCCCTAAAACTGGAGCTTTGGACAGTTGTTAGCCACCATGTAGATGCTGGGAACTGAACCCAGGTCCTCTGGAAGAGTACCCAGTGCTATTAACCTCTGGACCATCACTCCAGTGTCTAAACACTGGCTTTCAAATAGTACCCCTCTACGTGTCCTAACACACTTAAATTTAAAGGAAAGGTTGTATCTGAGCTTTTATTAATTTTTAAAGTTTATTTATTTATTTTTATGTGTATGAGTGTTCTGCCTACATGTATGTAAGTGCATCATGCACATGCAATGTGCAGAGGCCAGAAGAAGGTACTGGATCCCTAGAACTGGAGTTACAAATGGTTGTTGGCTGCCATGTGGATACTGGGAACTGAACCCTGGTCTTGCGCAAAAGCAGCCAGGATTCCAGGAAGAGAGGATGCATGGAGTGAGGTTGAAAGCAGCCAAGAATTCATCTTTGCACTCACAAGCAAAAAATAAATGTGTATTTTCATAACCCCCTGAAGTATTGGGGTTGTTTGTTATTATAGCAAAAGTTGCCCAATACATGGACTACCTACTGTGTTTGACCACCTTAAGAGCAAAAGAGGGGCCAGCGAGATGGTTCCACAGGTAAAAGCACTTGCTGTGCAAGTTTGAAGATCTTAATTCAATCCCAGGAACACATGAAAAGGTGGAAGGAGAGAACTGACTCTACAAAGTGTCCTATGACATGCAACACAAACATACACACACAAATAACAACTAATAAAATTAATTTAAAAATACCATAGGGAGGGATCGAGAGAGGGAGAGGAAGTCAGGGAGGACATTTGCACTTGAGGATTCTTTAACGCTGAAGAGTATGCCAAACTGAAGGAATCTACTCGAGAAAACACATTTTTGAAGATGCTTGTTCCTTACATAAGTGGAAAGATTTGCAAAGAAAAATTATTATATTCCACTTCAAATATAAAAGGAAAAGATAATAGCCTGGCATGCTAATGCCAGGAAAACAAGCAAGACTTTGTACATGAGCAACACCCCGTTTCACAAAAACCCAAAGGGATTGCAACAAATATTATAATGTTGAGAGACACTTTGGTTTCATCACTCACCCTATTTCTCTAGAAGCTGAAATCCCATTGTTGTACCTCATCCACTGGGCCCCAAAAAACCACCGAGGACCCAGCACACCAAAATGCAAAAGCAAAGGTTTGTGGTTTATTCGGGCTTAAGCTCCGGCTCTCAGACCTCACCAATTCAACGGATCGGTGCTGAGAGCCCAGAGTAAGGGAGAGTGGAGCCTTTTATAGGTTTTAGACAAAGAGGTGGGGGGATACCGAAGATACATTTTGGTTGGTTCAAGGAGCCTGCGTGCACCAACGTAACTTTAAACCGATTGAATGTATAAGATGCAGCCTTGGAAGTTTCTTGTTGGTAGGTGCTATTCTCAGGGCTGTGGAATGTGCTGACTGTTACCTGTGGGGCCAGGAGTCTCCGTTTTTACCTTATAGGGCAGTTTTTATGCGTGAGCTTGTTTAATCTATAGTTTCCTGGAAGGGGGTGGGGAATAGCAGGCAGGGGTCAGGGCATGCCAGGGTATGTCTAGGCATATCGAAAGCAGCAGCCAAGCATTTTACAGAGGCTAAAAGAGCAATTAGTGGGGGTCTTGAGGGATTGGAGGGTGGCGGGTGAATGAAGAGTGTCTCAGGGTTCTACATTCCCGCCTTGTCTTGTAACTGGGGAACCCAATCATGGGTTCTGGTTGGCCAGCTCACAGGTATCTGGGGGGATCATGCTAAGGGGCATATAGACTTGATGCCTCTGAACCATAAGTTGGATGGTGCCTAACCTGTCCTTCATGAACTGTACTAATGCATTGAGGATGCACGGCTCAAAGGTGAGTATTAAAAATAAAACTATAAGGGGACCTAAGAGGGTGGAGATGAGGGTTGTTAACCAGGGAGATTGGTTGAACCAGGACTCAAACTATCCCTGTCTGGCCTCTCGTTCTAGTCTCCTCTGTTCCAACCCTTCTCTTATTTTGGCCATGTTATCCTTTATTAATCCTGAGCGGTCCCTATAAAAACAGCATTCTTCTCTTAGGGTGGCACATAGACCACCCTGCTGTAAGAACAGGAGGTCTAATCCCCTATGATTTTGCAGGGATAGCTCAGCCAGTGAGCTCAGGGAGTCCTGTGGGTGAGTAATTGACTCCTCGACTCGTCGGAGATCTGAATCTAAGCTCGCTCTGAACTGGGAATAATGCTACTCTTGTCTTGCCAAGGCTGTGGCTCCTGCCCCTATCCCAGCAGCAATCCCTGTCCCAATGAGGAGACTTAAGGTTATTGCAGTTATTGGCTCCCTTCTAAGTCTAGTGATCCTGGTAGTTCTTGGGCCTTTTAGAGTAGTATAGAGGGTTAAGAAATCTTCATGAGTGTGGTAGGTGATTCTAGGCAGGAGTCTGATAATAACACAGAAGCCAGATGTTCTCTATAGGACTTCCTATGTTCTCTGCAGGACTTCCCAATTTACACAGGCTGTTAGTCCCTTGGTGCAGGCCCAGCAGGTGTCATTGTGAGGCAGGAGGAACTGCCCCCTCCCTGAGACATTAAGGGGGAGGATGGTGTTGCAGAGGCTAGTATAGGTCAGTGGGACCTGGCCAACACAGGTCCCAATGCCAGTTACCTGAGATAGGGTAAGAGAAACATTTGATAGCCATCTGCATTCTGTGTAATCCAAGAGAACGTTCCTTGTACAGCAATTCCCTCATAATATGGGGGGCGGGGCAACACCATAGCAGAGACAGCAAGAGCGGGTAGCGTTCGGGTTGGTTGCATTGAGGAAGTAATAAGATGAATTTAGCATCTGCAAAAGAATTTCCCAGGTCAGGGTAGTGGAAGGAGGGGGAGGAATAGGATCTGCCCTTGAGGACTCAAGAGTCTGAGTTGTTGGTGCAGGAGTATAGGTTTGGGCAGTGGGAGGTCCAGGAGGGGGTTTAGCTGGAGAAGATTTATGAGAATCATCTGGGGGAGGATTTAGGACTTGGTTGGGTCCCAGTGCATGGACAACCCATCAGAGGAGGAGTTGAACGGTAAAGAGGGCCCCAGGGTCTCTCCCTGCAGCATATAGCTGTAGGCCCCATGTGTGTCCTACATCCCACCCCATAGACTGTTTTCCTTTCTCAGTGAACCGAATTATGAGGGGGTTGCACCGTGGTTGGGTGCAGGGCCCCTCCATACCTCCTCCAGTGGTCCCTCCCCATCCCAGGGTGGTAGATCCAGGGGCCCATTGTAGGGTTATTAGATCCCCGGTTGATGACCCTTTCCACCAGTATGTGCCGGTGGTCTCACAGCCCCAGCCGGTGCAATAATAATCCCCAGATCCCTCACATTTGTTCTTAACTTGTCTGCTGTGTCCGTGGCCTGGACAAATGTAGATGGCGAGGCCTCGGGTGCGTGATCTGGGGCCGGGGTCTCAGCAGCCGAAGGGAGGAAAGGGGGTCTGGTCGTGAGGTTCCCATTCTCCTTCAAAGATGTCACAGAGGTCAACCCAAAGGTCGGGGTACCAAGTGTTGGGAGAGGCTGTCTTGGAGGTAGAGTTGATGACCATCCCCATGGCAGGGTTGGTGATTACCCAAGTTAAGGTTTGGGGCATATGGGGATTTATGTTACTTGCAGGAAAGGTGACATCAGCCGATAAGCAGTTCCATGTCAACAATAGACAGGTTAGCAGGAAGGGTCTCGTCGGATGCAGAGCCTGAATGTATTCGAAGGGTGTGGGGATGCCTTCCAGGTGTCTCCCTTGTAATCCTCTGGGACTGCAATGTCAAGAGGATAACGAAGGGGCTCTTCCATCTTGGCTCGAGATTTTTCCGTTGGTGTCTGCGGATGAAGACCCAGTCGCCTGGTTTAAACCTATGGGGTTGCAGGAGGACAACAGCTTCATATATGGCTCTGAGTTGCAGCTGGACCCGTTGGTGGGTTAGCTGCAACCGCTGGAGTGAGTCCAGTAGGTCCTGGTCTCTCAAAGTTGATACTAGGTCAGCTTGGAGGCTAGGTATCATAGGAGGGGGGTTTCCATACATGATTTCAAAGGGGGTCAAACCCATCTGGTATGGAGTGTTTCTTACTCTAAAAAGGGCAAAGGGGAGGAGAGCCACCCAGTCTGTGCCAGTCTCTGAAGCTAATTTGGTTAAGGGCTCTTTTAGAGTTCTATTCATTCTTTCTACCTGTCCTGAAATCTGGCATTTATAAGCACAATGTAGTTTCCAATTGGCCCCCAATGCAGTGGCTATTCCCTGGCTTACCTTAGAGACAAAGGCTGACCCATTATCTGATCTGATTGTAGTTAGGAAACCATACCTGGGCAGGAGTTCTTCGATTAGCTTCTTGGCTACCACATGAGCAGTCTCATGCTTGGTTGGGTAGGCCTCAGTCCATCCAGAGAAGGTGTCTATGAATACTAGTAAATATTTATATCCAAATTTTCCCTGTTTGATCTCAGTGAAATCAGTCTCCCAATATGTACCCAGTTGTGTCCCTCTGCTCCGGGATCCTGGGTTAGCATAGGATGGAGCTGAGTTGGCTAATTGGCAGGCATGACAATGCCTAATCATTTTTTCAATGACTTGATTTCCTTCCTGAATTTTAACTTTGGCCCTTCTTAGTAAGTCTTGCATCCTTTGGGTGCCCATGTGTGATGCTTGATGTATTTTCTTGAGCAATCTTACGCCTAAAATCTGAGGTAGGATAACTTTCCCTTCCATTGTCCTCCACCAGCCCTCTAGGCATTGAGTCATAGGGAGAGTGTGTATCCAGGCTAAGTCCTCGGGGCTATAGTGGGGAGTTTTAGGCAGTTCCCTTGCTCCGGGACCAACAAGAATGGGCAGGATCGTGGAAGTCAGGGTGATTTCTTTAGCTGTCCTGTCAGCCAGATTATTTCCCTTCTGGGTGGAGTTGTTTCCTTTTTGGTGACCCCAGCAATGGATTATGGCTAGTTTTGTTGGGCCCCAGAGGGCTTGCAGGAGGTCTAAGATCTCTTGGATGCAATGCACCTGTGCCAGAATTTCAGTACAGTTGTGGAGTGGGTCCGGAGATCAGGATCTGGCACTAGTGTGGCTGGGTTCAGGGCCGTCAGTACCTGGAAGGTGATCCTGGGCGGATTTAGGAGCAGAGCCTGATAATGAGTTAATCGGGCATTGCTCAACCATTGATCGGGGGGTTGCTTGAGCACCCCTTCAAGGGCATGAGGGGTTGCCACAAGCAGGTCCTGTCCCAGGGCTAACTTGTTAGCATCCTTAACCAGCAGAGCCACTGCTGCTATAATTCGCAGGCAGGGGGGCCATCCAGCTGCTACAGGGTCTAATTTCTTTGATAGGTATGCAGTAGGTCTCTTTCAGGGGCCTACTCTCTGGGTGAGGACCCCTTTCGCAATACCTTTATGTTCATCCACACATAGGCAGAAAGGTTTACTTATGTCTGGTAGTCCTAGGGCAGGGGCCTCTAAGAGATTGCGTTTTAGGGTTTCAAAGGCCTCTTGCCTTTCCTGCGTCCAGTTGAAGTCCTGTCCTTCTTTGGTAGCCTCATATAGGGGTTTTGCAATTTCGGCGAACCCCAAAATCCAGAGGCGGCAGAACCCTGCAGTACCCAGGAATTCCCTCACCTGTTTTCTGGAGGTCGGTGCAGGTATCTTTGGCACAGTCTCTTTGCGGGCCTTAGTCAACCACCGCTGCCCCTCCTTGAGGATGTACCCTAGGTACGTCACTTCTTGCAGACATATCTGAGCTTTTTTTGCTGAGGCCCAGTATCACAAGTCCCCAAGTATGTGGAGTAAGTCCTCTGTCCCCTCCAGGCAGGACTTCTGGTCTGGTGCCGTGATCAATAAGTCATCTACATATTGTAACAGGTTTATATCAGGGTGTTGGGCTCTGTACTCACCCAGATCTTCATGCAGGGCCTCATCGAATATAGTTGGAGAATTTTTAAACCCTTGAGGCAGTCACGTCCAGGTCAACTGGCCACTGATTCCTGCCTCTGGATCATGCCATTCGAAGGCAAAGTAGGGCTGACTGCTGGGAGCTAGTGGCAAGCTGAAGAAGGCGTCCTTGAGGTCCAGAACTGTATACCATTGCCGATCTGGTGGCAGGGTACTGAGTAACGTATAAGGGTTGGGGACAGTGGGATGAATGTCAGTGACTTTCTTGTTCACCTCCCTCAAATCTTGTACCGGTCTATAGTTCCCAGATTGGGGCTTTTTGACAGGCAGGAGTGGGGTGTTCAGGCAGACTGGGTTGTTCTCAGCACCCCCAGTTCCATTAATCTTCTGATATGTGGAGTAATTCCACGTTTTGCCTCTAGGGGCATAGGATACTGGCGCACTTTAACAGGGTTCACCCCTGCTTTGAGTTCAACATATACAGGAGGCCTGTGTCCTGCCAGACCCATACCCCCTGTTTCTGCCCAGGCTTGGGGAAATTTTTGGAGCCAATCTGATATATCAGGGTTTGGTTGGATTGGCTCCTGATGGAGTCTATATTCCTCAGTCAGGTCGTTGGTGTCTAGAACCTGAACCAGTGCCCCGTTATGAAGCAGAGTGGCTCCTTTAGCTGTGAAGTGGATCTGTGCCCTCATTTTTGACAATAAATCTCTGCCCAGAAGTGGGTAGGGTCATTCTGGAATTACTAGAAACGAGTGGGATACCCGGCCCTTCCCTGAATCTACTGTTCTTTGGGTAGTCCATGAATAGGGCTTTGTTCCTGTTGCTCCCTGTACCCATGTAGTTCTGGAGGACACTGGCCCTCTTGGCTCCAATAAAGCTGAATTCTGGGCACCAGTATCCACCATAAACTCAATTGGTTTCCCCTCTATTTTCAGGGTTACCCTGGGCTCAGGGAGGGGACCTGAGCCCCATCTCCCCTAGTCACTGTCCTCACCCCCAATTAGAGCCAGTAATACCTTAGCTGATCGCTTACTCTTCTTGGGGCAGTCCTTCACCCAGTGCCCTTCCTCCTTACAGTATGCACACTGGTTTTTCCCTACCTTATTTTATGGTCTGGATCCCACCAGTGAGCTCCTTCCATACTGGGGGTTGGTTGCCAATAATATCTCTCTGAGGTCCTTCTCGTGGTGGGCCTGTTGTCTCTCCAGGACCCTGGTCAGGCTTGCTTCCTGTCTTTTTTCTTTTCTTTCTTCTCTTTGTTCTGCTGTC
>NW_008340140.1:150664-152385 GCF_000622305.1 Nannospalax galili | reverse complement strand
GGTTCTTTTCTCCTAGTCTATCTAAAGACTGTAACTTTCTCTTGATGTCAGGGGCTGCCTGGTTAATGAAAGCAAACATCACAGTTTGAGCTGATTCCTCTGCTTCTGGGTCATACAGAGTGAACCGCTGGAAGGCATCTTGTAACCTCTCTAAGTATGAGACTGGGCTCTCTTCAGGCCACTGTCTGACATGGAAATGATTCCTCTGTGTTGACCTTCCTCTTTGTAGACTGGATACTGGTTCATGTCCATCTTGTGGTGTTGGGGACCCCTGTTGTGTAAAGTAGAAGTCCCTTCATGTCCGGATAGCCCATGGGCTCGGCTTCAAATGCAGGGACTCCTTTTTCAACAGAGTGCTTTTCTGGCATCTTCCTGACTCGTCTTTTGAAGTGCCCACCACAGATGCCCTACCATAAACATAGCCTCCGGCTTTGTTACTACCAGCCTTTCCTGTGTGATTTTCAGGCAGTCTGGCAGCATAGCAGGAGCCCACTTCCATATATAAATAAGGGCATCCCACAAAGTACCTATCAGCTAAAGCCTTTTAACATTGCCCCCACAGCATAAGTTTCCTGGTTTCCCCTCAATAATTGAAACTGGATCACCAAGACTTGGAGCCGAGCAGAGTCACTGAATAAAGGCTGTACCACTGAGACTGAGCTGAGTCCTGTGTCTTACTGCCTATGATCCAGCCTTCCCGTAGAGAGCTGTCTCTTCGTAAGCCGACTCACAGACACCTAGCTTTAGCCTCCCCTCTCCTTCCCGCGTGGTCCAGCGGCCGGTGGATTTCACATCTTGAGGAAGTGCACGGGTGAAATTAGGGTGGAACCCGGCCGGGCAAGCCCCGGCAGCAGAGACCCACAGAGAAGCGGCGGAGAAGCAGGGACCCGCCAGAGAGCCAGCAACGCAGACACACTGTGGGACCCGCCACCGCCTCAGTACCCCAGCGGCGGACAGCGACACGGTGCGCGACCAGACCCGCTGCTCCAGGGTGCGCGCAGGGGAGCGGTGCCACGCTAGTAGCTGGTGCCCCGAGATCCCTGCGTGCCCCATTTTTGAGCCGCCATTTCGAGACTCGCTAACAGAGTCTGGCGGTAGACCAGGAGCCTCTCCTTACCTTCTGACGTGTTGTAGTCCTAGTTGGGATGGCTAGGGGGAAAGCTGGCATTAATGATGCCTGGGTCTGTGGTAGGGTCCCCGGTGGGGCCTGGAACCAATTTCCAGGCTGCCTCCAGGATCCTGTTTCTCTCCTCAGTAGTGAACAGGACACTCAGGAGCTGGCGGCAATCATCCCGGGTGGGCTGGTGAGTGAAGAGAACAGTTTCCAATAAATTAATCAAGTCCCTGGGGTTTTCAGAGGAAGGCGCATTCTGTGAGTGCCAATTGTAAAGATCACTGGTGGCAAAGGGCCAGTAATGAAAGGGCTTATTGCCCTCTCCATCTGGGGCCCCCGCTGGCCGGAGAGGGAGGACAATGGTGTCAGGCTGGAGGGCCGCCCTCCTCTGGCTCCGTGTGGCCTGCGCAGGTCCCTTTGGAAGCGATGGTGCTTCCTCAGGGTTAGGAGGTGGGGCCTGCACTTGTGGCGCCATTGGTAGGGTGCCCATCTGAGAGGAGTAGGGTGGGGGAAAGATGTCATTCTCCTCTGTGCCTCCCTGGAGAATGGGTTTCTCGTCTGCCTTTGGTCTGAGAGGGAGGACCTGCAGAGGTGGAGGGGGAGCAAT
>NW_008340140.1:147717-150414 GCF_000622305.1 Nannospalax galili | reverse complement strand
GGAACTCATCTTAATGTCCCCCCAGTGGACTAGTGTAAGATCTAGAGGGGAAGATGGGGTGTTGCCCATAGTATTTATCGGTCCTGTCCGTTTTGTCAACAAAGAAATTAGAATGAAGATCACAAGACACAAGAACGACACAGACAGACAGAGGGCCCAAAATAAACTACTGTGGCTTTCAGATGGTCTGGACTCTCGGCTGTGTGGATTCCCTGGCTCGATTTTGCCAAAGACCGTATGGATAGGACTCATGTGTCCCAACAGGGTCGCAAGGTCCTCTGAGGTTTCAGATGGACTAGTGTCCTGGTGGGGTGTCTAGTGGGGAACACCCACCCCAATGAGGATAGAAACATCTCCCAAATCCTCCAGGTCACCTTGCTAGCATTCCAGCAACAAAAACCTGAGATCAGATGGCCGCGACCAAAGGGAAAGTATAGAAAAGACAGGCAGACAAAAGACAGGCGGACAAACACAGTTTTACAAAAACTTACCCAGCCAGTTGATCACAAACCTTTTGGGGTTGGTTCCTCTCAGAGGTCTCTGGAGGGATCCCGGATGAGCCCCCAAATGTTGTACCTCATCCACTGGACCCCAAAAAGACCACCGAGGACCCAACACACCAAAATGCAAAAGCAAAGGTTTATGGTTTATTCAGGCTTAAGCTCGGGCTCTCAGACCTCACCAACTCAACGGATCAGTGCTGAGAGCCCAGAGTAAGGGAGGTAGACAAAGGCAGGGAGGGGAAATACTGAAGATACATTTTGGTTGGTTCAAGGAGCCCGCACACGCCAACATAATTTTAAACCGATTGGATGTATAAGATGCAGCCCTGGAAGTTTCTTATTGGTAGGTGCTATTCTCAGGGCTGTGGAATGTGCTGACTGTTACCTGTGGGGCCAGGAGTCTCTTTTTTTACCTTATAGGGCAGTTTTTATGTGCAGGCTTGCTTAATCTACAGTTTCCTGGAAAGGGGGTGGGGAATAGCAGGCGGGGGTCAGGGCATGCCAGGGTATGTCTAGGCATGTCTAAAGCAGCAGCCAAGCATTTTAAAGAAGCTAAAGAGTAATTAGTGGGGGTCTGGAGGGATTGGGGGGTAGTGGGTGAATGAAGAGGGTCTCAGGGTTCTACACCATTCCACAACACCCTTAGAGAAAATTTGCAGCATAAATTAGACTTGGTTATTCACATGGAAATTATAAAAGGATGACATCTCCAGAGATGGAAAATCATTCTGCTCTGCCAATATTGGAGTAAAAGCCCTGTGACCACAGCCATACGTGAGCCCTCAGTCAAACCCAAACTCCACCCCACACCTAAGAATCCACAGCAGAGATAAGCACTATGAAAGAAAAGAGCCTGAGAAGAAAAGATTCAGGACAGCACTTTGTACTCAAGAAGGGAAACTTTACCTGTGCAAGAAGCCCTGTGACTGCAAAGTTAGAAAACTTTGAGCCAGGACTTGTATCTCATTAAGTATCATGAAATTCATTCAAAGGAGAAGTCATGAATGTAATCACTGTGGGAAACCCTTTTTCCAATAATAATATGCACCATGCTGTAGAGCAACGAATTTATACTGGAGAAAATCCATGTGGATATAACCACCAGGGAGAAATCTTAACTGTAATTCACTCCTCCCTAGGCACCAGGTATTTCATATGGAGAAATCCTATGAATGTTTGGAATGTGGAAAATCCTGCCTTGGCAAACTATACCTCATTGAACCTATGGACTAGGGTGCAGCAGAGTCAGGACCCCAGCAGAAAAGAGGGGCCTTCCAGGTTGAGATAATTCTAGAAGTATTTATTTAAAGGTATTGTGGAACCCTCCTCCTTGGTCCCCTCCCCCAGACTCCCTAGACCCCTGCCCCTATTTAGGACTAAATGCTCTTTTGCTTCTGTAAATCGCTTGGCTTGAGGGAACAGAGGGACAAACTGCACTGTCTCCATTTTGACTCCTGATTCCTCCATTTTCGTGATGTCTCATGGTCATAGACTAGGCAAGCCTGGGCATGTCCAGGGGGCCCCAGGGAGGTTTGAGGCCTTATAAGGAATAAACAGGGTCCTCTAGCCCTGAAGATAACAGTCAGCACATTCTACAGCCCTGAGGGCAGCACCCACCAATGAGAAGCCTCCAAAACTGTAATTAATCAATTCAAAAGTATGTTGGCACGTGGGAGATTTCCTGTTAGAGGTCTAGGTGGATGCGCTGGAAGTCCCCAGGCCATGGGACTCGGTAGACATCCTGGACCCACCTGATAGGGATTGGATCCCCTTGATAGACTTGGAAGGACGGAGTGGGTCGCGCCCGCCAGGAGGCGAGAGGCCATCATCCTATTTTCAATTTAAGGCGCCAATTAACCATGTGTTAATTTTCTGTGTGTTTGTGCTTTTTGTTGTGTTTGTGACTCTTACTGTGTTGGAAGAAATGGGACAGAACCAAGTAACTCCTCTCAGCCTTTTTCAGGATCACTTCTCAGAATTCAAAGCCCCAGCTGATAGCCTAGGTTAGGAGTAAAGAAAGGGAAGCTCTTTGTGTTTTGCAGGTATGAATGGCCAACTTTTGGAGCCGGCTGGCCTAAAGAGGGAACGTTTGACCTGCCTACCATCTATAGACTAAAGGATATAATTTATGGCTGTCCAGGCCACCCTGATCAGGTCCCTTACATCACGACTTGGCAGGTTATGGTTGGAGGAG
>NW_008340140.1:116599-147633 GCF_000622305.1 Nannospalax galili | reverse complement strand
ACAACTTGGCAGGTTATGGCGGAAGAGCCTCTGAAATGATTAAAGCCGATCCTTCCTCCTCCCCCCACTGGCCCAAAGCCAACTGTCCTCACCCTCTGCCCCTCTGCCCCTCTCTACCCTGTCTTGCAAGGAGGCACAGGGGAAGAACTTCTGATTGAGCCACCCCCCTATCAGCCTGTCCCACAAGCAGAACCCCAGGACACCCTGGGGGAGGCGGAGGCAGCCCCACCCCAGGAGGCAGAAGAACACCCTCCCCAGACACAGAGGAGAGTCCAAAGGGGGCAGCTACGGCTGGTGGAAGACTCTACTGTCCTCCCCCTCCGGGCTGTGGGGCTGCTCACTGAAGCAGGGGACCAACAGATGCAGTATTGGCCATTTGCAACTAGTGACCTCTACAATTAGAAGCTGCAGACAGCTAAATTTTCTGAAAAGCCCCAAGGTCTAATTGATTTGCTAGAATCTGTTTTGTTTACCCACCAGCCCATTTGGGATGATATTCAGAAGCTTTTGCTGGTCCTGTTCACCACTGAAGGAAGAGACCGGATCCTGGTTGAAGCCCACAAGCTGGTCCCTGGGGTGGATGGGAATTCCACCACCAATCAGGCTCTGATTGATGAAGCCTTCCCCCTGGTTAGGCCGAATTGGGACTTCAATGTGGCTGAAGGTAAGGAGAGGCTCCGGGTCTACCGCCAAACTCTAATGGGGGGTCTCCAGGCAGCCACAAGGCAACCGACCAATTTGGCCAAGATTAGTGATATGCAGCAAGGGAGGGCAGAATCATCCACAGCATTCCTAGAAAGGATCCTTGCCGTACCTATAGCATTCCTAGAAAGGATCCTTGAGGCATTCCGTATCTATACTCCAATGGACCCGGAAGCACCCGAGAATAAGAATGCAGTGATCCTGGCATGCGTGAACCAGTCAGCACCCAATATTAGGTGCAAATTGCAGAAATTAGACAGACTGGCTGATAACACCTTGCCAGAACTTCTGGTGGTGGCTGAGAAAGTTTACAATCACCGAGAGAGTCCCGAAGACAAACAGGCCCGGGTCGCCACCACTGCCAGTGCCAAGCAGACCCGCGACTTTGCCAAGATTCTCCTGGCCACGTCGACCAGGTCCCTGGGTGAAAGAGAATGCCAGTTGCGATGCCTATCTACTGAACAAGGTAGAAAATGCCCAGAAGGGCGACCAAAATTGCTGAGAAACCAATGCACCTATTGTAAGAAAATGGGCCATTGGAGAAAGGAATGTCCAGAAAGACCGGCCAGACAGGAGCAGGTCCATAAAGGAATACAAGTCCTGGAGCTTGGGGAATGGAGCAAATAGGGAGGACAGGGTTCGGATCCCCTCCCCGAGCCCAGGGCAACTCTCAGTATGGAGGGGACACCCGTGAGTTTCCATGTACACACAGGTGCTCAAAATTCAGTGTTAACAGAGATCCAAGGGAAATTATCAAACAAAAAGTCCTGGGTACAGGGAGCGACTGGCATAAACCTAGGCATGGGCCAGGTGTCCCACTCCTTCCTAGTCATGCCATTTTGCCCCTACCCACTCTTAGGTAGAGACTTGCTTACCAAAATTGGAGCCCACATCCATTTTTCACCTAATGGGGCTTATTTAATGGATCAGGGGACCTCCCCGTTCAGGTATTAACCTTAAGTTGGAAGATGAATTCTGCTTGCATCAGGGACTTGCTCTGCAGCTGGAAGAGGAGGTTTCTGTCTGGCTGCAGGAGTTCCCCTTGGCATGGGCCGAGACTGGGACTGGGGGGGGTAGGACTAGCAGCCCACTGGCCTCCTGTCTGGGTACAGCTGAAACCGGGAGCACTTCCAGCTCAGGTGAAGAAGTATCCCATGTCCCACGAAGGCAGATCAGGTATTACCCCACACATCCGGAGGCTAAGAGACCAGGGCATCCTAGTACCCTGCAGGTCTGCATGGAATACACCTCTCCTTCTGGTAAAGAAGCCAAACTCAAATGATTACCGGCCAGTACAGGATCTGAGAGAAGTAAATAAGCAGATCATGGATATCCATCCCACGGTGCCCAATCCCTATACCCTCCTGAGCTCCTTGCTGCCCTCCAGGAGCTGGTATACTGTACTAGATTTAAAGGACGCCTTCTTTAGCCTGCCATTAGCCAAGGATAGCCAGCCATTCTTCACCTTTGAATGGCAAGACCCAGAGATCAGGTTCAACGTACAACTGACCTGGACTCACCTGCCTCAGGGATTCAAAAAACTCACCCACTCTCTTTGATGAGGCACTTCATGAAGATCTGGGTGAGTACAGGCTGGAACACCCCCAGCTCACCCTATTGCAGAATGTAGATGATATCCTGATAGCTGCTGATGATGCTCTACTATGTCAGCAAGGAACTAGGGATTTGTTGGAGACTCTGGGCGGGCTAGGATATCAGGCATTCACTAAGAAGGCACAAATGTGTTGTCGAGAAGTGATTTATCTAGGGTACCTTCTAAAGGAAGGACAAAGATGGCTCACAGATGCCAGGAAAGAAATGGTGCTGAAAATTATGGTTCCCAACTCCCAGAGAGCAGTGAGGGAGTTTCTGGGATCAGCAGGATTTCACCGCCTCTGGATCCCGGAGTTTGCTGAATTGGAAAAGCCTCTCTATGAGGCTACAGAAGAGAATGAGACTTTCATTTGGACAGGGGAAAGAGAAAGGGCCTTTAACGAAATTAAGCAAGCCCTCCTGACGGCCCCGGCTTTGGGGTTCCCCGATGTCACCAAGCCTTTCTACCTCTACATAGATGAAAAGAAAGGAATAGCCAAAGGAGTCCTGACTCAAACGTTAGGACCCTGGAATAGGCCAGTGGCATACTTGTCTAAGAAACTTGATCCAGTAGCCACAGGATGGCCACTGTGTCTGGGGATTATAGCTGCTACTGCTCTTCTAGTCAGGGATGCAGATAAATTGACATTAGGGTAAAAACTTCACATCACCACTCCTCATGTTATTGAAGGAGTTCTTAAGCAGCCCCCGGACCGCTGGTTGCGCCCGAATAACCCATTATCAGAGCTTACTTCTTAACCCTCTGAGAATTCGGTTCCTCCCAAGCACCGCCCTTAACCCAGCCACCCTGATGCCAGACCCTGACTTGGACGCACCCCTGCACGATTGTGTGGGGATCCTGAGCCAGGTACATGGGCTCAGAAACAACCTGACTGATCAGCCACTCTCCGATGCAGAAGCTACTTGGTTCACCAATGATAGCAGTTTCATGAAGGATGGGCAGAGGTATGCAGGGGCAGTAGTGGTAACTGAGACTGAGACTGGATGGCGGCTTTGCCTGCAGGGACCTTGGCTCAGAGGGCCAAGCTGATAGCTCTGACTGAGGCTCTTAGGCTTGGAAAGGACAGGTGGCTGAATGTGTACACGGACAGCCGATATGCCTTTGCTACAGCACGTGCATGGAGCCATCTACCAGGAAAGGGGGCTGCTCACAGCAGAAGGAAAAACCATTAAAAATAAACAAGAAATTCTGGACCTGTTGGTGGCTCTATGGCTACCTAAGAAACTGGCTATCATCCGCTGCCCCGGGCACCAGAAAGCCAACACACCCATAGCTCAAGGAAGTGAGTGGGCAGACAGGGTTACCAAAGAAGTAGCTTTGGAGGCTTTCCAGATTTTGCCAATCCAACTGCCAGACCCTGGCCCCCCGTCCTACCTGATCAGCCTCATTACTCCCAAGAAGATATAAAGCTGATACACAGACTCCCCATGACCCAAAAGATCGATGCTTGGTGGCATACAGGAGACTGTAAAATTATTCTGCCAAACGACTTGGCCAAGGACCTCCTCACATATATCCACTGAACCACTCATCTGGGCACCAGGAAAACAGCTGATCTTTTGAGAAATGCTCATTTAAAAGTCCTAAATCTCCGCCCACTTGTTGATGCAGTCACCTCTGCATGTCTTAGTTGCAAGCTGACAAATGCTGAGAACCATTCTAAGAACCAAGGGGCTCGGATGAGGGGCTCTAGACCAGGGGCCCACTGGGAGATGGACTTTACAGAAATTAAGCCAGGCAAGTATCGTTACAAATATCTACTAGTTCTGGTAGACACTTTTTCAGGATGGACTGAAGCCTTCCCCACCAATCATGAGACCGCTCAGGTGGTGGCCAAGAAATTGCTGGAGGACATTTTACCCAGGTATGGCATCCCAGCCCTTCTGAGCTCCAACAACGGGCCAGCCTTTGCTTCACAGGTAACCCAGGAATTAGCTAGGATATTGGGGACAAGATGGAAATTACATTGTGAGTACAGGCCCTAGAGCTCAGGACAGGTAGAGAGAATGAATAGAACTCTAAAAGAGACCCTTACCAAATTAACCATGGAGACTGGCAGGGACTGGGTGGCTCTCCTTCCCTTCGCCCTGTATAGGGTGAGGAACTCACCCTATCTGCTAGGGTTAACCTCCTATGAAATCATGTTTGGAAGACCCCCTCCTATTCTCCCCAATTTAAGAGCTGAACTAATTGCTGAATTTGATAACCATCAGTTGCTTAATTCCTTAGAAGCAGTGGCTCATGCACATAAGGATGTGTGGCCCCGACTAAGAGCTATCTATGAGACAGCACCTCCCTCTACTCTGCACAATTATCAGCAAGGTGATTGGGTCTACGTCCACCGGCACCACCATTCGAGCCCCGCTGGAAGGGCCCTTATGTGGTGCTCCTGACTACGCCCACGGCTGTCAAGGTAGATGGACTCGCTACCTGGATACATCACACTCATGTCCAGAGAGCTGATCCACATCCTGATGACCCAGAGGACCCTCAGGCCCCAGCATCAGGACCCAAGGCATGGAAAGTTCACTGAAATGTGGACAATCCTCTCAAGTTAAGACTAAGCTATTCTTAATTCTTACTATAGTGTTATAAGTGTTTGTGGTGCCAACCCCCACCAGCCCTTTAATTCAACTCTATGAGGGTCCTGGCCCAGATGTCCAAAGTAGTTCCCCCGTCTGTCTGGTACCCAGATTTGAACCTGGACCTTTCAAAATTGATTGCTGGTATAGGTCCCACAGACTCCACCCAAAGTTTTTATGTTTGCCCTGAGGCCTGCAGGCAAAAAGGGGGAGAAGGAAAATGTGGGACACCTTATGATTTTTATTGCAAATCACAGGATTGCCTGACTACATGGTTCATAGATTGGACACCCCTTGTTAAAGATGATTTTATCACACTAACATGCATTGGCCACCCAGCAGTCATTCCCGCCACTGTCCATAACATCCCCGCATGGACCCAAAGGAATAAATGCTATCCTAACTGTAATCCTATTAAAATAAGTTTCACAGACCAAGGAAGGGAGGCCCCCAATTGGGAGATGGGTTATACTTGAGGCATTCAGTTGAAGTCTGAGAGCTTAGGATCAGTTTTCAGGATCCATTGAGTAATCGGATTACTCCCCGAACCCACAGTTGAGATTAGACCAAACAAAGTCCTTGCCCTTACACCATGAGCACAAACCACCCCAAAGGTGCCCGTCACCCCAGAGGTGGCCACAATTTCTCCCATAGGCCCTGGGGCCCCTACCTCCAGAGGATCTAAAGTTCGAAATACTAAGGTACTGGCCCCTTTTGAGAAACCAGAGGTAAACCCTCTCCTCACTCTGCTGGAGCAATCCTATCTGGTACTGAATACTACAAAGCCAGACATGACAGCCTCTTGTTGGTTATGTTATGATACTGCCCCACCTTATTATGATGGCATAGCGGTCTTGGGGAAATATAACTTTTCTGACGACTACAACACCTGTCATTGGAGCTCTATGGCCAAGTTGACTCTGCAACATATCACAGGACAAGGACTATGCATAGGACAGATCCCAATCGATTACCAGAAACTATGCAGTGTCACTCAGAGCATTGAGTTATCAAGCCTAACCAGTTACTTGGTCCCCGAGCCTGATGAATGGTGGACTTTCTCCTTTGGCCTGATCCCTTGAGTGCATATGGAGGTTTTTAATTGGACACGAGACTACTGTATCCTAGTCTGGTTAGTTCCCAGACTCCTATACCATACTAATGATGAACTGTTAGGACAGATTAACAGAACTCGATCCCGGGTTGCCAGGGAGCCAATCACAGCCACGGCCCTTACTCTAAGTATGATTCTTGGAATCAGCCTCATTGGGGCTGGGACAGGAGTGACCTCACTAGCCACCCAACATCAACAGTACTCAAGCTTGAGGCCTGCAATAAATGTAGATATAGAAAGGCTGGAAAATGCAATTTCTCATTTACAAGAATCCCTGTCCTCCCTAGCAGAAGTGGTATTCCAAAATCGAAGGGGATTAGACCTGATCTTCCCACAACGGGGGGGGGGGCTGTGTGTAGCCCTGGGAGAGGAATGCTGTTTTTATGTCAATCATTCAGGGGTAATCAAAGATACTGTGGCTAAGGTAAGAGAAGGATTAGCTAAGAAAAAAAGAGAGCAAGAGGCTCAAGAGGGATGGTTCGAGCCTTGGTTCAATGCCTCTCCCTGGCTGACCACCTTAGTGTTCACCTTGATAAGCCCCCTCCTTATTTTGATCCTACTCTTAACCCTCAGACCCTGTATCTTAAACAGGTTAGTACAGTTCATGAAGGACCGACTAGGGGCAATCCAAATAATGGTCATGAGATCACAATACCAACCCCTAAGCCAGGATGCCGTTGAACTCCAGGAAGCCCCATGATTGGGGCCTCCAAGTCACAAGGAGAGGGGGAAATGTGGAACCCTCCTCCTTGGCCCCCTCCCCCAGACTCCCTAGACCCCTGCCCCTATTTAGGACTAACAGCTCTTTACGCTTCTGTAAATAGCTTGGCTTGAGGGAACCAGAGGGACAAACTGCACCATCTCCATTTTGACTGCTGATTCCTCCATTTTTGTGATGTCTCATGGTCATAGACTAGGCAAGCCCAAGCATGTCCAGGGGGCCTCCGGGCAGGTTTGAGGCCTTATAAGGAATAAACAGGGTCCTCTAGCCCTAAAGATAACAGTCAGCATATTCCACAGCCCTGAGGGCAGCACCCACCAATGAGAGGCCTCCAAGACTGTAACCAATCAATTCAAAAGTATGTTGGCACATGCAGGCTCTTTGGACCAATCAAAATATAACTTTGTCATTCCCCTCCTCCCTTTGTCTGAAACCTATGAAAAGCTCCCTCCCCCTGTAGTCGGGGCTCTCAGACGAACCTACCACGTTAGTTTGGTCTGAGAGTCCGAGCTTAAGCCCGAATAAAGACTCTTTTTGTTCTTGCATGCTATCTGGACTCCGTGGTAATTCTTGGGGATCTGTTCTCTGGGCACAACAGTATCATTTTCAAGATGAGGTATAAGAAGGCAGCAAGGTACAAGGCAGGAACTAAAACCAGAGACGGAGAGGAGAGAAAGATTAAGGACTGTGGGAGAGTCCATGGAGAAAGCTGGTTGAGAAGGCCCTATGGCTTCCTGACTGCGGAGTCCCCTCAGTCTGTTGCCATCAGACTAGACCCTTTGGGCAGTCACATCTCTATACAGTCCTTTGTGCTTCATCAAACCTAAGCGTGAAAACAGACTGCATTCCGGGAGCTTTGTAAGGTTACCCTCACTGTGGGAAACACTTTTTCCAATAATAAGACACACCATGCTGTATAGCAACAAATTCATCATATTAAATTTTAAATTCTCTATGCTTTTCTCTGGCTGACCTGTGGTTTGCGAGTATAGATCTTGACCTTGACCAGGAGGAAAGGAATCCTACCTTTCCAGCCCTACACAGTCATTAATATGTTTGCATGTTTGAATATTGACAAAAACAGCAGCTTTTATGTGCCAAATTTCTGGCTCCAGACCCTGGAAGGAGCAAAATGAATGTGTCACTCGGCAACCCCTCAGTGTCCCTTCACATTTCAAATAAAATGGGCTAAGTGCTTTCATATGCTGGGAGAAGAGGCCACTCAGTGGGTGCATTAAAAGGCCACATTTTAGAATATGTTTCTATTTATAATTATTGGCATTTGTGCTTTAACGGAAAGTGGAAAATCCTACTGCTTAACATACCGCATTCCTCTCAGGAGACAGAGGGTAGGAAAATCAAACCTGTTTTAACAGCTAGACCTTGTCAGGCAGCCTGAGTGCCCAGGAGAGCTCGCAGCCCCCTGAATTTTTTAGGTGATTAGGGGGAACAAATCACTCCTCTGTCTTAATTCACACCTCACCTTCCAGCTAGAAGCTCCTTCCACCAGAAGCCTTTGCTGGCTCAGCAGGCACTTGTGACCATCATGACTGAAGCAGTCTCACAAGCAGCTTGTGGATCTTACAGTAAACAATTTTATGAGCATCTACTCACACCAACTACCATGCCAGGCATGGGAAATTGAGGAGGAAGAAGATAGAAAGGAGCCCTTGCCTTTATGGATAATGTGTAGCCAAATACATAAAACATTGTCAAAAGCTATGGAGGTACTAAATTGCAGGGAAATCCAGTCTCTGAGTTATGGAAGGAACAGATCTTTAACAGGGTGCTGGCATCCTGGTGAGTATTTGACAAGCACTGCTGTTGGGGGAAGCTTTGATTCAAAGCATTTTTCTGTATCTTTTTTTTTCTTTACTTAAAAAATTTTGTTGAGAATTTCATACACGCATATATAAGGTGTTTTGATCAAATCCACGCCCACTCCCTCCCCTCCAACTTCTCCCATATCTCCCCATCACTTTTTTCTGACAACTTCATATACTCTTCTTTTTTTTTTCTGGGGCTTTTTGCTACTCTTAACATTACTCCCTCTGAAGAGGTAACCCTAAAATCATTTACGGAGTAGATAAAAGCTCCCAAATACTTTTGACATTTTTGGCTAAAAGTCAAAATGTCTTTGGGCCTCTTAGCAGCATTTTTTTATAGCTTTCGTGTAACTACTCCCCCTTGCCCCCGGGGCTAACCTCAAGCTACTGATGCTACATTGCTGAGCATGGACTTGGAGAGCAATGCTAAGCAATACATTGTCCTACAAGAGTCACCCCATACAGAGAGAGGAGATGCACACTGCCTCAGGACAGAGGTCACGTTAGAAAAGTTTAGGAGCTCAGGGGGATGTCTCAGTCAGTAAAGTGCTTGCCTTCCAAGAAATAGGACCCAAGTCCCAGACACAGAACAACATAAAAAAAAGCCATGCACAGGGCCAGCAAGATGACTCAGCAAGTAAAAGCACTTGCCATACAAGCCTGACAACCTGAATTCAATCCCTGGGACCCACGTGGTGGAAGGAAAGAACCAACTTTCCAAAGTAGTCCTCTACATGCATGCTGTGGCACATGCATGCCCACATTCACACATACACACCCATCACACACACACACACACATACACCATAATGATAATAAGTTGGGTTCTTTTTTAAGGCACAGTGGGGACTGGAGAGATGGTTCAGCAGTTAAGGGCACTTGCTGCTCTTGCAGAGGGCCTGGGTTCAGGTCCCAACATTCACATGGGAGCTAACAACCATCTATAACTCCAGTTCCAGGAGATCTGATGCTCTTCTGGCTTCCGCAGGCATGGCATACACGCGGTGCACTTACATACACACAGGCAAAACCTCATACACATAAAATAAAAATATTTTTTTTACTTTTTAAATTTCTATTTAATTTTTTTTATTTCATATGTATGTGTGTATTGCCTGCATGTAGGTAAGTGCACCCATGTCGTGCAATGCCCATGGAGGTTAGAAGAGGCTGTCGGACCCCCTGGGACTGTAGCTACAAACAGTTGTTAGCTGCCATGTGGGTGCTTGGATTCGAACCCAGGTCTTCTGCAAGAACAATCAGTGTTCCTAACTGCTGAGCCATCTCTCCAGCCCCAAAATAATAACATATTTTTTTTAAATAAAAAGGTGAGCCGGGCGTGGTGGCGCAGGCCTTTAATCCCAGCACTCGGGAGGCAGAAGCAGGGGAATCTCTGTGAGTTCAAGGCGAGCCTGGTCTTCATAGTGCATTCCAGGCCAGCTGGAGCTACAGGGAGACCCTGTCTCAAAAAGACCAAAAAAGTAAAAAATAAAATAAATAAATAAAAAAGTGTGCTAGCTCATGCTTATAGTCCCAGTGATAGAAAAGTGGGAAAGACAGGCCCTAGGACTCTAAGCCGGCTAGTCTAGCCTATTTGGCATGTTCAAGGCCACTGAGAGACCTGGCCTCAAAAGTAAAAACAAAAAGGTCAATAGTACCTGAGAAATGACACCCAAACTGTCCTCTGGCCTTTGCACCACAAGGCACACACACAATGTACACATACCTGCACCACACATGTCCACCTGCACACTCACGCCTACACATACAAATAAATCATTTTTAAAATAAGTGTTTATAAAACAGTTAGGAAGCGATGAGTCTTGAGTGTTTATCTTCTTTGTTTTCCATATAATTTATTTAATGATAAGCTTATAGAACTTCGAAACCATGAATCTGTTTCACAAACATCTTGCAACATTCAGGAAAATGTTACCCTTGACTCTTGAGACAAGATAAATGGTCTCCAGCAGGCAGCAGAATGAAGGGTCCAGAAGAACTTTCAGGGCTGACATTTCAGACCAGACTAGAGAGAAAGGAAGGAGCCCTGACGTGAAAGTGGCTACAGGATGTGCCCAGTGTTGACCCCAGAGGAGGTGGAGTTAAACAGCATGGGACTTTAGTGATTCCCTAAAAACATAGGAAAGGCTCAAGAGGACCTAGAGTGCCCAGGAGAATGGATGGTAGAGGAAACAGGAAAAAGAAGGACCTGCCTGGGCAGCTATACCTGGTCCCCACCTGGGTGGCCACACTGGGTCTCCACCTGGGTAGCTATTTCTACTCTCTTCCTGGGTAGCTCTACAAAATCTGTAACTTGGGTGGCAGTATCTGACGCATAGGAGAGGAGGAGGAGTCTGAACATTGTGCCTGCTTTTGCAAAAGCTCTATTTTTAATTTTTACTTTATGTTTTTTATTATCATTATTTGTGTGTGTGTGTGTGTGTGTGTGTGTGTGTGTGTGTGCGTGCGTGCGTGCTTGTGTGGTATATTTGTGTGGGTATACATGCCACAGCACATGTGTGGTCAGAGGACAACTTTGTGGAGTAGATTCTCTCCTTCCACCTTTATATAGGTTCTAGGGATCAAACACAGGTCTCTGAGCTGGTACAAGAAGCCCTTTTACCCACTGAGCCATCTGGCTGGCCCTGACTTTGCAAAGGATATATTTTTGAAAGACCAGGTGATGTTTTCTTTGTCTGAGTCTCCCAAAATGGATCACTAAGAGCAAGAATAGCACTCCTGTTTTAAAGGCAAAGAAGGGACTAAAGAGATGGTTCAGGAGTTAAGAACACTGGTTGCTCTTGCAGAGGACCTGGGTTTGATTCCCAGCACCCACATGACAGTTAACAACCATCCATAACTCCAGTTCCAGGGGATCCAACACTCTGTTCTTACCCCCGTGGGCATTGCATGACATAGCTGCACTTACGCACATGTAGGCAATACACTCATACACATAAGATAAAAATAATAAATAAATATTTAAAGGCAATAAAGCTGAGCCTTGGGGACATTTGAAGAGTTTCTCCAACACAGCCACAGGCCGTAGTGATAGCCACAGCAAAACCTGTATCAGTGAACTGAGGTATTATCCATGGTGTTCCTGTCACTCTGAAGAATCCCAGTGTCTTACTTTTCTGTTACTCTAATAGAAACACCGACTAAGGCAAGTTAGAGAGGGAATAGTTTATTTGAGCTTATGGTTCCAGGGGAATTACAGTCCATCATGGCGGAGAGGCGTGGTGGAAGAGGTGGCTGGAGCAGGAACAGAAATCAGAGCTCTCACATCTTCAAGCAGGCATGGGACGCAGAAAGCCACTCCAGATCTGGCAAGGCTTAAGAATTCTGTAAGACTGCCCCCAGTGGCATGCTCCCTCCAGCATGGCCACACCTTCTAAGACCTCCCAAAACAGCACCACCAACTGGGGACAAAATGTCCAAATACTTGGAGCCTATGGGGGACATTCTCATTCAAACCATCACACCCAGTATGAGACATAAACATAGACTGGGATGCATTGGAATAGGAGATATGGAGAGGAACTCACTGGTGTGTGTGTGTGTGTGTGTGTGTGTGTGTGTGTGTGTTTACATACATGCAGGTGTGTGTCTACTGAAAGGGCTAGGAAGCAAAGAGCCCAGAGACAATTCCATTTTCCAGGGCCCAAGTCTTAGGCTCCAAATACATCCTCACTGAAGGACATCAGAGCTCTTTAGAGATGTGGCTGATTCCAGGGCTGGGGCAGGGAAAGTACAAGCTAAAGCTAGAGCGTTTTGTTATGCCTCACTTGGAACATGTCAAAGGAGCACTTTGCACTGGCTGAATCTGGGACACGCTGAGCACTCAAAGAACCGAGGATGGGAACAAATATGAAGCATCAAGGACGCTAGGAATCTGTGTCCTTGCTCCCAAGAGATAAAGGTAAACAAGTAATCAATAAGTAAAGAAGATGAAATCAAGGTGAATGCTGACTGATAACTGGTAAAAAACGGAGGAAGAGCCGGGCTTTGCTTTTTAGTTTTTATATTACCATTTTGTGGCCCTTCAAAGACTAGGTCAGGCAAAAATTATCAAAGATTTGAAGGCTAGTGGGAGAGTTTCATAAAGAGCAAGGCTATCTGTGATTCATCAGAAGACACCATTATAACAATTTAAAGATTTTAATTGGGTTTGTTTGTGATTCTAGACTTGGGCAACATTTTATTCCATAAAATAGAATCAAGTTTTTCATGAGCCAAGCAAGGAAGGATTGGTCTTATAGTCTGAAGAACTCAGAAACCAAGAACATAAAGTGGATTGGTCATTTCAAAGTTATTTTTCTGTGAGTGGACATGAGCCAGAACAAGAGTCACTGACTGTGGGCATGGGTAACTTCAGAAAGAACTTCTTTACCATGACTGTTTGAGAAATCTGGCTATTATCTCCCTAATTCTTACTCTGTGAAGGAAAACAAGTTTAGTTTCAACTTGGTGATGGAAACTTTAGCATGAGTGACTCCATTTTTATTTTTAGCCTGGTCTGATGGGGCCAGAGCAGAAATTTCATCCATAACAATGGCCTCTTATAATTTGTATGTACCAGATCCTGAAATGTCTCCACATGGATTTTTTTTTAAATATAAGGGGAAAGTTAATACCTACACAGTACAGAGATCAGACAATACTTCAATTGAATGATTCAAAAAAAACTCTCTAGTAAGGGGCAAACAGATACTGAGTGCCTCCAGATAGAGTAACCTAGAAAGGAGGCAATATCACTATGAGTACCCTGACTGCAGCTGCAAAGTCCAAACTGATCCTTCAGGAAAGACCAGAAACATTTAAACAGTGATTCTATGGAAGCATATGGTCCTGTATTATTCTAAATCATCAGACACCAGAAGGCAGAAAGGCTGTGAAGAGTCCCACATAAAAGAGACTAAAGAGGCATGTAAACAAACACTGACCATGATCCCAAATGGATCCTGGATCCAAGGGAAAAAAGGCTACAGAGGACCCTAGAGAGAAGGTGACAAAATTTAAGTATGGATTACAGTAGCCAAAGATTAGGTTAAAATTAAAGTATTAGGTTAATGATGAAAAGAAAAATGTCCCAATGTAGAGAACACATTACACAGCTGCCGTATGTATTGGTCAGGTTCTCAAGAGAAACAGAGGAAGAGAAGACAGGTAGATTGACAGATGCCAGGAGATGATAGATATAGATAGATGATAGATAGATGATGATGATGATGATATATAAATAGATAGATAGATAGACAGATAGATTATAGATAGATAATGATAGATAAATGATAGATATAGAGATAGATTAGATAGATGATAGATAGGTAGATAGATGATAGATAGATAGATAGATAGATGAGAGATTATAGATAGATGATAGATATATAGACATAGATCATAGATAGATATAGAGATAGAAGATAGATAGATAGATAGATAGATAGATAGATAGATAGATAGATAGATGATAGATAGATTATAGATAGATAATGATAGATAAATGATATAGAGATAGATTAGATAGGATAGAGACATAGATAAATGATAGAGAGATAGATAGATAGATAGATGATAGATTGATGATAAATAGATAGATAGATAGATAGATAGATAGATAGATGATAGAGATAGATGATGATAGATGATAGATAGATAGATTAGATAGATGATAGATAGATAGATAGATAGATAGATAGATAGATAGATAGATAATCTGCCTTGTGAGATGACCCAGCAGGTAAAGGTGCTTGCCCCCAAGCCTGACACACTGAGTTTGATTTCTGGGACCCACATGGTAAAAGGAGAAATACATACATACATACATACACAAATGCAAGGAAGACTATATATGTATGCATACATAAGTATGGAAAGAAACAAAAATAATTCTAAAAGGCTTTCCAATGTGCACACACCAGGTCACTCATACACCTCAGCAACCCCTCAGTCATCTCTGTAAGTAAGCTCAGTAAAGTCATTGGTTTTCCAGGAAAACTTTAATTAAACATTGGTTCAACACTAGAACCTTAGAAGGGGATAAGCATTGCTTAGTATCACCAGGAAAACAATTCTCACAACAGATGGAAAATTTATGCTAATGTTATTATGTCTCATAATTATTAAAAAAGAAAATGAGAATGTAAAAGATGTTAAAAGGAGACTGGAATGGAGATATTTTCCAAAACAGAAAAAATGAGAAAGCCTAAGAAAATGATGAGGGTCTGTGTAGGTTTGTTATGATACATAAAGGATGAGACAAAAATAATACACACATACACTAATATTACACATGCCTTTAATCCCAGCACTCGGGAGGCAGAGGCAGGCAGATCTCTGTGAATTCAAGGCCAGCCTGGTCTACATAGTGAGTTCCAGGACAGCTGGGGCTACAGGGAGACCCTGTCTCTAAAAGACCAAAAAAAAAATTTCTAAGGTCATAGTTTAGCCAACTAGTTTAAGGAACAAAATATATATCTAGTCAAGGTTTACTTGAGAACATTTGATTTTCACCTAAACTTTATCTACATAGCACATGGTAATTAAAAGTACCAGACTGGTAGAACTAATCTTCTTGTATGTTTAACAGTCATACTTGAGGTCTATACTAATCTGGTCAGAGGGACGTAAAGGACAGTATTTTGCTCCTTGCCCTCCAAGGTCGACTAAGTTCCAGGGGACTATGGAGCATCTCTCAAAATGTCCTGTAACTGTGGTGAGTCACCTGTCCTCTTGTCCCCCACCAGATGGACTCGGATCAGTCAGTGTACAGTCTACAAAGAGGAGGTCAACTCAGAGTAAACATTTCCTTCATGCTTCCAAGGGAAGCCAACCATGGTTGAGCAGGACCTTTGACTTATCTTCACATAGATGGAACTGGTAAAAGAAAGGAGCCAGGGGCTCCCCCCAACCCCACGTGACCCCAAAGGAACAGATCCTCCAATGACCTGAAAAGTAAAAGTAAATTGGTTTATTTGGGCCAACTATATGGTCTTAAACACCCAAAAGGAAAGTATAACTAAAGATTAAAGTGGTCAGTATATTTCTTTAAGAGTTTAAGGGATTACACTTCCCAGACATTAGGTTTAAGTCCACATAAAATGTTATTTAGACAATTATTTCTCATTGATAATTTTGTTTCTAAGCAGAAAATGCTGCTCAGATGTAAGGCTTCAAATAGTGGTCTGCAATACTTAGTGCCCACCTGTAGCTAAGGGAGACAACCAGCTGTTGATCAAAAATGATGGCTAAATTTGTTTGTTCCCCCTATCTAGAAGCCTTTGAGAGGGAACTGTCACTGATCCTAACCACTCCAACAGCTATCAAAATGCCTGAAAGCAAATCCTGAGCCCATCACTCTCAAGTCCAGCCTTGACAGACAAAAGAAAAATGAGGAGGAACCCAAGAGAGGGATGCTTTTGGAAGCCCTTGTCAAGAAATTTCAATGGACTCTTACATGAACATTTGAAAACTGCCCTGTTCTGACTTTTTTCTAGTTCCCTGTCTAGAACTTGTAATGCTAATTACTCTTGCCTTTACTTCTCCTTCACATCTCCTATTTCAATTTGGGAGTCTTTTAGATAGACCCACTGAAGGGGTACTCCAGTTGCCTCACTCTGCATCCCTGTTCAGGATGGAAGAAACTAGAGCGGTCTGCATCCAGATTCCCTATTGGCAATTTGGGTAACCTCTTCAGAGGATGGTGTAATAAGAATAGGAGGTAGAAATTAGCTAGGCAGTTAGGGTAAAAAGACCCCAAAGAAAATGAGCCAGTTTCTTTCTTGGCTAAAAGTCAAAATGTCCTTGGGGCTTTTAGCAACTTACTCTGTTCCAAAGACCAAAAATGTTAGAAGTATTTGGGAGCTTTTATCTAACCCCTAAAAGATTTTAGGGTTACCTCTCCAGAAGGGGGCATGTGAAAGTAGCAAAAAGCCCCATTAAAAAAGGTAGAAGAAAGAAAGAAAGAAAGAAAAGAAAGAGAGGCAAGAAGCTACTTAGACTGAGAATGGCAATGGAAAGATCAAAACTGATTGTTCTGGCTGAAAAGTAAGAAAGAAAGAAAGAAAGAAAGAAAGAAAGGTGAAGTCAGAAAAAGGTGATGGGGAGATATGGGAGGAGTTGGAGGGGAGGGAGTGGGCGTGGATTTGATCAAAATGCCTTATATTCATGTATGAGATTCTCAACAAATTTTTTAACTTGAAAATAAATAAATTTTTAAAGAGTATCCAGGTATTGCACATCATGTTTTTAGAAAGAAAAGAAGAAGCAAAAAAAAAACCACAATTGGATCACATGGTGGTAAAGGCTTGGCCTCTCCAAGATCTGCGGAGCTGGCCTGCAGGATGGAGGCTCAGAGAACTCAGTCCAAGGTCAAGGCTATCTGTAGGCATACATCTTTTTCTGGTTTTCTGCTGATTACATGAGGTCATTGTAGAAAGTGGTGTGACTTAATTAAAAGTCTACTGACTTCAATATTAATCTCATCTACAAACACCGTGTGAACTTGGATGAGTTATTGAACATCTCTAAAACTAAATATCTTAAACTATAAAATAACCACAGGATCATTTTATGATGCCACTTTTCTTTTGATCATTTTATGATGCCACAGGGATGACTCAGCAAGTAATGGGACTTGCCACCAAACTGGACCAAACAAGTTCAATCCCCAGGACATACACTGTGCAAGGAAAAGAACCGACTCCCAAAAGGTCTCTTCTGACCTCTTCAAATTAGGTTGTGGCACACACGCACCCCCCTAATGAATGAATAGATGATGATGATAGATAGATGATAGATAGATAGATAGATAGATAGATAGATAGATAGATAGATGGTAGATAGATGATAGATATAGATGATAGATAGATAGATAGATAGATAGAAGAAAGGAGGGAAGAGAAAGAAAGAAAGAAAGAAAGAAAGAAAGAAAGAAAGAAAGAAAGAAAGAAAGAAAGAAACAAGCAAACAAACAGAAAGCCTAGATAGATGATAGATGATAGATAGATAGATAGATAGATAGACAGATAGATGGTAGATATAGATAGATGATAATATAGATGATAGATAGATGATAGATAGATAGATAGATGATAGATAGATAGATAGATAGATAGGTGATAGATAGATAGATAGATAGATAGATAGATAGATAGATAGATAGATGATAGATAGATAGATGGTAGATATAGATAGATGATAATATAGATGATAGATAGATAGATAGATAGATGATAGATATAATTTAAAATGTAAAAAAAGTAAAATGCACACAGAAAGAAAAAAGTTGAAAGTAGTTTTTAAAATTGTTTTCTGTGTTTGCCACTTTGTATATTACTTCAGGAAAGATGTAATCGTGATTCACTAAGTAAATTAAAACATATGCATTCTTACAGAAAATCCAAGACTGATATACTGAATAGTTGCCGTGGTTACTTCTGCATGTGAGGAGCAGTGGGAGGGAGGAGGTAAAAAACGTGGTACTTTTTGCTTTACACATTCATATCATGTTTGACTATCTTGACAAGTGTGTTATGTTACTGACTTTTTATTCCAAACATAAAGGGAAATACATAGAAGATGGATTAGCATCTGCTAGTGGCCCGCAGTGAGGGGCATTCGCCACAAAGCTCGGCCTTGACCACCTGCCTTCCTTAATTGAGTTCTCTGAAATGCTAGGCTTTAACAAAATTCTGAGTAGAAGTGTGACCATGAGTCACAATTACAGGAAGGTTTTATAAATATTATGTAAAAATTACCCAAGGCAGCAGCTAAACTTGCACCCGTGGGCATGACTCACTGGGAACAATTATGGGAAGGGAAGGGCGAAGGCAAAAAGCCCTAGTGGGCCGTGTAGGTTTGCCGTTTGCCCCGCCGTTTGCCCCCACATTCCTCACCCAAGACCTTGGGATGGATCCTCCCGTCTGCTTGCACAAGTGCAGGGCACGATCAGTTTTGCTCCCACCAACCAGGCACATTCCGCCTCGGGGGAGGGTGCCATCGTTGAAGAATGATGTTTTTTCTCTCTACATTCAAATAATAACTCCATCGAGCACTGTTCTGCAGAGATAATAGAAAAGCCCAGTGGATGACTGGAAGCTTCAAAAGAGAGAGTCCTGTTTATATCTGTGTCCATTCGTCTCATTGATTCAATAAAACCTTATTATGTCTGAACGTCCCCTGCAGCCTCTGTCCTGCCTCAAATTGCTCATCCCCATGGCCTCCCAGAAAAAACCCTTCCCCATCCATCTTCAGCAAAACAGCAGAACGCACTGAAGAGAGTCCTCAGCGCCCCTCCAGCTAACCCTCCTCCGTGCTCCACTCTGTCTACAGTTAGACTTCTAACCCGCCTTCCAAAAGTTCAGCTGTTTTCTGTACTGCCTCCATGGAGACTGCCACTTCAACACACAACCTGATATAGAACTGATTTACAACTTTTAAGAGAATACCTGCTTAGCTGGGTGTGGTGGCACAGCCCTGCACTTGGGAGGCAGAGGAAGGAGGATCACAAGTTCAAGGCCAGATTGGGTAGTATGAGACCCTGACTCAGAAAATACCTATTTACATTTAAATCCGTATTTTTGAATGAGCTGGGTGAGGTGGTACATAGATTTAATCCCAGCATTTGGGAGTCTGGGGAGATACAAACAAATGCCTACTGCCCAAGAGACAAGGTGCCAACAGAGCAAAATAACAAGTCTACCCAAGTCTAGCATGGTGAATGACTGTTGGGCTTACAAGGGCATCAGTGACCCCAAGATAGCCACATCATTGAAAAGTTTTACCCCAGCGTGGATGATGACTTCCCCAGAGCTGCATGGATGGCATCTCCCCACCCAGTCCCTTCCACCTTCTACTCCAGCACCTCCTGTGACCACAGGCAGCTGGGGCAGAATTATATACAGCTCTGGAGTGAGGGCTGCTGGACAGAGGGGGGGCTGGAATCTCTGGTGAATAGCTAATGACCTCCCCAGCCCTTCTTTCTATGAGGGAATATCAACTGGCAATATCTTGTAGTCATGGCTGCTCTGATTAAGATGGCGGTTATTCTCAGAAGACAGAATTCCCCAACACTAAGGCAGGAGACTTGCTATGAATTCAAGGCCAGTTGCAGAAGCATAGTGAATACGAGGCCAGCTAAGGCTACATACATAGCAAGATCGTGTCTCAAAAGAAAAAAAGAGCTAGATAGATAGAGGATAGATAGATAGATGATAGATGATAGAGAGATAGATAGATGATAGATAGATGATAGATAGATAGATAGATAGATAGATAGATAGATGATAGATAGATAGATAGATGATAGATGATAGATAGATGATAGATAGATAGATGATAGATTAGAGGGATAGATAACAGATGATAAGTAGATAGGTAGATAGGTGGATTATTTATAGATAGATGATACATAGATAGATGATAGACGATAGAAGATAGATGATAGATAGATGATAGATAGATAGATAGATAGATGGATGGATGATGGATGGATGGATTAATGGAAGGATAGGTTGGTAGAAAGAAAGAGAGAAAAAAGAAAAAAAAAAAAAAACAAAAAAAAACTATCGTTTATCTTTTTTTTTTTTTTGAGACAGGGTCTCCCTGCAGCCCCAGCTGACCTGGAACTCACTATGTAGACCAGAGTGATCTTAAACTCACAGAGATCCGCCTGCCTCTGCCTCCCGAGTGCTGGGATTAAAGGCGTGCGCCACCATGCCTGGCCTGGATGATAGTTTTTTTAATGAACATGATTAGCCACTCAAAAACACAAAGACTGTACCACTTCCTACATTAGTTAGCATGTGCTGGCTCATGTGGCAGAGAAGATCCCAAATTCTTGATTCATCCCATAATAATCCAAAGTAGTCCAGGCAACCTTCAGCAGTATAGCAGTCTCTGGGGACTCAGAACTCCAGCTGAACCAGCCTGATGCCTCTCTGTCCACATGTAATTCTGCTGTTGAGCACCAGAGATCAAAAGCTTCCCCCTCTACCTGAAAAATCAAGACTTCCAATCAGGTCTCATTGGCCAAAGAAGGTCATGTGACCACGCCCACGCCTACCTTGCCTAGCAGAGAGCGCTGTAATCCTCTTGTGTCCTCAGAGGCAGAGAAGGATCAGATATCGGTGAACAGAAATGCCCATCCATATACATCAGGAAAGGGCAGTAAAGCCAAAAGTAAATATAACAAAAATGAGCAGCTTTATTAAATTCTAGCTAGACACTGTTGGCTGTCAGAAGCAAATGAGCCAGAAGAAAGAAGAGCTGAAAACACCCCGAAGGAGGGACTGGAGAAATGGGTCAGCGGGTAAGAGCACTGGCTGCCCTTGCAGAGGACCCAGGCTCGATTCCCAGCACCCACAGGGCAGTTAACAGCTGTCCATAACGCCAGTTCCAGAGGGTCCAATGCCCTCTTCTGACCTCTGTGAGCACTGCACGACATGGGCACACTTATATGCCTACAGGCAGTATATTCATACGCATAAAATAAAAATAAGAAAATAATTTAAGGAAATCCCAAAGGAATACACTCCTGTGTACTGTGAGGGACAGCACCTCCGAAAGTCAAAATCAGGGACGTCAACACTGAAATTTTTAAAGGCTAAATCAGGTCATATATTTAAGTGTCGAGTTTGAGCTGGGGAAGAATTCAGTCAACTTACCATTATTATCATCATCATCAATTCAGGGAAGCATAAAAGCAAACCACTGTGAGAGTTAGGACCACGCGGCAACCCGAAAATATCATATATTGAGCTGATAAGATGGCTGTGTGGTGTATATTGAGTGAAAATTACAAACTGTAACTATGACGGATGATTTCATAAGAAAGCCCTGTTGGTCAGGCATGGTGGCTCACACCTTTGATCCCAGCACTGTGGAGGCAGGGGCAGGCTGACCTCTGTGTGGTCTGGGCCAGCCAGGACTACATAGTGAGACTGTCTCAAAAAACAGGCAAACAAACACATGTTTTGACATGGTTGGGATGTGGAATGTCTCAAAGGCAGTTCTGTCTGATCGCTTGTCCCCAGCTGGTGTCACTGCTTTGCGAGGTTGTGGGACATTTTGGACGTGTGTCTATCAGACAGATACAGGGCCATAAGGGGCAGAGCTTGAGTTCCACAGCCTGGCCTCACTTCCTGCCTGAATCTAGCTAGCCCTGGTCTGTCAAAACCAGAGCAGTCCTAGCCACACATCCCCCCACCATAAACTCTGCCACGCCTTGCCTGTGTCTTCTCAAACCATGAGCCTCCCCCTCTGAAGGAGGACTGCAAGGAAGAGGTTAAGAACAGTCAGAGACGAAGTCCAGACATTTCTTGAAACAAGAATGTTGGGCTTGGCGGAATGTCGCCTTAGTCGCAGATCAGAGAAAAACATAAGTCTAAGTCACAGTACTGCAAAACAGGATGATTGTTTAATGTTAAATGTAATCACCGGCTGACTAGCCTACCTGGCAACTGTTAAAATCTATAGGTTGTATAAGAAACTAATATGATCTTTGTAGCCTATTGATTAACTTTAAATGGAAACCTGTAGAATGTGCTCTGTTCTTTGTGAAACTAATTCTTTCATGTGTTCTGGCACAAACACAGCTTGTAACTCAAGTTTTGAGAGTATAAAAAGCACTGCTAAAGAATGAAACTCTCTCTTCTCCTCTGTCAGAGGGTAGAGTCCTGTGCCTTCACTCATTCTGTCCGTCCACCAGCAGACCTGAGTCTCTACGGCCCTCCTTCAAGTTGTTGCTTCTCAGGTGTTTGGCCACAGCAACAAGAAAAATAACTAACCATGTGGCCATGGGAAGAAACGGCCCTGCCTGTCGGGTCTCTACAAGCTGCTCTTGGCTTCCTTATATTGTTTTAACCCACAAAATTACCACATGTTAAGTAGGGGCTACAAACTCCAATTTAAAAAATACCTTAATGGATCTTAAAAATCACTGCCAACTATGAAAATCCAGAGCATGCCCAGTTCCCTAAAGGCCCCACAGGTGACCAGTGTATGATCTTCCTGTAAGTGGCATTTGGCTGGTAAAGGCAAATGTAGGGAAAATCCAGGACACCTGTCCCTCAGCTTCAAGTCATTAATATGCACACTTCCCAGGCGTGACATATAACTCGTGATATAAGTAAATCATCATCAATGGTGGAAGAAGCCAAACTATTATTAAGCACTCTTTCATCCGCAGCATCTGAGACCATAAAAGCAGCCCCCTAACCACTCCCAGGAAAGTTCGCCCTGGTGAGACGTTTGGTGCTGTCCAACCTTCTGACAATCAAGAACGTTGCAACTGAGTTACCAACACACACACACACACACACACACACACACACAAAATAGCATAATGTTTTAAGTAAGTTCACAACTTCACCTCAGGCCACATTCTGAACTGTCCTCCACTGTATGGGACCAGCGGACATCATGTTGGATACACCCAGCACCCTTATAGGCTCCTGATCTGCTCCACACACACTTCAATGTCCCACCAGACTTCACTTACAAAGCACAAGTTTAAAGACAAAACCATGTGCTTCAAGACAGCCACAGCAGGGCATTAAAACCCTGTGAACAGTCTGTGGTGAACACAAAACCTGTAGGCCCCACAGACACTCCTCTGGGGATGCTGGCCCTGACGTCAAGGGACCAAGTGTCCCCATGTTCACACAGACCTATGTATTCTTCCAGGTATTTCAGTCCCTTTCATCACCCAGAATACAAGTATAAACGCTCTATCAGTGCTGAGGCCAAAACCAGCGATATTGCCTGTCTGGCTAATTGCATGTTGCTGTGTTCTTTAATTCCCCTTTCATATCCATCGTCATGGAGTCAGTACAGATTGACCCGTGCTGTTTGTTTTCCCCCTGATAAATGTCCAGAAACACATCCGGCCACCTTGAGTGTCTTCTGTAGCGACCTGTACTAAGAGAACTCAGGGCCACAAATCAAGACCTGTGGGTCTGTGGCCCATGCCGCCCCACAGAGGAATGAGTCACCATGAGGACACCAGAAAGTACCTTTTGTTTCTAAAGAGCATAGGTGTGCTCACTCAGGGCCAGCAACTGTTCTGAGAACTTGACAACTTCTCTTATTAATCCCTAGGACAGGTCTACAGGCAAGAAACAATTATAAACCCCATTGTGTAGATGGACAAAGTGAGGAACAGAGGGGAGGGTGGTGCTTGGCAATGTAACCAATAGACAGTTGCATAAAAGGCAGATACAGGGTCCTGGGGATGTAGCTCGTGTAAGCCCTGGGATCAGTCCCAAGCACCACATAACCCAGGTGTGGTGGTATATGCCTGTAATCTCAGCGCCCTGAAGGTGGAGGCTGGAGGAGCAGAAGTTCAAGGTCATCCTTTGCTATATAGGGAGTTCCAGGCAAGCCTGGATTACATGAGACTCTATCTCTATTTAATTAATTAATTGAGTTAAATAAAATAGTAATATAAAATTATAATAATTACTTAAAATAAAAGAGGGATCTTTAACCCCACACAGGCTCATGTGTTCCTCTACCCCACCCTCCATATCCAGACATGTATAAAGTTTCCAACACACATGCTGTGAGGCTCCTCCTCACCTCTTTTTGCTCCACCCTAAATCCTTCTCCTCTTTCTTCCTTTCTCACACACAGTCTTGCAACATTGAAGGGCCTTGGACATCTGTGGGCTGATAGAGACAGTCAGGGATGATGCACCTGGTGGCATTGACCAGGGAGAAGAATGCAGCCCTGGGAGAAGGCCTGGGGACCTGTGAGCAGGGAATTCCTTCCAGAGCCAGAGACCTGCAGTGTGAAGGTGGTGCTGAGGAGGGCACAGTGCCTGTATGCTGGGCTCTGTGAGCCCTGTCCTATATAGCTAAAACAGAGTCAGCGCGTACTCCAGGATGGGGCGGGTGGGGGAGTGTCCCCATTTTGCAGATAAGAGGCAAGGTTGGAAGAGGCAAAAAGTCCCCCAGACTCTGTGCCCACTGGCGGGCCCAGAGTGTGCACTGAGCTCTACGTCTAAAGCCCCAACATCCTTCCCTCTCCCTGCTGTCCGAACTCGACCCCTTCTAGAGGGTCCCCAAATGCCCAGCCACCTCAACACACCGTCCCCATTCCCATAGTCTATCCAGCTCTGGCCTCCTGTTGTCTGCAGGCACAGTCTTCAAAGCAAGGTCTGTCAACCACAGAGGTGCTATAAGCTGGATCAGTTTTTGAGGACCGTGTTGCAGGTAGCAATGGCAAGTTCCCTAATCACCAAGGTGCTCTTTCTAATAACAACCTGACGATGCTGCTGTGCCCAGGGGTTCTCTGAGTATCCTACCCACTCTGCCCTGGATCCCCTTTCATAATCTCCCTCTTCCTCATATAAAAGGAAAGCTGCCTTGCCTCATCCTTCATTGACCGTAGTGTGGAACCCCCAAGTTCCAGCTCTCCGGGTGCGCCACACAAAGACGATCATTCTAAGATGAAGGACCCTAAAATCTGGGGATAAATCCTTCCCCAATTCCAGTAGCTTTCAGGTTGTTCTTCCCAATAGCATTGCACCCAGACCTAATCAAGCTGTCGGCTCAGAGATCATTAAATAGAAGTTTTACGACAAATCGCCATGTGATTCCCAGCACGTAACTCAGAAGGAGCTTAGACAATGGGTGACAAAACTCTTTTCTTTCGATCAGTTTATTCATGTGTGAATAATGTTTTTCCGCATTTGCATCTCACAAAAAAAGAAGACAGAAAAAAAGAGAATGAATGCCATACCCTGTGTCATTAGAGCACTCAATAATTTTGCCCTTTTGAGACGCCTGGTTTTCTAACACCCGACCTGCCTTATTAAGACACACAGTCCCCCAAAATGCTACTTTTATGCTCAATAATTATGTCTCCTATTTCACAATGATTTTGTATTATGAGCTCAATTATATTAATAATAATTGAATTTCAAATTCAATCTAGGAGTTTTTAAGCACTAAGAGCCTTATGTTGCTAAGAAGCCATATTTTTGCTTCAATGTATATAAGTTTGCTTGCAGTCAATCATGATAGAATAAGCCATAAACATCTTTGAAGCAAAAAAGTATATTTTATTAGCATAAGACCATGTGTAAATGCAAAATAATTTGTACATTCAAGGAGAAAAGGGAACAAGGTAAAATTTAAACAAATTTTTCATGCCTCTCTAAAAGAATTATAGTTGATTTGGAATCTATTACAGTTTTTTATTTTAAGATGCCAATATTTATAGTATGCCAGAAGTAATATTTTTGCAACTATTTAAACTCAATAAAGACAAATTTTGAATGTCAAATTCAAAGTGTGTAAAGGTCACTAACATGTTAAAGACTGAATGTTTATGTTCCTCAAAATTTGGATATTGAAATCCTAATCTTTAATGGGCTAACATTGGGGAGTGGGGATCTAGGAAGATAATTAGACCCTGAAGGTGGAGTATCCTGATGAAAGGGCCCCCAGTGAGCTGTCCAGCCTTCTGTCTGCTATGTGATGACTTGACATGAAGATTAGAGTCTGTATCCCAGAAGGAAGTCCTGACCAGACCAGACCCTGATCATGCTGGTGACATCATCATAGACCTCTTCCTAGAGTATCGATTCCTGCTGTCCAGGCATCACTCTGTCTGTGGTACTTTTTGAGAGTCTTAATAACACCCATGAAACTGTGCCATGGGTCAGCAAGATGACTTAGCGGGTAAAGGCACATGTGCCAAGCCTGGCAGCCTGCGTTCTGCCCCTGGAACCCACATCATGAAAGCAGAGAACTGAGTCCCACAAACTGTCCTCTGACCTCCACATGTGAACCTTGCACACACACACACACACACACACACACACACACACACACACTATATAGATAGAGATAGATAGATAGATGACAGATTGATAGATAGATAGATAGAGATATAGATAGATAGATAGATAGATAGATAGATAGATGATAGAGATAGATAGATAGATAGATAGATAGATAGATAGATAGATAGATAGATAGATAGATAGATAGATAGATAGATAGATAGATAGAAATTGAAAAAAGAAACTGTGACATTCAGTCAGTCATTAGTCCCCACCTTGGGGCTATTCTGACTCGAGACTCCATCATCTCTTGATCTACCTGCTACAACCAGGTACAAAGAAGTAGTTGAGACCTCACACCTGCTGTTTAATATATTTGCACCGAAGTACTTGTGAACCCCCCTGGGTTTCAATTTCCTCATCTTTGAAATAGAATCAAGGCTACACACCTACTGTATCTGTTATGGGATTTTTATGAGGCTTGTGCCCAGCAAAAAGAAATTATTGGAAAGAAATATAGCAAAACTTGAAAGAGTTTATCTCTGTGTGATGAATTTGTATTTTCTGTCTACCTTGTGCTTTTTCTCTACCTTCCAACTTATCTAAAATAAAAATGCACTACATTCTTGTTATAGAAATAAAAAATAAGTGACTTCTTTTCCAGATACTCTCAGATGACTAAGCACTTAGGCTAGCAGAGGGGACTCACACCAAAGGGAATTAGAGATGATCCGGGGCAAAGAGGGGAGTCAAGTCTGAAGTGGAGGGTTCCAGAAGCAGCTAAGGACATCCACAAAGACAACTTGAACTAAGTAATAGATGCAAAGATATTAATGTAACATTTCTAGTTTGTTTGTTTGTTTGTTTGTTTGTTTTTCCAAATGTGGAAATTGAGTCCCAAAGGTGAAAGGGGTTCCTAAGTAATGGGACACAAGTTACATTTTAAGAGGTCCTCCCCTTTTCCATCTGTGACTATCATCCTTCTGCACTGGGGAATGTCAGAGCCATGGCCAGCTCCTCTAGACCCCAGGGACGCTGCATCCACTGGGAAGAGCTGAGCTGTGCAGGGACAGGCCTGAGTTATCTAACTCTGCACCCCCATCCCTTCCGGTGTGTGCAAACTTCAGCGGCAAGCCCTTTAGCTTCCCTGAGGTGTCCTCTTCCTCGTCTGCAATGTGTGGAGTATTTCACAGGCTCCTCAAGGTTTCTGTGTCAATAGACTTGAGATAAGTGACCGTGAGGGCCTTGGCACAGTGCGTGTTGTGCAGGATATTGGTAAAGAATTGGGACATCAGGTGAATACAGTGACCAAGCCCCAGATGTGGAAAGTAGCCACCCTTGTTCCCCTAGGAGTTTGCTAATCATTTCAGATACACAAAATAAGAAGAGGAAACTGTACCAGCTAGTGCTGACTAACTATAAGGGGAAAACATGAGATTCTTGTTTCTAATTAAGTAGCTGCCAGAGAGATCCTTCCTCAGAAACACTGTTTGATCAAATAAGGCTTGTCTTTTGTGAAGCATAGCTCCTCAGAAAAATACTTAAAACGTGGAAATGTCACACAAAAAAATCACTGCATTTATAAATTTACAAGGCTTTTTTGCAAGAGGAGTCATCACATCTGACGATGAGACTATTGTGTCATAAGACCCAGACGTGCTCAAGTTGAGTGATCTACAGAGAGTCCACAATTAAAGACCCACATGCAGGGGTTAGGGAAATCACAGGGGGAAGCAACACACCGACTCCAGAGGGGATGCACCAGATGCCACCAGCAGCCTGAAGAACACTTAGCAAAACATGGAAGGAGAGCTCAGATGGAGAACGCACCCAACATCTGTCTGTGCCATAGTCTGCAGTCCTTAAAGAAAGGAGGCTGGGCCACTCTGGGTGACTATGTGCTATACAGGACAGAAGCTTGTAGGCTGTGCTTTGCCCTGAGTTGTCCCATTTTATAAAGCAACTGTGTTGGCCTGAATTACTCCATCTTGGGTCTAAGCACCAAGGCAGAATGATGCTGCATCTTATGCAAGAAAAAAACCACTATCTGCCCCATAGCAAGAGGCACGGGCTGATAACTAATTTATCTCCGCCAGAAAATAAGGATTACCATGAATATATTCAATCGTATCAGAAACACCAAACGTATGAAATCATCCACCACGCCAGGTGGAGCCTCCTCACCTGGACGATAAAAGGAGCACAGAACCAGTTGTGTGGCTCAGTAGGCAAAGATATGTGTTGCTCAGCCTGAGGACCTGAGTTTGTGTCCCAGGACCCACATGATGGAAGGAGAGAGCCAACTCCCAAAGGTGGTCTTCTGGCTTCCATTAGTGTTCTGTGGCACATGTACACGTGACACACAAAAATTAATTACTTAATTAATTAAATGTAATTTAAATTTTTTCAATGTGTATTTTTATTGAATTTTTGTGTATTTCATACAACACATTTTTGGGGGGTCTTTTTGAGACAGGGCCTCCCTGTAGCCCCAGCTGTCCTGGAACTCATTATGTAGACTGCGCTAGCCTTGAACTCACAGAGATCCCCCTGCCTCTGCCTCCCGAGTGCTGGGATTAAAGGCGTGCGCCACCATGCCCAGCATCATACAACATATTTTAATCATATTTAGACCTCCCTTATCTGTACCCCCCCCATAGCCTATCCACAGGATTTCACGAATTCTTTCTTATTGGTTAAAGCCTATCAAGCCAAGTTGGCATACCCAGCTGTCTCTCCATGTGAGTTCGTCCACTGGAGCCTGTTCAGCTGTCCATTGTCACTCCCTTAAAGAAGACCAACTCTCCCTCACCCAGCAGTGATCAGCTGCCAATAATTCTCTGGCTAAGGTTGGGGCCATTTCCCCAGTTCTATGCTGCTTTTTATCTGATTGGTTTGCATTGGTCCTTGTGGATGCTGACATGATTGCTGTAAGGTCATACGGGGAAGTTCCCAGGAGTCTATAAGATACTGTTTCCTTATGGCCATGCATCACCCCTGACTCTTACAATCTTTCTGCCCTCTCTTCCAAAATGGTTCCTGAGCACTGGATGGGTGGAGTTTAATACAGGAGTCCTGTCCAAGGACCCACACTCTGCAGACTCTTATTCTCCATGCTTTGGCCATTTGTGACCTTTTGTGCTCTGGCCCTCTGTTGCATGAGGGAGCTTCATTGATGAGAATTTTTTTTAAGGAGTACTTCAACACTGAGACATGACAAATATGCTGACCCAGTCACCTGAGCACACATCACAAGATTCATCCAAGAACACTGCCATAGTGAAAGACCTCCACATCTGTCCCCAGGTTCCAGCTTAAGTAATACAAGACGCCCTTCAGACTGGCACTAGGAACTGCCTGCTATTTGATCCTGAGTTTAACAACACTGGGCCCCCAACAGCCCTACACCTTGTTTGCAAAACTTCATCTCTGGTACCACCTTCTCAGGGGTGGCACCACCCACAGTGGGCTGGGCCCTCCCACATCAGTCAATAATCAAGAAAATACCTGACAGACATGGCCACAGGCCAGTCAGATAGAGGAGATTCCCCAGCTGAGGGCCTCTCTTCCCAGGTCTGTCAAGCTGACAACTGAAGTCAACCATGACATTTGTCTTGGTCAATTATAAGTCAGACAATGAGGGATAACCACAAACGTCCTCACTGAATCACAGCCTTTTCAAATTACAGTGAATTAAAGATTTTCCTTCCAAGGGCATTTTATATCCTCACTTGCCTCAGACTCAGGCATGGAGGCTAACACCTGTCATCCCAGCACACGGGGGACTTAGGGAGGAAAACAGCCATGAGTTTGAGGCCAGCCTGAGCTACACAATAGGACCCTGTATCGAAGAAAATAAATACATAAAGTGCTTCTTCAAAAGGGAAAGGGAAAAGGCATGGTGGCCCACTTGTGTAATCCCAGCCCTCCAGAGGCATAACCTTGAGTTGATGTCAGCTTGGGCTACATGGTGAAGCCTACCTCGAGAGGAAAGAAAGAGGCGGGGTGGCGGGGGGATAGTATGACAAGCAGGAACAAAGTATAAGCTAAGCCTCTTCAGTCGTGCAGTGCAGCAGACCTCTATTGCTCACCAGATGTGAATCTGCTTGTCCATATTTCCTGGTGTCTCTACAGTAAATTGGAGCCACATGACTAGTCTGCGCCAATGAGATGAAAAGACACCTGCTGTTTCTGATACTGCGTAAGCCAGACAAGAGTTTCCGGGTCACTTGAGACTGATTACCCATGTTCTACATCCAAAGTAAGTGGTTTCTTTAGCAATAGGGTCTTACCATCTAGTTATGGTGGGCAGCCAAGAGCGATAGCTTGTGATCTTTTGGGTGCCTCTGGGACCTCCCTGACTAGTAACTCATGTGGAGGTATCCCATGCCTGGCACTGAGATTTCATTTAATAGTCCATGTTTCCTGGGAGCAGCACTGTCCACACATGCAGGCTGCTTCTGTTCAAATTCATATGTGGTGTTTCTATATATAATATTTTTATTAGCTTACAAACTAGTGGGTTTCCTAAGGCTTCTTCATACATCCTTAGTCTTGGCTAACCCACCCTCTATGCTTAAATAATCCCTCTATCCCCACTTAAACCTTTAACCTTGAGGCCTCTCTCCTCTTCTTCCACCTCTGTTCTATCCTATCTCATTTTTTTTAAAGATCAGATTT